>NC_142029.1:68182164-68555914 GCF_982192425.1 Myodes glareolus
GGACTTGGGCCAGTCATGATTTTATCTGAATATGGCACAGAGAAAAAGATTTTACCCCACCTACAAATGGAGTCAAAAGTAGAGCAGAATGACTGGTGATGATAGAGTCAATGCATTAAAAAGACCTGTGTCTATGGTCATTCCCAGTAATTTTTTGGCCTACTCTTTTCTGTCATAAAGGTCTTTAGAGCTACCAATGAGTGACACATTGGCAGGCAAGTTATTTAAGAAAACTTTATTTCTAAGGACTTAAAAGGGGTGTGTGTGTGTGTGTGTTTAAATCCTAACTTTATTTACTTATTTTTAAATTTACTTGAGTGGGTGAAAGTGTGAAGGTCAAAGAAAAGACTCGATAGGTTAAGTACTTGTCATCAAACATCAAGCATTGTGCTGTCAACTTTCTTTTAACTAAAGCTGTAATTGTGAGTGATAAAGTAAGCGGCTTTGGTATCTGTAGGACCTTATCCTTAATGTACTTTTAGGGATGTGGAAACTTTACTTTATGATCATCAAATGAAAATCAAGTAAGGTGTTATATATGAAAATATCACCTCAGTGTCTGAAGAACAATTAGTGCTCTAAAAGTATGATTTAAGAATCTATAAAATGTGACTGGAAAAGGCTAAAAAGTATGAAGCAGAAGTGCATGCCAAGCACAACAGAAGTTGAAGTGGGGCCAGACTTGACACATAGAGAGATAAAAGAAGGGTCAAAGTTCTTTTCTTTCTTTAATTACAAAGCTTGAAAGTTCTTTATGAAGAAAAGAGAAATATCTTTTGCCATTTTATGAGGCTACAGATTACTTGCCCAGAAAAGAATGACAAATAAGAATAGCTATAGAATTAATTTTAAACATTTGGGATGATAGAGACAAAAAAATAGAAAATGCTATAAATAAGTGATTTCTCTTATGGGTTTGTTTGTTTAAAAGAATGAAACAGGAGATTGATGGTAACAAAATAATTTTAAAAAATTAATTATGAACTCCATATTTAATTCCTAAACACCTAAGCTAAACTGTGAAACACCCTTCTTAAAGACCTCTTCACTTCCTTGTTCCTCAGTGAATAGATTAAAGAGTTCAGCATGGGTGAGACGATATTATTTAATATTTGAACCACAGCACCAAGCAAGGGGTTTGGTGTGCGCTGCAGGTAGATGATGATGACAGGTCCATAGGCACAGAGGATGGCAGTGAGGTGGGCACTGCATGTGGAGAATGCTTTCTGCCTGCCCTCTGCTGAACGGATTCTCAGAATAGCAATCCCAATGTGTGCATAAGAGACACACACACTGAAGAGAAGAATCAGAGCCAGAAAGCCAACATTAATGGAACCCACCTTCTGAGCCAGTCTGTTATCTGTGCAAGCCAAAGGCAAAACTGCAGGAATGTCACAGAAGTAATGATGGACATGATTGGGCCCACAGTAAGTTAATTGAAAAGTAAAGGATGTCAGAATGCTGGACTGAAGACCACCAACCAACCAGGATACTGTGACCAAACTCAGGCACACTGCAGGTTTCATGATGAGCATGTATCTCAGTGGGTGACAGATGGCAACATAGCGATCATAAGCCATCACAGAATAGAGGCAACCTTCAGTACAACCCAGAAAGTGATAGAAGAAGAGCTGGGCAACACAGCCTTTGTAAGAGATGACTGGACTCTGACCAGAGAGATAAAGTAGCATCTTGGGACAGGTTACTGATGGGAATAGCATGTCAAAAATGGATAGAAGTCCCAAGAAGAAATACATGGGAGTGTGAAGGGTAGATGAAGAAACAATTGCTGTAAAAATGAGTAAATTTCCAAGCAAGGTGAAGAAATAGATGAATAAGAACACAACAAAGAGTAGAGTCTCCAGTCCTTGTGTCTGAGGTATTCCCAATAGAACAAATTCATCCAGCAATGTTTGATTTCCCATGGTCCAGGAAGCTTGTTTTGGATTTTCCTAAACATGAAAATATGAATGTAGAGGTTGAAATACTGTCATAGTTTTTGATAATTTTTTTAGAAATAACAATGGGAGTTATTTCAAGGTCATTTGTGTGCTATAAAACATCATAATACTAACACAGACTTCATACAAAAGATTTATTTCCTCTCAAGAATGAATAAGAAAAAAGTAAAACCTTAACATGCAGAAGTAATGGATGAGGTAAGAAGACAGAGTTCCAAATAAAAGAGTGACATGGTTTATCTAATTCCCATAATTCTTTGTTCAGAATTAATACAGAATGAAAATCTAACCTGGAAAATTGTTTCTTTTCTTTCCTTTAAGAGTGCTTTAATTCCTCAGTGACACTCAATGACAGCCTTTGAAAGAGATGGCTGGACTCTGACCATACTAAATATTCATCAAAGTTGAACTTCAGGTCTCTCCCCTCTAACTTGAACTATAAATTATTTCATAATTCATAGTAAACTTGTGTAGTATTTACCTTATTCTAATTTCATACACACATACATATATTTGTATATAAACATAGATAGATGTATACATGTTTTGTGTGTATAGTGTTTGGGACATTTACTCATATGAGAAGGTTCATTTGCATAAAAATGAACTTATAGTGAAACTTTTCACTATTATTAGATTGTTAAATTCCCTAGTATTTAGCAGCTGTGGTGCATTTTGTGGGTTTTAGGTTTTAGTGGAATTACATGCTATATAAATAAATATAAAATATTTTACAATGTTAATAATCATTGTATATTAAATTCTGAAAGGTTATTGCATTAAAACAAAAAGTCTGGACTTCTTGGAAACTTAATGTTTGCAAATGTTTTATTTACCAAAGAAATCAGGGTAAGCATGTTTAGCATGGCTCAATGTTCCCAGTAGATATTAGTACATAGTTGGATAATGCTAAATAAGGAAAGCATGTTCTACAGAGAACATGTAGAATGCACTCTTTTGTTACATACATCCCCTTGTACTGTCAATCAGTCTCCATGTCATAATCTGCTTTGTTTAATTTGAACAAAAATAGGCAACTGAATATGCTGAGAGCTCAAACATACCTCTTGGTAAGTGTGATAAGAAGGCTGTTGAAATGCTTTCATTCAATGTTCTTGAAACTCAGACAGGAGCAGACCATGTTTCACGTTGCATTTTTCTTACCCATCTTCATGTGATGAAAATTATGTAGAATTTATCCAGTGATCATTGCTATAGTGTCTAACTCTTGTGTTCATTTTGTCTGTTCATTTCTTACAATAAATGATTTCTGTATAAAAAATTTCTCCTTTAAAATCTTGGAAATGATAAGTTAATACCCTCACCATCCATATATGGTGCTATGGTGAGACTCAGTCCAGCATCTAAAAACTTTGAGATCCCAAAAATAAAGACTGCAATTTTTAATCTAAGTCTAGTCTAGTAAAGTGTTTATGGAAGAACTGGAACTTACGTCTTTGCTCAGTGGATGCATCTCTGAATGACAGGTTGGAAATTTCAATGTGGACAGAGCTGGACTATGTGTTCCAGGAAGACATCTTGTCTATCATAGTTACTACTGCAGCTCTGTAACATAATTGTGGTGTTACCTACTGGTTTTGATACCAAATTTCTGAAGCCTCAGAAGTGATTACTTTCATCCTGGAATCTTATCCAGGACTTTGGAACAATGAACTCCAGAGCCACAGCGTTCATCTTCTGTCCCCAGATTCCACACCTACTAGAAAATATTAAGATACTCTTCACTTTGTGAGGCATTTGATTCTTGAGCAAGGAGAGAGGCAGTCTGAATGCCTAAACATCTACATAGTGCTGGCAAGCAATCATTGTCCATTGGTAAGGGGAAAAATTTGATAATAGTAAGTTGAGTGAAAAGTGAATGGAAGAAAATGGAATTTCCTGAGGACAGCCACATGAGAACATCACTATTCTTGAAAGTTTACATAGCAACATGAAAAAAGGAAAAAAGTATGAATAGAAATTAGTGTAAAAGTATCTGAAACACATACATATCTGAAATCCCTACATCCATACACAGAGCACTTAAGATACATTTAGAGTGTTCATTTTACTTAATAAATTATTAAAATATTAATGTAATTTATTTTTGCTATTGTGTGAAGTCTATAATAAATTTTTATTGCATTGAAGTAACTGAATCACGAATATTTTAGGGTTCTTGTTAGAAGAAAGTTAATCTTCTTCCTGTTTATTCTTAAAAAAATTTACTGTTTCTCATGGAACATCATCTGGGATTGAATTCAGTATGGGTATATGCAGCATTGTAGAGAAGAGGTCATGGTCACTGGTTGTTCCAGAGTTTTGGAAAAGCCATCTTCATTCATAAGCATCATTGGAGTTTTCAGGACAACTTGATTTAGTCTCAGTAAGCAAAAAGGGCAAACAGCAAAACTGCCATGTATGTGTATAGATGTATTTTAGGGAAATAATATCAGCAAATACATATAGAAAAAGTTGAAATGAAATGAATAATATGAACCATGAAAATGTAGGATGCAATGGGGATCAGAGAATCATTGAAAACCATGATAAAATGGAAAAATACTATTGAAAACTTTTAGAGTGATTCTCTATAGAGTACTTAATGTGTAATGGTTATTGAATTATACATATTATTGGTGATCTCAGATATCTCTCTCTTCCAAAATCCCTGTTAAAAATAAAGATATGATTTGCTTTGGATATGATGGAATGCTGATGCTGCCAGAAAGAAAAAGTGAAGTAATGAGAAAAAATAAGAATTTAAGGAGAGCAGGTTTACTTTAAATGTTAATTATCCTAGCCCTTTGTAGTGTGGAAGGGTCTAGAAATGTTATTTACATCTCCACCCAAGGCAAGGTCTTTAGGAAACCCTTTATTCCCTATAGAAATAACTGAATTTTGTTGAGAAATATAGCAAGCAATAATAAGACTGGGGACACGGGCTTAAGTGCATATAGTATCACATACAGCTCACATTCCGACACTGTGCAATATAAATAACACTAATGACTAATATTACTGATGTGCAAGAAAAAGCATAAGCCACCATGCAGCAAATTCTAAAGCAGCATATACAAGATTCGTGCTAAGATTACAACTCAAACAGAAGAAAGCCCATGATAAATGCCTTAGGAAAATAGCACTATTTGCAAACAGAGATGCTGATTGTCATCATTTTGTAACATTTTCCTTTACAAATCCAAGTGTAATTTAAAAATAAACACATAAAACCCTAAAGCTTCTCACCGATTCTATACTCACCACTGGACCAGCTCATAAGAATTACAAACATATATAAAAAATGGTAAGTCAAGTAACAACTTAGGAAAACTCAGCATTAAAGTGGATAAGTGGATGTAATTTCCTAAAAGACAGAACTCAAAATTAAAGCACTTTTTCAGAAAGATTTTAAAAAGGTCTATTCAAAGTAACTGAACCAGAATTGTAAAAGCCTGATTTTAAAATTCGTGTGTGTGTGTGTGTGTGTGTGTGTGTGTGTGTGTTGGGGAGCGGAGGATAGGAGGGGATGTGGTGTGTTTGTACGTGGCCTGTGTGTGTACATATGAAGACCAAGGATCAATTTCATTGGTTTTTTGAGACAGGGTCTTTCACTGACTAGAGCTTGGTGTTATGATTCAATGGCCATCAAGCCCTCAGAACACCCCGTCACCATGCTCCACCTACTGATGCTGGGGTTTCAGGTGTGCATCATCACACCCAGTTTTTAGATGGCTGCAGAGAATAGGAACTGGTACAATTCTGATTCTTGATGATATAACTATAGGTCCATGATTTATAACTTTTGTACTGAGGTTCTCATCTTAAGCAAGGACAAAATTGTACATCAGAAACTCAAGCCAAATTCCACAATTAAATTCGTCATTTCAAGCAGATTTTTGAGAGTAAAATGGAATGTTGTGACTGTTCAAAGAAACACCATGAGAGTAAAAAGGGAAATCCATATCTGACCATTGAGTGGCCATTACTTTTTCCTCACTTGCTCCTGTTCTATGTCACCTATACTGGTTTTTTTTTTGTGTGTAAGCTACTATAATGTGCTTTGTGACTACATGGGTGTTGCAGTAAACATATGAAGTGCTGTTGTAAGTCACACCTGATTTACACTAACCATCCACTTAACAAGCTTCATTAAAGTGGAACAAAACTCCCTTTACAGAGTCTCTGGAAAAGATTTAATGTGATGATGATCTTGAAATGTTATTACACACAGGATCACACTACATAGTGAGTCCCATGGTTTCATGACATGGTGGGAGTCCCTTACTAAAGCATTTGTGAAGGTGACTGACTGAAACAAAAGTGAGTATGTTAATCCTGAATGAGATTACCCAGGAAGAAAGAATAATGCCTGAAGATATGTAACTAGAAAACAAGCTTTTGAAAATATTGTATTTCAGGTAATAAGAAAAAAGGCAGACTTTTATGAATGAATGCATCCATCTTTCAGAAAATTAGGAAGACATGCCTGAGCATTTATCTTATGTATCTTTGGTAAAGGTCATTATTTTCTCTCTTTGAAGGGAAATATTTAACTAAATTCTATAATGGCAATCTTTTGTAGTACTGTGGAACATAAAAGGTTATTAATTAACAATGAATAATGATCCAAAAAAAGTCCTCATTCCTGCATGTTGTAAGACGCTGAGTGGCACCAGAACACTGATCATTACCTTGATGGATGAGGAAGCCTGAAATCAGGACTTACCTATAAATCCTTGCATTCCAGAACTTCCATAGTGTGAAAAAAAAACTTAAAGAAGGAAGGGAAGAAGATTTAAACACTTACTTGGTTACAGATCATAACAGCTCAATGAGGGAATTAATCTTTCCTTTCTTCCAAAAGTGAAGGGACTCCCACCTCACCAAGTGTTCCCCTCCCATGATGACAGCATTGGGTTTGAGATTTCTTTTTTTTTTTAACTTAAAAATCACAAGTAGCCTCTTTTTTTATTCAGGACCATGCATAGAAGAGTATACTACATCGTTAGTGACAGGATGGTATGTTGTTAGTGGAAGGGAAAAGATCCTCTGTGTTTATAGGATTTTAAATGATGTCATGGTCCCTCCAGAACCTCATTTATGTTATAAGACTCAAGAGTAGAAGTCTTCTGAGCTCAAGGAGTGATTAAACACTTATTACACAACAGTTCACTAAGGAAGATAATCCCTAAAGAAATTGACAAAGAATGTGTGAACCCCTTGTGACCACCTCACTTTCTCTTCTGTGTAAATGCCTCATTGGACCACCTGTTCCCTGGGAACCTCTGCAAGTTGCTATGCCAAATCTATTGTTTTTCAAATTTGCATCATTCCCTGATCTCCTGTGGCCTCTTATTTCCTTTTGATTTTAACTTGTTATTGAGATCATAGCAGTTCTAGGACAGGCTAGTAATGTTAAAATCGATAGCTGTGGACTTGGCTCCACTTAGGTTTTCTTTCAGTATAACACTCAATCCTGAAAGCATCGAGTATATATATATATATGAAGCTTTACACAGTAAAGCTTTACACAGAGTATATATATATGAAGCTTTACACAGATTGAGCAGGCTATATTTATTTATTTAGGGATATATATGAATATACATATAAGCATATATATGTGCATATACTAACAATAAAAAAGAGGCCATAAATTTGAAAGAGGGTGGCTCACAGGATAATGACATATTGTAAGTGGTGACTAAAGATGAATAGAAGTGTTGGTGTCTCTATTTTCTGCTGTTTTCATTTTTTTCCTGATGCACAGAGAAGGAGTGCCTTAGTATAAACATTTACATTTGTTTTTTCAAACCATTCTAGATCCTCACACTTCATGTCCTCTTACTATCTATGCATGCTATCTGAAATTGGACAAACAATTTAAAAGAGAAAAATTAAATGAGAACATACAAATGAAAAGAATGGTCAGGATGCCCATGGGTTTAAGGGTAACAAAGTTTCTACACTCTGAATGAGCAACTTCCCAGGAATGTCTGCTCAGTTGTTACTGTCACAGATACTGAACTAGAACCTCTTGAAGGAGACTCTTCAAAACTCAGCTGCCTTGCTGTTTTCTCTTCCTAAGATATAATACATTTGGGGCAGCAGACAGCACAAGAAATTTGTTCGAGTCCTCTATTTTTCGGTAGCATCCCAGATTCATTGTTTACAATATAAGACTTGTAACCTTATACCCCACTGAAACAGACTGGGGTTAAGCAAAGCTGCGTTGGCCATCTTGGCTTACACCAGCTGCCTGCATGCAGTGCCTGGACCTTATAGATCTGCCTGCCGTACACCACGGAAACCTACTGCACTACCCTTGTGTTATTCAGTGTCCTATCATTGAGAAAAAGAAAACACCATGGCAACAACAACTCCTATATAGGAAAGCATTTAATTGGGACTTGTTTCCCGTGTTAGAAGCCCATTATCATTGTTATTGATGACATATAGATGAAATTAACTTGTATTAAATAAAAAATGTGATCGTCTCTAAACAACAAAGAACACAGAATTAATGGGCTAGCTACTGGGAGATGTGGTCAGGCTTATATCCATCAGTGGGGAAACTGATATCTTCTTCTGCTTTTATTTTTTTAACCTGACTGATTTAGTAAAAAAAAAAATTAAGAATTACTGTGCTTAGCCAGGTAGTGGTGACACACCTATAATCCCAGAACTCAGGAGGCAGAGACAAGAGGATCTTTGTGAGTTCACGACCAGCCTAATCTACAGAGCAAGAACCAAGACAGACTCCAAAGCACAGAGAAACTCTCTAGAAAAATCAACCCCACTCCCTCACAAAGTAATATTGACCTTAACTTTATCAGATGCTGTTCTGGGAACTTAATACTAGGCTTTAGCTTATTTGTTTCAAACTTCTATTATCTAAGGTAGGTCCTATCCATGTTGCTATTAGTGCATTATTAATAATACTATTCAGTGTATTAGTGACTTTCCTACTGCAGTGATAAAACACCACGACTGAAGCAATTTGTGGAAGAAAGAGTTTATTTAGGGTGTATGGTTTACGAGGGTGAGAGTACAGGAGATTGAAACAGAGGTAGTGAGCAGCAGATGGATGCAGAAGCAGCTGAGGACTCACATCTCAAACAGGATGCAGAGATAAGATTCAAAATAGGTATCAGTACTTTAGACTTCAAATCCCAGCTCAGTGACTTGTTTCCTTCAGCAAGTCCTTGTCTTCTAATTATTTTTAAAGAGCCACCAACTGGGTACCAAGTATTCAAATACCCAAGAATTATTGTGGATCACATATTCCAATATAGGATGGTATAGAATGTGCGTTACTATTCCAAAAGAAAGGAATGGGGATATAGTGAGGAATATAGGACCAAAGCAAGACTGAAACCAGCAGGGCAAATTCCATTTCTAGTAAATGTAATCCCAAGCAAGTTCTTAGGAGATTAGAAAGCAGCTACAATCTTTGATGAAATGTTACAATGGGATGGTCTCCATTCAAATGTTAATATTGTTCTCCTCTGATACTGCTTGTTCTGGGCCTCCATATTCCACATAGCTCTCAGCACTACTGTCTTCCATGATCCTGGTATATGTTGACTTAAATATTTATAACTTAATTCTTACAGCATTCAACCATATTTTAACCCCAAAGTCACAAAATCTTCTACATTTTTTTTAAAAAAAGAGTTAGATCTGTCACAGCACTAGCCCACTTCATGGAACCAACTTTTGTATTAGTAACTTTTTCATTGTTGAAATAATACCATGCCCAAGGCAATAATAGAAAACAAAGAGTTTGTTTGGAGCTCACAGTTCCAGAGAGTAAGAACCCAAGATGGCAGAGCAAAGGTAGCAGTTGGCTGGAGCAGTAGCTGAGAGCTCAGATCTCAAACCACAAACAAGAAGCAAAGAGTGGGCTCAAACTCATTCTAGTCTTATAAAATTTTGAAGTTTGTTGTTAGTGATGCACTTCCCTCAGCATGGTTGTTTGTTCCAATCCTCTCCAACAGTCACCAAATGAGAACCAAGTAATAAAATTGCTGAGATTTATAGGGGACATTAAAACTACCACAGCAGTCTATACATGGAAATTCTGAAGATTTCAAATGATTAGCATTGTGTCTGCATCAGTCAGCACTGAGTTAGATTCAATGCTAGTATAACCTGTCCAAGAGCCTCCAAAAACAACTCTATTCTTTCTTTTTAAAGTAGAAGATATAGACTTAAGAAAGTTGTTGAAGTCAGGAATGGAAAACCAGGAATGAGAAACATGCGTTTATTTCAAGTATCTTCAAATCAAATTCCAAATATTAAGGGCATTCATTGATTCTTTTAATATTTGTGGGAAAAAATTGTTCAGTACAAGACAGGTACCAAATAATGAAGAACAAATGTTGAATTGTTCAAATGTGAAAAGTGATAAATTGAACTGAAGACTTTTTTATTGAAAATAGGTTTTTCATAGAATATATTTAGATCACAATATCCCTTTTATCATCTCCTCCTCAAACATCCTACTTGTGTTTTCTGTTTATCTCTCTTTAGGAATAAAAAAAGGCAAATAAAATATAAACCAGAATAAAACAAAACAAACAGAATGAAAAGAAGCATGGAAAACCTAAGAAACATACACACAAAGAGACATATGCATTCATACATACACAAAATCATTAAAAATTCCAAATTAAAAAATACAGTATATATATGAAAAGATCAGTAAAAATGAAAAATGTCCAACTAGAGCATTGTGAGATGAAAATAAAATTCTCCAAAACTACTATTGTGTTTGTTTTGTGTTGGCCAACTACTGCTGGACTTGTGGTCTTCCCCTAACTGTGGTTTGTATACTCAGTGTAACTTCACTAGAGAAAACTGTTTTCTGCTTTTGTTTTTTGTGAGCAATTGAAAATTGGAGAAAGTTTCTGTGTCATAGATGGATGCTCAAGTCCATTTCTTCTCTCAGTACTGGGAATCCATCTGGCTTAGGTCTGTGAAGACCCTGTGAATACTGTCATCATTTCTGAAAGTTTATATGTCCATCAGTCCTATTGTGTCTGAAGGCAATGTTTTCTTGGTACCAACTGATCCCACCAGCTCTTACAAACTTTTTGTCTCCTCTTTCACATAACTCCCTGAAACACCACGGAAGGAACTTTGTGGAGGCATATAATTTAGGATTGAATGTTCTAAGGTCTCTTACTTTCTGCACATTATACAATCCTGGGTCCCTGCATTAATTTCCATCTCCTGCAGGAAGAATCTTCTCTGATGTCGGCTGAACAAGGCACTGGTTTATTTATTTATTTATTTATTTATTTATTTATTTATTTATTTATTATACAATATTCTGCCTGTGTGTATGTCTGCAGGCCAGAAGAGGGCACCAGACCTCATTACAGATGGTTATGAACCACCATATGGTTGCCAGCAATTGAACTCAGGACCTTTGGAAGAGCAGGCAATGCTCTTAACCACTGAACCATTTCTCCAGCCCTCAAGACATTGATTTATATAAAAGAATATTAGTAGCCATTTCATTGCTTCCTTTCTTTAGCAATTTGATTTTCATTCAGGGCCATGTTCCATCTAGTTTCAGGTATTTGGCCACAAGAGCAGTCTCAGGAGTGGGTTTCATCTCATGAAGAGAGCCTTAAATCTGTTTAGATAATAGTTGGTTACTCTCATAGCATTTGTGTCACTATTACAGGAACCACTGAATATCAATAGGTCTGCAGCTTAATTGGTATTTACCGTTCTCCTCTGATAGAAAGCAGAGTTTCTTACAATACCATGAACGTTAGTCTGTACTTATGAAGTTAGGCACTTGCAGGACTTCTCCAAGTTCAGCTAGATATGTAGATGTTGTCTTCAGCAACAGGGACTTACTATTAACAAATACAAAGTCAATAAATAACATTCATAATAACCCAAGTTGTTTGGGGGTTTCCATGGGACCTCTTTGGCGAACAACAAAATTAGATAGAACCCATTCCTGGCACTAGAGGTTTACTTGGTGGTGAGATATGTATTGTTGGAGCTTTGTTACCCTCAATATTTGATGATTTCATGTAGTTTTTATTCCACAGATGTATATATTTCAAGGAGCTTTCATTGTAGCAGGTTTCCATATAACCTCTCAGATGGTGCTTAGTTTTAGTTTTTCCTCTCTTTATTCCCTTCTTCATTCTGCTTCTGACCCCTTGTTTGTTTCATCCTTTTATTTTGGTGCCCCTCCTGTCTCTTCATAACTATATATTCTATTTCTCCTTCTTTGAGAGATACTTCCCTTCCCCATCGTCCCTTACTTTGTACCTCACCTCTGTGGGCATGTGGATTATAGCATGCCTACCAAAGCCTTAAAAGTTATTATATATAAAAGTTATTATATAAAATGTAATTCATACCATATTTACATTTTGGCATCGTGATTACCTCATTCCATATGATTTTTTTTCCTAGAACCAACCATTTATGTGGGAATTTTATGATTTCAGTTTGTTTGTTTTTTCTTAAACAGATGAATAATATTCCATTGTGTAAATGCAGTACATTTTATTACTGATTCAACTTTTGATCCACATATATGTTGTTTATAGTTTCTGACTGTTATATTTTTAATTTATTGATTCCATTAATCCATGGGTATAAGAGATCTTCTCATCTTCTGATATCTTCTCCAATTTTGGTGTTCAAAGACTTGAAGATTTATCATATAAGTTTTTCACTTGCTTAGAGTTACCACAAGGTATTTTGTATTATTTGAGGCTATTGTAAGGGGTTTTGTTTCCCTGATTTAATCCATTTGTCATTTGTATATAGGAGGACTCCTGATTTTATTTTATTTATTAATTTAAATAAATTATTATTATTTAAATTAATTAAATAATAAGTTTAATTATTATTTAAACTTATTTAATAAGTTTATTAGTTAAACTTGTATCTAACCACTTTGATGAAAGTGTTTATCAGCTATATGAGTTCCCCACTGGAATTTTTGGTGTCATTCATGCATACCAAAGCAATCTCCAGATTCAAGGAAATCCCCATCAAAATTCCAACACATCTTTTTTACAGTCCTTGAAAGGACAATTCTTAACTTCATATGGAAAAACAAGGAACCCAATGTATCTAAAACAATCCTGAACAATAAAAGAACTGCTGGAGGTATCATGATCCCTGATTTGTGGTTGTACTGCAGAGCTATAGAAATAAAACTTATGGAGTATTGGAATGAAAAAGAACATGTTGGCAAAGGCAAAAGTTGGAAGCACGGGGGTGGGGGTGGGGTGGGGGCAAGGGGAGATAGGAAGAGAGAAGGGAGAAGGGGAAGATTGGGGAGAGCTTGGGGGAATGGGATGGTTGAGATGAAGGAAGGGTGGATATGGGAGCAGGGAAGTATATATCTTAATTAAGGGAGCCATTTTAGGGTTGGTAAGAGACTTGACTCTAGAGGGGTTTCCAGGTGTCCAAGGAGATGTCCCCATCTTGTTCCTTGGGCAGCAGAGGAGAGGGTGCCTGAATTGGCCCTATCCCATAGCCACACTGATGAATATCTTGCATATCACCATAGAACCTTCATCTGGCGATGGATGGAGATAGAGACAGAGACCCACATTGGAGCATTGGACTGAGCTCCCAAGGTCCAAATGAAGAGCAGAAGGAGGGAGAACATGAGCAAGTAAGTCAGAACTGCGAGGGGTATGTCCACCCACTGAGACAATGGGGCTGATCTATTGGGAGCTCATCAAGGCCAGCTGGACTGAACGAGCATGTGAATAGACTGGACTTTCTGAATGTGGCTGACAATGAGGGCTGACTGAGAAGCCAAGGACAATGGCACTGGGATTTGATTCTCCTGCATGGACTGACTTTGTGGGAGCCTAGTCTGTTTGAATGCTCACCTTCCTAGACCTGGATGGGGGGAGGACCTTGGTCTTCCCACAGGGCAGGGCACCCTAACTGTTCTTAGGACTGGAGAGGGAGGGATAGGGGGTTGGGAGGAGTGGGAGGGAAATGGAAGAGGGGAGGAGGTGGAAATTTTTAAGAAAAATAAATAAATAAATAAATAAATAAATAAGAACATGTTGGTAAATGGAATCTAATTGATGGGTCAGACATAAATCCACACATCTATAGAGACCTGACTTTTTGATAAAAAGGCTAGTAACATACACTGGACAAAAAGGAAAGAGAAGAACAATCCTACAGGCACTAAGATCAAAAATTAATAAATGAAACTCATGAGACAATTAATAAATGGAACCACATAAAACTGAAAATCATCTATAAAGCAAAGGACAGTGTCAATTGGAAAAAGAGGCAACCTTTGGAATGGGAAAAGATTTTGACCAACTCCATATCTGATGGAGGTCTAATACCCAAAATATATAAAGAATTCAAGAAACTAGATATTAAAAACAATTAATCTAATTAAAAACGGAATACAGATCTAAACAGGGAATGAGAGGAATAATTAAACAGAGGAATATCAAATCACTGAGAAACACTTAGAGAAATGTTCAACATTCTTAGCCATCAGGAAAATGAAAATTAGAACTATCTTTAAGATTCTGCCTTACACCTATCAGAATGGCTAAGATCAATAACACAAGAGACAGCATGTGTTGAAGAGAATGTAGAGCAAGGGAAATTGGGGCATCTCATTGAAGACGGGGAGGAATGACAGCAAGATTCAAAGGGGATAGAGGGCACCACAGAAACATGGCCCACTGAATCAACTAAGCAATGCTCACATGGGCTCACAAAGGCTGAACCTGCAAGCCCAGGGCCTGCAATGTTCTGCCATAGGTCATCTAGGTATATGTTATGGCTGATAGCTTGGTGTTTTTGTGGGACTCATATCAGTGGGAAAGGGTGTGTCTCTGACTCTTCTGTCTGTTCTTCAGATTGTTTTCCTCCTATTGGATTGACTTCTCCAGCCTTGATAAGAGAGTTTTTGCCTTATATTGTATCTCGATTTGTTCTTTTGGGCTGCTATCTCTTGGAGTTCTGCCCCTTTCAGAAGAGGGAAACAGAAGAGGAGTTGATCTGGGAGGGTGGAGAAGGCGTGGAGGGAAGGAAAACTCTGATTGGAATGTATTTTAAGAAAGAAGAATCTATTTTCAATTTGAAAAGGGTTTTTAATATACTTTTTTTCTCTAGACACTGCCAGGAAAGGAGACTTTGATATGTAGTGGATAAGAAACAATGATTAGAAACAATACCTGGGAAACACATATGTACAAATGCTTCATGACTATGTTAAAATGATACCCTGAACTGATAGAGGAAAAGATAGAGAATATTGTTGAATTTGCAGGCACAGTAAAGGACTTTCTGAACAGGGCCCAAGAAATTAACATGTGTCAAATTGGACCACAAGAAACTAAAAAGCTTTGGTAAAGCAAAGGACACCATCATTCAAGTTAAGAGGAAGTGTCTCAGTTGGTGTTTCCACTGCTGAGATGAAACAAAATGACCAAAAGAAACTTGAGGAGGAAAGGGTTTATTGCACTTACACTCCCATCCCACGGTTAAAAATCAAAAACAGACAGGAACTCCAGCAGGGCTGGAACCTGGAGATAGGGGTTGATGCAGAGGTCAGGGAGGACAGCTGCTTTCTGGCTTTTGCCCATAGCTTGCTGAAACTGCTATTTCGTGGCAACAGAAGTCAGCACTCGAGGGTTGACAGCACCCAGGACTGTCTGGGCCCTCATACATCAATCACTAATTAACAACAAACCTGAAGACTTGCCTAAGCTTATGAAGGCATTTTCTCAAATGAGGTTCTCTCCCTTCAGATGTCTCTAGCTTGTGTTGAAGTTAACATAAAAACTCGTCAACACAGGCAGCATAAGAAAAATGAAAACACTTGAGCAATTCTACCTATGAGAGAGGATTAGTATCAAGAATATACTTAGAATTAAAATTATTGCCGAGAGGTCTCACCGAGTCCCGGGACCCCGACTTTACGTGAGACGCACAACCCAGACTCATCATGTGTGAGTGCATTTCAGTCCATATGGGGCAGGCAGGTGTCCAGATGGACAATGCCTGCTGGGAGCTCTACTGTCTGGAGTATGGGATTTAGCCTGATGGGCAGATGCCCAGCGATAAGACCATTGGTGGAGGGGACGATTCCTTCACCACCTTCTTCTGTGAAACTGGAGCCAGAAAGCATGTGCCTCGGGCAGTCTTTGTGAATCTGGAACCGACTGTAATTAATGAGATTCGAAATAGCCCATACCGCCAGCTCTTCCATCCAGAGCTGCTTATCACTGGGAAATAAGATGCGGCCAACAACTATGCCCGTGGTCACTACACCATTGGCAAGGAAATTATCGACCCAGTGCTGGACCGGATCCGCAAACTGTCTGATCAGTGCACAGGACTTCAGGGCTTCCTAGTATTTCACAGTTTTGAAGGGGGCACCGGCTCTGGCTTCACCTCCCTGTTGGTGGAGCGACTTTCTGTTGACTATGGCAAGAAATCCAAGCTGGAGTTCTCCATCTACCCAGCTCCACAAGTGTCCACAGCTGTGGTAGAGCCCTATAACTCCATCCTGACCACCCATACCACCTTGGAGCACTCAGACTGTGCCTTCATGGTGGACAATGAGGCTATCTATGACATCTGCCGCCATAACCTGGATATCGAGCGTCCAAGCTATACCAACCTCAACTGTCCCATCAGCCAAATTGTCTCCTCCATCACAGCTTCCTTGCGCTTTGATGGGGCCCTCAATGTTAACCTGACAGAGTTCCAGACCAACCTGGTACCCTACCCTCGAATCCACTTCCCCCTGGCCACCTATGCACCCGTCATTTCTGCAGAGAAGGCCTACCTTGAGCAGCTGTCAGTGGCAGAGATCACCAATGCCTGCTTCGAGCCTGCCAACCAGATGGTGAAGTGTGACCCTCGACATGGCCTGCTGCCTGCTGTACCGTGGAGATGTGGTACCCAAGGATGTGAACGCTGCTATCACTGCCATCAAGACCAAGCACAGCATCCAGTTTGTGGACTGGTGCCCCACAGGTTTCAAGGTTGGTATCAACTACCAGCCACCTATTCTGGTGCCTGGGAGTGACCTGGCCAAGGTGCAGCGTGCAGTGTGCATATTGAGCAACACAACTGCCATTGCTGAGGCCTGGGCCCGCATGGACCACAAGTTTGACTTGATGTATACCAAGAGGGCTTTTGTACACTGGTACGTGGGTGAGGGCATGAAGGAGGGTGAGTTCTCTGAGGCTCGAGAGGATATGGCTGCCCTGGAAAAGGATTATGAGGAAGTAGGCATCGACTCCTATGAGGATGAGGATGAGGGAGAAGAATAGACAGCCACTTGGAGCCGCTTTTCATTCTTTTTATTGCAAAATCCTTTCGAAATAAAGTCTCCTCTGCACGGTTTCTTGTCCTCTATGTGACTGCTTGAGCTTCTGCTGTGACTGCTACTTTCCGCTATTTGCCGCCCGCCCTTGACCTTTTACCCTTACATGACTCAAGGTGAGCCCCATATTGAGACTCAGAAAGTATGAACCTAGGGACATTGATGTTAGGTCCTACGGACACCCAGTATAGGAAAGGAGGATCAAAATATCAATAAAACAAACGAAAAACAAAAGAACCTAACTAAATAAAGAGGCATAGAACTATAGAGAGAGACCCTAAAGCATGAAATACAAATGACTGAAAAGTATTTTTTAAAATACTCAGTCATCAGGGAAATATAAATTTTAACTATTTTACAATGATTTTATCTTAACTCGGTAAGAATGATGTAAGATATTCATGAAATCAAATGAAACAATACCAAAAATCCTAAAACAACAAGAACAAAATGATTTCAAATGCTAATGCAGTTGTGAGGGAAGAGGACATTGCTCTTGGTGCAGTCACTGTGGCAGCCAGTGTGGAGGTTTCTCACAAGCTAGAAATATATCTAACACAGGAGCAACCTATAGCATTCTTGGGCAGATACCCAAAGGACTCTATGTCCTACAACAGAGACATTTGCTCATCCATGTTTATTATAGCTTTTTTCACAATAGCAAGAAAGAGGGTCAGCCTAGATATCCGTCATTGAATGAATAATGGAAAATAAGATGTGGTACATTTAAAACAATGAAGAATTATTCACATATTTAAAAGTTATGAAATTAGCAGTTAAATAGAAATATCTGATAACAATTATTCAGTGTGAGGTAATTCAAACACAGAAGGAAGATTGTCATGTTTTCTCTCATCTGTGAATGTTAGCCTTGAGTCTTTACATAGGTATGTAGGATGTATGCTAGGAAATTCATAAGGGGTCATGAGTGGGGACTTTCAAGGGAGAGAAAAAAGAATGCAGTGGTATAAAGGGAAAAGGGGAAATAATGAAACCAGAAAAGTTAAATGCAGTAGGGGTGGAATTTACAGAGTAGAAGAGAGAATGCAAGGAGGGTTAACTAACTCTAAATATTTCTGAAAAAGTCCTATGAAAAAGTTCTTCAGAACTAAGTAGAGTTATCCCACTAGGTTCATGGGCTATAAGATAAAAATGCCAGTATCAAAAATGGGTTACCTCCTTTGAAGTTGATGGGCAGTGAAATTTTATAGTTTTCCAAACATTAATGCTCTAGTGTACCTTCCAGAAATTGATCACAATTATATTTTAGTTAAAAATTACTAACCTCTAATCGTATAAGCCATTACTATGCATGGTTATTTTAAAAATTAATTAAAATAAAATATATTTTCAAGAGAATAAAATTCATGCCTCAGTGTGGAGCCAACTGAGACCATATTTACCAGGATCAGAATGATGTAAGGGAAAACAATTCTGGGAAATAACTTAACAGGAACAATTTGAACTGTTCAAAACCAGGCAATCCAGTGGTTAGGGGAGGGGAGAGGGAGATTGAGTAACAAAGGGTTCCCCAGGAGGCAGAATCAGGTGCAGATGTGGTTTAGTATATATGCTCACTGGCATATATGCATGCAGTATCCAGTCAGCTCAGGTCATATCAAGTTACTGTCCAGTGAGTCCTAATGGCATATAATCCGCATTATGTACAAGGGGAAGCATGTCCAGGTAGTGTGTCTGAGTTCAAAGGACAGGAAGCAGGCATCACCAAATTAGAAAATCTCCAGTTAGTTGTGACTCCATTATGAGTCATCTAGTGTTCCAGAGACTCAGGTTTGCTCAACAGCTGCATCAGGTGTTGATGCTTCTGAGGTTTCATGTCTTTTCATGATACCGTCTGAACAGAGACTGACCCCATAGGTGAGTGTCTGCTATTCTCATTTCTATTGCTGATCTCTGTTGGCTCTAAAGTTTTGAGAGCTCTCAGAGGAAACTTGTGGGGCAACTACAACTTAAAGCAAGGAGTTTTCATTCCACAATGAAAACCATTAAAAATATTCAAATTATAAACTTATATTATCATTGAAATAAAAAATTAGGTATAGTACACTATAAACTAATATGAGTGTATGTGCATTTGTATAAATAAGAAAGCTTGACCATATATGAAGAAGAAAAAGAGATGATAGTTTTACCCCTTCTCAACCAAGGTTGTTTTGACTGCTTGGAACAGAAAAAAATGAAATTTACAACATGTGATATAATTCCTATATTATTGATTTGTCTTCTTGCTATAGATGTAAAAGGTCTGAGAAATATTTTTCAGAGTTAAGCAGTATGTTTTTCATCATTTTGATTGGGCTAGAGTGAGTGGAAGGTAATTACTCAGGCTAGAGTATCTTTATTCTTTCTTACTGAGGAGGTATTGTCTTTTCAGGGATTTACACCTAATGATCATGCTATAATGTGAAGACCCAAAAATGTGTGTCTATTCTTACCTTGTCTGATGATCAGAGAGTTTGGAGGTTGTTCAAAATTGTTTACAAGTATAGCTATCCTGACTCAAGATGTGATTACTGGGTTCTTTTAACATTAAAATGGCTCATACAAGTAAATCCATTCCATCCTGATAGACAGACAGGATATGCATTTGTACTTCTGCTTTTTCTTTTGTAACATGAGGTTATCTGGGGAATGGTTGCCTTTAGGATACTTAATCTAGAGTGGCTTCACTGCCTAAACAACAGAATACTAATGACTTGATGTCTCAAAGTGTTACAGCAATTAAATCTTCAAGTTGTCCTTTGTATCATGTTAAAGAATTCTTGTTGCCTCCCCCCTTTTATATTGGGGTATAAAGGCATATGAAAAATTAAACACAGGCCATTTCAGTATTCACTACAATGCCCTCCTGGTATTTTCCTATGTTTTCTGTTTTATTATTTTTTACACATCTTAATATTTTTTACTTATATTTCTAAATCTCCTTATATTTCTAAATATAAATCCTTATATTTCTAAATCTCCATGCCCCTACCCTGGCAAGAGGTGTTTTTGTCAAGGCTGGTCCCTGACACTATTGGTTCCAAGTTTGTTCACATGCCAGTTTTGCTTTCTGTAGAGTCTAACTAAAGCAAAGCACATGGATCAATTTCAAACAAGTATAGTTTTCTATCACATTTAGGGAAGGGCATAGAAGTATGACTGGAGGATGCTGAGGCATCCCTGTAGCCCACCCTGATCAAAAATGACCTCTAATCCTCTGCATGAACATTCAATGCTGTGGTGTTATCTTGCCTTTGGATGTAAGTTCTTTTTATATTAGCACCTGGAAGAAGCACTCTCCTGAATGTGTTGCCTTCTAGGACTAAAAAAAACTTTAGATTCAATGCCTACTTTTCTTTCCCAAAAGTCATAGAAACCATAAGGAAGTATCTCACTACCATACTAAACTTAGGCTTCCATATCTCTCAGGTCAACCTGGACATCGGGGTTCCTGCTTTAATAAAGTGAGAGCTCAGAGTCGGTCTGAAGAAACAAAAGCTTTCAGCTTCCCTCAGACCAGCCAAGAAGAGCTGAGAGGTTAATTTGCTTATGTAGATAGACATGACTCACTTGCTGCAAGCCATCTTCCAGTTCATCCAAGAACAATGAACAGTAATGAATATGAACCCTGAAAAGCAAAGGTGTAACGAATTTTATCTTGATGCAAAGACATTTCTCCCTAAACGATGAACACTTAAATGACACAGCCCGGTGTGTTACCTATTATGATCCAGACCCGTCAAAGATATTTATATGTGTTGCATCTCACTGAAACATACACTTCAACTATTTTTTACCTACAGCAAACCAACAAATAAAAACAGCACCTTTATTATTCAACTTCTTTTGTGTGTGAGATCCACTCATGGGCTCAGAAAAATCTACTCTATATTTTATGCTTCTTTCATTGTTGGCGACAGCATTACTGCAGGCCTATTCTAATGATTGCTTAGCTGCTTGTTTTTCCCAATTCACCTCACAATTACCAAACACTAGGATTTCTTCAACCTTTCTTTTTCTAGTTAAGCATGAAGTTACTTTTAAAGAAGCAAGACACCCATCTTTTATTCTTTCTTTTTATTTTATTTAATTTAATGTTTTTCATTCATTTACATACTGATGGCAGTTTCCCTTCCCTTCTCTCCTCCCATCCCCTCCCCTCACTTCCTATTTGCCCCCTTCCTATCTATATCTTCTTCATCTCTATTCAGAAAGGGGCAGGTCTCCCATGTGCTTGAACAAACCATGACACATCAAATTGTGGCAGGACAAAGCTCCTCCCCTTGCACCATAGATTCTTATGACTGTCTGAGAAGCTAAGACTAGACACTGGAGAAATGGAGGAGCAAATCCAATGAGGACGGCTTGACATGGACTAAACAAATAATATGAAACCTCTTCTGTCTCTTACTTATTTAAAAACAGCATTAAAAGAGAATGTTAAGGAGCTTAAGATTAGTGATCCTGTAAAAGCTGGTCTGCTTTCCAGCAACTGTTGTCAAAGTAGCTCAAGGTCTTCAAGCAAAGATAGGGTTGCTGGGTTAGTCTGGTAGGTTCTGTGACTATTCTCTGACTCTGACAGAAGCATGCAGAAGATAACTGTCTCTCTGTGCTCCTTTGTCTTCTGTCACCTTCTTACCTGTGTTTTTCTCTTTTCTTTGCCATTGTTAGAATGAGCAACACAGCTGCTTTATTCCCACTGCATACAAACAAGTTGCTAATGAATTCAGTCATAAAACTAGTAGCTTGTTAGACTGAATAGCATATGTCTCATTAGCAGTTCATTTTATCTGAAAACAAAATAATGAAATGCTAGAAGGTAAACAAAAGTCAACCCCTAAGTCCAAGTAGATACAAACTGAAAAGGGGTAAAATATAAGTGATACTTTCCAGTGGTTCCTTGAGTTTAACCATAAGGTCTGCTTCACCATTCCTCTAAGCCCTGTTTTTATGCAATGTCGTTTGGTTCAATGCAACATGATCACTGAAAAATAAAATCATTTTTCTCAACCTTTAGTAACCCTTAAGTGAATGAATTGATTGAATAGCTAATGCTATTCAAAAGCAGGATGGAAAGAAAGGTGGACAAGCAGCAGGCTCACATTGTCTGTCTACAGAAGGAGTGCTCCACTCTCACCTGCAATGTTCACTTGAGAATACAGGTACATCTGAGTCAGGCACCGGGTCCTGGAGGGTTATTCACCACTTTCTCTCTGTGATGCCAATTCTTTGCATCTTAGTCTGTAATAGTGTAAATTTAAGGTAGCAATATCCACGTTCTTAAACACAAAATAGTTTGAAGTATTCGCTAAATCCATTCCATTAAAGCTGAAGGATACCTCAGTACTCACTACTGATGTTTCTTTACAACTGTTCAGGTTTGAAGCACCGTGGGCATAGGACAGTCCGCAGTGATGATTTTACCTCCTTATTCCGGAGGCTGTAGATCAATGGATTTAGCATAGGGGTGACCAGGTTGTTCAGGATCTGAACGGCTGCATCCAGCCAAGAGCTTGGTGTTGGCCTTAGATATATGAAAATCACCGGCATGTAAAAGAGCAAGATGGCAGTGAGGTGGGCACTACAGGTGGAGAAGGCTCTGTGTCGGCCCTCGGTGGAGCGGATCTGTAGGATGGAGCGGACTATACAGCTGTAGGAAGTGAGGATAAAGAAGAAGCAAATAAGGGGCATGAGACCCACACTGATGAATCCCACCATCTCCAGGGCTGATGTATCTGCGCAAGCCAATTTCATCACCACAGGGATATCACAGAAATAATAGTCTACCTCTTTGGGGCCACAATATGGTAGCTGAAAGGTGAGACTAGTTAGAAATGTTGAATGAATGCAGCCAAAAATTGATGTTCCCATAGCCAAAAAGGCACATACTCTATTGCTCATAATGATTGAGTAGCGTAGAGGGTAGCATATGGCAACAAAGCGGTCATAGGCCATCACAGTGTATAAGAAACATTCAGTGCCACCCAGGAAATGGTAGAAGAAGAGCTGGGACACACAGCCTGCATAAGAGATGGCTCGGCTATGTCCTAAAAGGTCGAACAGCATCTTGGGAGAACTCACAGAAGGGAAAAATATGTCACACACAGAGAGCTGGCACAGGAAGAAGTACATGGGAGTGTGAAGTTGAGTGGAAAAGACAATTGCGAGGAGTATGAGTAGATTCCCCATCAGGGTGAAGATGTAGAAAGACAAAAACAGGACAAAGAGTGTGGTCTCCAGACCCTCTGTGTGCGGGATGCCAAGAAGGATAAACTGAGACACTACTGAAAGGTTCTTCATGGCTTTGAGAATGTTTGACCTTGCAAAGATAAAAAGTCAGCAGTTTGGTCATCGATATCTATTAAGAAAATGTTTCTCACGAGAGCTTTGTGTATGCTTTAAGAAGGAGCAAATCACTTTCTACTGATGTGTAAAAACAAGATTTATATAAAAGTACCAGTTACTATAAATTCATATTTGAATGTTGTTCTACCAAGCCTTTAGAAGAGATGCTTCATGAACATAAATGATTGTCTTCTATTTCAAGAGCAGAAGTTACAAGACCTGGTCAAATATTCTCAAATTAGACAATGCTTTACTTAAGTCTATATTTTGAGAACATGTCTGTTGAATCTTGATGGTATCTGTAAGTAACCTGCTGTCACTATTCAGTATCCTCTGCAAAGCAATGAGAAAATATTGTTTGAGAAATCATGACACTTAATAGAAATCCTGACTTTCATTCTTCTTAGCTGTAGTAATTGAGACAATTTACATAATGTGTTTCATAGTCATTTACAAAATGTAAGACATACATAGTCTAACAGAAGTATGTCAACATAAATGTGTTCTTATATGACGATAAAGTTTCTAAATTGTCTGAAAGTTCCCAGCAAAATATGATCAAACTCTAAGATAAGGTTGTCCTTAACTTTATGAAGCTACACCTTCATAATGTTCCACCTTCTGGGAACATTAAGAAAGAAGGAAGGGGATGAAAGGACCCTCTGTGACAATGCTTTCCAAGCATCTTTTCAGGCATATGATCATCAGTACATCAACTGCCTCTAAGACAATTGGTATTATCACTGTTTAGTAACACACTTCACAAGTGACATGCTGAATGGTTAGAAACCCACTTTACAAATATTGATTGTGGCTACCTCCCATGTACATAACAGAGGGACTGTCTGTACGGCAGTATCTCTCATGTGTTAAAGAAGGTCAGCATGAGCCCCAGTAATAACAAGAAATGTGACATGCCTGAGAATGAGATATGGACTGTAGATACTCCCAAAATCCCACCACTAGAGTACTTGCTTTCAAATATTCATTGTTGATCTCCTCCAAAGAGATGAAAGGTACAAAATTCAAAAGTAAGGGGATTTTAAACACAACATTTAAAAATCCCCAAGCTTCTTGTAATTCATCTTCTAACATTGGTCACTAAATAAGAATTAAATATCCAAACTTGGCTTACAACTAAGAACAAAGTTAAGATGAGCTTACGACAGCGTCTGTACACTAGTGGTAGATCTAAATTATAAAACTGATAGCAAACATGTAAATAGCTATTCCTTCCAGACCCAAAGATAAGAGATAGAGGGAAAGCTAACAGCAATAAATATAGTTATTCTTTCCAATCACATATACTTCCTGAGCTCTGGACCACACAGAATAACTCAAAGTTGACTACAAACTCAACAAGAGAATATTAATGTTAAATATTTCTCTCAGGTAACACAGAAGGATGAGTACTGCTTTCCTGATCAAAGACCAAACCACTGTGGGAAGAAGGCTATTTTGTATCTCCTACAATAAAAACCGTAAATAAAAAAGGTCCTGAGACCCAGTTCTTACTCTCCTGATCTACTCACCTTGTCTTTTTGTTATGTTTCTTCTTACTTCAATTCTCTTTTAATGAAAGTGAAACTTTTCATTAACCCTTCTTTGATATTCTCTCTCTCTCTCTCTCTCTCTCTCTCTCTCTCTCTCTCTCTCTCTCTCTCCCTCAATAAATCTTAAAGTTCTCCTCAGTGTCCATTCCTATTTTCTTTTGTCAATGACAGCAAGAACTTGTCAGAGTGACTGTATGTTCTGGATGGGATACAATTTAGTTTTTAAGTGTCTTCCATTAGTACTGGTTTTCTATACTTATTTGCAAACTTTTTTTTTACTATCTTAGGTATTTTTTCCCAGAAAAAACAAAGCAATGCTAAACAAGATCCTAGATAAATAATGATGGTATTGACAAATTCAAATATAAAAACCTAGTAGCTCTATTTAATATGCATAAGCTATAAATAGAAAGAGAACCCCAAGGCACCCATATTACTAATGGATTAAACCAGTTGCTTTGTACAGCTATGATGAATAAGACACAATACCTATCAAATCACTGGCAATTCATATGGTTTCAAAACTCAAATCATCTTTTAAAATAATTTTTTGAATTCTGTTTTTGCACTATAACGCACTGGATTCTTGATACAGATGTACATACAATGCTATTTACTACCTTTAGAGAAAAATGGTAGATATAAAGGACAGAATATTCACAATTAGCTTTTCTAATTGTTTCATGTTAGATATGAAAAAGAATTTAGTTTTTGTATGTATTCTCAAAACAGGATCTCACTATGTAGCCCTTGTTGACTTGACTCTTATGTAGTTAAGTTTTGTCTCAGACTCACAGAGATCCTTCTGCTTTTGTCTCTTGAATGCTAAGATTAAAGGAAAACATTGTCATGCCCAAACCCTTATCCATTTTAAAATGAAAATTATTGAATTGCTATGGAATAAAGGATAATTTAATATAGTGCATGGGATATGTTTCTCTCTAATTTGTATTTATTCCACTGAAAGATCAAACTTGGTAGCCAGTGTTGTCACTGTTGGCAATACACTTTTTTATTACGTCTCTTATTTTTAAATCATAATATAATAGCATTATTTCCCTTTCCCCCTTTCCCCTCCAAAACCATTCCATTAACCCCTCTTTGCTCTAATTCAAATTCATAGCATCTTTTTACATTGTTGTTTCATGCATATATGTATACACATACAATATACAAAGTATTCATTCTATATCATGTTACATGTATGTGTTTTCGAGCTGACTGATATTAGATAGCCTAATGATGTGTTCTTCCCTAAAGAAGTCTATTTCTGCCTCTCTCTAATCATTCTTTAATTTTACTATATAAAATGAGTATGTGTACTTACATCACCTCCTCCTGATATTACATCGCTGCATATTTGAGAACTAGAGTATTGAGAGACTGTCCCCAGACCTAACAGAACTCCTGTGTTGTTTACTCTTGGCTTTTATCTGTTCTAAATGGAATCAAGGCAACTCAAGTATTAACCGAAGAAAGAATAAAAGCAAGATGCATATAAAAGGTAAGGTATTGTGTTGAAATGGAAAATACAATGCTCTGTGTTAAGTAAAGACACGGGACTGACTGGCAGGAGAGGGTTATGTAAGTCAAAATCAGAGTAGACAACTTAGGAGACTGAGAACCTTTCCACTCACTGCTCCATTAGTAATGAAAGTCATAACACTGGTCATTGCATATGCAGGCACATACCACGTAGTAGATACTTACTGTTTTCCAAGGACTGGTGAGTCATTCATAAAACTTGATTATTTTAAAAATATATTTATCCATAAATATTTCTATTATAAACCAGATCTGCAGATAGAAAGTTGACTTTCAAATACATCAAAAATAGCTCTTTTATTTTTTTTAATTCCATATCTGTCCTTATAATCTTTAGTAAGATCTGTTCTCTTTTTGTCTCTGCTTCCTGAGAAAGCCTTTTCTATCACTTGGAAGTGAAGCGCTTCCTACAGGGCTCTTACGGTCACCTTATACAAAAGGAAGACATTATGTCTCATTCTTCCCCAGTCATTTTCAGCCTTTTTTATTTTAAAATTGTGTGCCTGTGTGTGTATGTGCATGGATGTGTGTATGTGTTGTGTGTGTTTGCATATACACACACATGCACATACACATGCACCTACCATGGTGCCATGTGTTGATCAAAGGACAATTTACTGGAGTTATTTTTCTATCTCTCCACTCTATTGTTTTCAGGGATTGAATTCAGGTGCTCAAATAGGCATCTTTATTGGCTGATCCATTTCCATGGTCCTCATTTTCTATCTTAATTATAGATTTTAACTGAAATATTATTTCATCTTAGAAATCACATAATATACATTTTATTCCCTTCAAACATTATATCTTGATATAAGCTCCAACACAGGAACTTTTGATCTAAAGTTCATAAAAATTTTAGACAGGCTGAGATCATAGCTGCTAAGAGAATATCACTAAAGATAGGAGCCAGGTTAACAAGGATCAACACATTCCACTGAGTAAAATATAGACTGTAAGGAGAGATACAGTAAAAGAGGCTGAGGGCACTTACTTTTCACAAATGCTATTCATATCTAAAAAGTTCCAATTCTAGTGACCCCTCCAAATCCTTCCTTGGCTAAGGAAAGACCTTCAAAGTTTCTGGTCTTTGTTTATGCTCTGTGACTCCATAGGCTCATTGGATTTTCCTATTGATTTAAGGGAAATGCGTTCTCTAAGGATCAGGAAGTCTTGTGTGTTACCTGTTAGTGTGAAAAGCAAAGGCTGATATTGAGACCTTGGCAAAAGTTCAAGTACTTGTTCTGTAGACCTGGAAACATGACTCCATTTTACTAAGTGCAATAACTAGAACTTACATTTCCTATTTATGATCAGAACAGTGAACTCCAGTCAAGGAGCTTCCGTGCCCACTTATGAATCATGTCTCCTGAGGCTTATGCAATCAATATCAGAATACACTCTCCCTAGATTGCTAGCTCAAAGTGTTCTTTTTTCTTTCAAAAAAATAAACCTCTTAAGTCTTATGTGGAGTTCAGGGATAGCTCTGAGGGAGCAATTAGTTTGTCAACTCTATTCATCATCCGTACATAAAATTATGGTGATGATATCATTGTAAACAGATGTTCCAAAATGGGAAACATGGTCTTCCAATATTATTTGCACAGTAGAAAACATGTCAATTCTTATACTATTACTTCATCTGAAATGCTGTCCTTTTACATGGCTGCCTTTTGTTAATACTCAACTGCATCATTTATATTATCATCTTAAACAGTTATCCATAACAGTCCAAAAGTTCAAGAGTAAAGGCAATAGCTTTAGATTTTAGAAAGGATTTTACATTGAAATTGTCTTCTATGGCAAAAGTTTGTTCCAAAATGGAAATAGAGACTAGGATACAATCAAAATGTTAAAGTATGGCACAAAAAAAAAGTTTGTAGAGGCTAAAACTTTTAAAAAGTATATTTGTAAAAATCTGCTCAAACAGAAAAGATTTTTCTCTTTTATCAGAATAATTGCTTATAGTCTCTCCTGGGTTTCTAGTTAGGAAACTTAGTCTTGACAGAGTCAAGGATCATTTACCAATTTGTCCTTGTTGGGCTTCAGCTAAATGTTACACATCAGCTAAATTTTAAACCACACTTTATTATTCAGTTCTGGGTATTTGACAACCACATTTGATTGCCGAAAAGCCAAAATCAGTGAGAATCTACTGTGACAGTCAATGTTTTAGGAGTTGCCCCTACACCAGCTAGATTTCAGGGAAAGATGAGACATCTTCAAAAGGAGCCTGAAACTGTGAGAAGTCATCTTCTCAAAGAAGTCTCTTGATCAGAGAGGCCATATAGACCCCAGAAAAAGGACTTTACTCTGGGAAAATTCTCCAAGGTCTAGGGGGTGAATATAGACCCACTGAATTTAACTAGGGCTGCTTCCATAAGCATATGTGGAAGGTGATTCTTTGTGTTCATGCAGCATTAGACAACAATGATTGCAGAACAGAAGAAAACCATGCCATCTTTTCTATTACCCATTAACTACTCATAGTCCCTTAGGTAAGTGTGAGATCTCATGAGATTCTCCATATTCATGATTTAACGTTAAAAAGTACAATCTTGTATAAATATCCAGTTCTAATGAGTTCATGAATGTCAGGTTATATCGAGAAGACATGTTTTAGAGTACTCCTTCCCATCTTCTGAGTGTTATATCTTTTCTGTTTCTTCTTCTGAAGTGTTCACTGAGCTTTATTGAGAATGATCCAGAGGGTCTGTATATGGCCCAACACTCATTTTTATCCTCAGATCTTTAGCTACATTAAATCTTTGCATTACCTACCATTCACAGCCAAAAGAACACCTGATTTTTGGCAAAGAATCTAAAATTATACAATGGAAGAATGAAATCCTCTTCAACAAATAGTGCTGGAAAAGCTGGATGTCAACATGTAGAATAATGAAAATAGATCCATATCTCTCTTCATGTACAAAATCAAATCAAAATGCATTAAAGACCTCAATATAAATCCAACCACACTGAACCTGATAGAAGAGAAAGAAGGAAGTAGCTATCAATGCATGGACACAAGAGACCACTTTCTAAATATAACCCTAGTAGCACAGACACTGAGAGCAACAATAAATAAATGGGACCTCTTGAAACTGAGAACCTTCTGTAAAGCAAATACAGAGTCAGTAAGACAAAAAGGCAGCCTACTGAATGGGAAAAGATTTTCACCAACCCCACATCAGACAGATGACTGAACTCCAAAAGTATAAAGAACTCAAGAAATTAGACATTAAAATATCAAATAGTCCAATTTAAAAAATAAGGTACAGATCTAAACAGAGAATTTTCAACAGAAGAATCTCAAATGGCTGAAAGACACTTCAGGAAATGTTCAATATCTTTAGCCATCAGGGAAATGCAAATCAAAATGACTCTGAGATTTCATCTTATATCTGTCAGAACGTCTAAAATCAAAAACATCAGTGATAGCTTATGTTGGAAAGGATAAAAAGTAAGGGGAAATACCCCTTCTGGCAATTGAGTATGGTGGTTTCTCAGAAAATTGGGAATTAAAGAACCTCAAGACCCAGCATATACCCAAAGGATGTTCAATCACTCTACAAGGACATCTGTTCAGCTATATTCATAGGAGTACTTTTTTTTTATAATAGCCAGTACATGGAAACAACCTAGATGCCCCTCAACTGAAGAATGGATAAAAAAATGTCATACATTTACACAATGGAGTACTACTTAGTGTTAAAAAACAATGACATCTTGAAATTTGCATGTAAATGGATGGAACTAGAAAAAAAAATTTTTGAGTGAGGCAACCCAGACCCAGAATGATGAGCATGGTGTGTACTCACTCATAAGTGGGTTCAAGCTGTAAAGCAAAAAATAATGAGCATAGAGACCACAACCCCAGAGAAGCTAAGTAACAAGGAGAACCCTTAGAGAAACATATATAGATTCCCCTGGGAAGGGGAAATAAACAAGTCCTTTTGAGAAAATTGAGAGCATATGGGTGAGGGGAGAAGGGAGTGCAGAAGGGACAGAAGAGGGGAGAAGGGGATGGGGAGCAGAACTTGAAGAAATGGGATAGTGGTGATGAGGGAAGAATGAAGATGGAGAGCAAAGAAAGAGATATCTTTGTGACGGAGCCATATGAGGTTAGCAAGAAACTAAGCACTAGAGAAATTCACAGGAATCCACAAGAATGACTCCAGATAAGACCCTAAACAATCGTGGAGTGTGTACCCACACTGGTCTTGCCCTGCAGTCAGATAGACAAGTATATTAAATGTCATCATAGAACTTTTATTCAGCAACTGATGGAAGCAGAGACAGAGATCCACAGCAGAGCACTGGACTGAGCTCCCAAACTCCAGTCGAAGAGTGGGAGAAGTAAGATTATGAGCAAAGAGTCAAGACCATTTAGCGGATGCTCACTGAAACAGCTTACCTGAGCTAATGGGAGCCCACCACCTCCAACCTGACAGTGAAGGAACCAGCATAGGACCAAACTAGGCCCGCTGAATATGGGTGATAGTTGTATGGCTGGGGCAGACTGTGGGGCCACTGGCAATGGGACCAGGATTTATTCCTGTTGCCTTTACTGACATTTTGGAACCCATTCTCTTTGGAGATATAGTAGGCAGGGCCTTGGTTCTTCCTCAGAGCAATGTGCTAGACTTTGTTGACTTCCCATGGGAAGCCTTACTCTCTCCGAGAAGTAGATGAGGGATGTGGGGAGAAAGGTGGAAGATATAAGAGGAGGGGAGGGAGTGGGAACTGGCATGGGTATGTAAAAGGAGAGAAGATAGATTTTTCAAAAAATATATAATATAAACATTTAAAAAAAAAACAAGATGGTCAGCCCTTGTCTCACAGTTAATACTGTTGATCTCCTGTCCTCCAAAACGCCTTGTCCAAGAGCAGTCTAGGCCCCTGAGGCTGAGACTCACACAGAAAAAGGAAGAAAAGAAAATAGCTAAGGATACTAAGAACAATGCACATGAGAGAATAGTTATATTATAAATCATTTTCTATCAGGGTTACTATTCTTTATCCCTTGATATAAAAATGCCAGAAGTGGGAAGGAGACATTGGAAGCTCTTTGACATTATGGTCTTTTGGGGACATCCGGATCAGAAACTACACCCTAACATTCATAATGGCCCTCTCTAGTCATTTCTATCAGATTTTGTAAACACCTAAGGTGATGATGGTTTTCTATCTGATACTTTGAATCTGAACTTTTACTTCTCAGTCTCACCCAAGGAGAGGCTGTGTTGTGCCTAAGAATCTAGGTAAGGAACTCTAGTAGGCCTCATCAACTAGGTTCACCTAGTCACTTCTGAGGGACATTGTAAGTTCCAGATTTGGTGATATTTTGCTGTCTACCTGCTATCGCTAACTGTTCCTTTACTTTCACCTCTTGAAGAAATACAAAACTCATTCACTTACAATCTACAGCAGAGTTATCATAAATAACTGCTAAGGAAAAAATGGGAATCTCCGTTTATTACTTCCACCTTATTTGGGAGACAGTTTCTGTAATGCAAAAAATAAAACCCAGAGAAAGTTATTGATGTTCAAGCTGAAAATCAGAAAAGCAAAGCAGTCAAGCCACTAGAGAGGTCTCACCTCTACAAATATTCAGACCAAAGGAACAATCCACCAAACCTCAGAATGCACTGCTCTCCAAACCCAATTGAAACTGAGCCCCTGAGATTCTGTCTCCTCCTATCTTCTATTCCTTTCTAGTGCAGGGATTAAAGGTGTGCACCACCACCTCCTGGCCTATATGGCTGACTAGTGTGGCTTGCTTTGCACTCTGATCTTTATGCAAAATTTAATTTAATAAACACAAATAATATACCACTATAAGGTTCTCACTGAGCTTGGAGATCACCCATTATCAAGATGGGCTTGCCAGTGAGCTTCAGGAATATTCTCTCTGTGTCTGTAAATGCAGAGATTAGAGGCAGATTTACCATATCCATTTATTATACAGACTCCAAGAATCCAAATTCAGGTCCTCAGGTTTTCATGTTTGTAGTTTACCCAGCAGGTTTTCCCCAATCCAAAATCTTTTCTACCTTGAGTTAATTTTCTCAAATATTTTGTCACAGTGACAGAAAAGAAGAAAGAAAGAAGCCTTATTGACATGATAATTTTAAATCCTTGCTATTCCTCTTTATTTTCAACCATAGCTAGATGTTCTTTTCTAACACTTGTCTTGAGCCTGGCTAGGAATCTTAAAGCACAGTCTAAGTCAGAGGACTCACAGCCATCTTACAAGGTGTTTAGAGCTTATGTGAGAACACTAATGTCCTAGTATTAGTTAAACCAAAGTACTTAGGGAACAGAAATAAAAACATGTAATGTAGTAAAAAACGGAATTAATTCAATATCTTCATAGCAGCTCTGAAATGGGCAATATATGACTTTGGTCTATCTCTTTGTTATATCACTGTATTTGTTGTATTGATGTTGATTTTCAACTTTCATCCAATTCCTGCTCTTCTGAATGCCATGCCAGCAAGACAACTGTCGTTCTTCTGAGCGAGGGACGTCAGGATTAACACGCAACACAACTTCAGGTTCTGCAGACAAGCTTTTATTCCACTTTCTCACACAGTATATATAGCCTTCAGCAGGGGAGGCCAAGACAGCAAAAGCAGGAAGCTCATCACCTTAACTCAATGGCTTAGGGGTAAACATCCTTAGAAACATTGCTGGAAACAACAGATTGTTCCTGTTTTTGTTCCTGTTTTCAACCAACTGCAAGAGTGCAAAACAGATCAAGTGTGGGTGTGAAGGCCTGTCCTCTAGGGACCCAACATGTGAACATAAACGTTACTACTATGATCCTTAATAATACAAGAACAAAATTGAGTGGAAAACAATAATACAGATTATTAACTCAAGCATTGCCCAGGATCAATGCTACAGTGCTACTCAAGATTCTATGCTACTTATTTAATTGTAATTTCTCTGGAAAACTTCAAATGTCATTCTGCATATAAATAAAATAAAAGTTGCATTGAAGAAAACATGTTAGGGGACCATAATAACTTCTCACAGAGGAAGGGAAGAGGGCAGAAGATCAGATCCCAAGGTACTTGAAATAGATAATCAAGGTTGTGGGGGAAGTCCTTTAATGTTATGACAAGAAAAAAAAGGTAAAGATAGAAGCCAAAAGCTATCTCAGCCAAAGAGAAAGTGATGGAATTGGTAGTAGCCAGGAAACACTCTTGATCATGGGTGGCATCCTCAGAAGCCAAAGACAGCAGGGGTCACAGCTAACTTCAGGAGACTATTGCCAGCCTGCACAAGCATTGGGATGGAGGAACCTGTGAGGAGGGAAACAAGAGTCAGACCTGCGGGACAGGAAAGAAAGGTGGGGTTTTCTTCAGCTTTCCTTAATTATTCCTTTAATCCCCTTCAGCCCTGATTTAGCTTCCTGAACTACCCCTTGTATTTACCCTTTCTTGTTCTGATTCTCCTTTAGTCTATTCTGTCCACAGGAAAAGGGCAACAAGGATACAATAAACATCCAGGAATACTGGTTACATCTCTAGGGTTAATCTTGCTTGGCTAAGTATCCACACCTATGTTCCTTCCCTCTGCTCAGCTTGTCCCAACCACTAAGTACATATTTCATCCTAATCTTGAAAAGGAAGGATTAGCACAGGGAATAGACAATGTTCTAAGATAGGATGGTAGTGGCAACAATAAGATCCCTCTAGTACTCACCCTCTGCTACACATACAGGCATAGCTGGGAAAGAGGGGAAGGGAGGGAGGGGACTGTGCTCCTACCTGCATTGTCATGAAGCCAGGCCACAGCCTTCCTTTCCAGAAGTTCCCACTCACACTTCAAGTCTTTGCCATTGCCATGCAGCCAGAGGACAGCCAGTACTGTGGCCCATACTGATGGGTTCCCATCCTGCAAAAGAGACAGAAACTTATGTGATGCTCCAGATATTATAGAAATCCACTCAAAAGGAAGCAAATTTACTATCAACTTCCTCATCAGTTTAATATGATATATATAATTCCCTACCCCCTCCTTACCAGAAAGATTAATAGAGCCTCGGGATAACATTCCATACCACTTAGAAAAGTACTAGGTGTGTGGTGTTCCTGTATCTATCTTAGTCCCCCTGCCTCTCTCTCTTCGTGTGTGTGTGTGTGTGTGTGTGTGTGTGTGTGTGTGTGTTGGTAGGATGATATCCAAACCATGGTAACGCATTCTAGACTACTCCTGGATACATTTTAAACCCTTATTATTTTATTCTGCACAGTCTCATTACATGCCAATTTTCCCAGTTGCTTTAATCTGTTTCATAAGAGGAACACTTAAGCCAGAGGCATAAAACTTCAAAAAAATGTTGCTAAGGACTAGATGCAAAAATCACACTGATTTTTAAAATGTATTTTCTTTTTCCCCCCCAACATAATATTTATATTTATTATTTGGGGGTTTTTACATATACACCTCTTATGTGGGATTACCCTCTGTATGCTGTGAATATCATTGGTTAATAAAGGACTGCCTTGGGCCTGGGCAGGGAAGAATAGAGGTAGGCAGGAAAAACTAGACTGAATACTGGAAATGGAAGGCCGAGACAAAGGGACACCATGTAGCTGTAGCCAAGAACAGACTAGGCAGAAACTTGCTGGTAAGCCATAGCCATGTGACGATACACAGATTAATAGAAATAGGTTAAATTAAGAAGTAAGCACCAACCAATAAGAAGTTAGAGCTAGTAGGCCAAGCAGTTATTTAATTAATACAGTTCCTGTATGGTTAGTTCAGGGCTGAGCAGCTGGAAATAAACAAGCAGCCTTCTACAACACATCTCCATCATACTAACTTCAAACTCCTACCATGTCTGCTCTTCCACCCTTGTGATATCACCACCAAAAGAAAATAGACAAGTCCAATTAGTGTTGCCTATATACTCACTGGAGCATGGTTCCACTTCCAGTGGCTAGTCCTTTAAAGAAAACTGAGTCCTTTCCCACTCCCACTGCCTGAAGCCATCAATTATGGAGAGCTACACATCAGCCTCCTTATTACAATTTTTTCTTATTCTTTTTTTATTTTTAGTTTTAAAACAATCTTATTTTACAAGCCAATACCAGTTCCCTCTGCCTCCAGTCCTCCTACCCCTCTCACCTTCTCCCCACTACTCTCCCATCTACTACTTGGAGACAGCAATTCCTCATTTGGAGAGTCAACAAAGTCTGTCACATCACTAGAGGAAGAACCAAGGTATCTAAGTTGAGCAAAGTATCCCTTCTTAGGGAATGGGCTCCAAGGAGCCAGTTGATGCAGTGGGGATAAGTACTGGTTCCACTGCGAGTATTCCCACAAAGAGTTCTTCTCAATGGTATCTGTCAAAGCTGTTTCTTTTTGTTTGGGTTGGGGGAGGAAGACACTTTGTCACAGAAGTTTTCTGTGTTTCTCATTCTCAACTGTGAGTCTGAAGACATCAATACCATTGTAAAAGGAGCTTCTTTGCCCTTTACAGTCAGCTGGAGCATAAGTCATGGATTTCCACATGATTTCTGGTGACAGCACCAACCATTGACATTTACATGGCCTCACACTTTAGAAGGTGCCACAGACTTCAGTGTGGATATCAATATGGCCTCGGGGTGAGATGGGCCACAGACACTAATATGGATCCTTCAGGCAACCATACCCATGGACATCAGCATTGATTTAGGTGGCAGCACAGACCATGGATATCCACATGGCCTTCAGTTGTAACATGGGTCACAGATTTCAACAGGGCCCCCTGTAAGACCATGAAACCCAACATGACCTTAAACACACTGGCACCAGAAACAACTTCCTGAAGAGAACACCAGCCATGTGGGCACTAAAACTGGCAATTAATAAATGGAACCTCATGAAGCTGAAAAGCTTCTATAAGGCAACGGACACTGTAAATAAGACAAAATAGCAGCCTACGGAATAGGAAAAGATCTTTCCCAGCCCTATATCTGACAGAGGGTAGATTTCCAAAATATATAAAGAACTAAAGAAATGAGAAATCAACAAACAAAATAATCGATTTAAAAAATAGGTACAGATCTGAATAGAGAATTCTCAACACAGGAATTTCAAATGGCTGAGAAACACTTAAAAATGTTCAACATCCTTAGCCATCATTGTAAAACAAATCAAAACTGCTCTGAGATTCCAATTTATACACATTAGAATGACTAAGAACAAAAACACAAGTGACAGTTTATGCTAAAGAGGATGTGGACCAAGGGAAATACTCCACCATTGTTGGTAAAAGTGCAAAATTGTACAGCCACTTTGGAAGTCAATATGGCATTTTCTTAGAAAAAAAATGGGAATCAATCTACCTCAAGTACAGCTATACCACTCTTTGGCATATATGCAGAAGATGTTGCATACCACAATGATACTTGCTCAACTATGATCATAGCAGCTTTATTCATAATAACTAGAAATTGGAAATGACCTAGATGCCCCTCAAGCAAAGAATGGATAAAGAAAATGTATATTTACACTATGGAGTAGTATTTAGCTGTTTAAAACAATCACATCAAGAAACTTGCTGGCAAATGGATTGAACTAGGAAAAAAAAAATCATCTGGAGTGAGGTAACCCAGACCCAGAAAGACAAAAATGATATGTACTATGTACTCACTCATAAGTGGATATTAGCTATAATGAAAAGGAAAATCATTCTGTAACTCACAGACTCATAGAAGCTAACTAACAAGGGGAACTCAAGTGTCTGGGGACACTTTGGTCTCCCTGGAAGGTGGAAATAGAATAGATTATTTCATAGGTGTACTGGGGACAGGTGGGAGTGAGAACTAGAAGGGATGGGAGGAATATGGTATGGGTAGAGGGGAAAAGTGGTAAAAGGAATTACTGGAAAGGGGGAGCATTTTGGGGTCAGGTCAAAATTTGGTACAAGGGAAATTCCCAGGAATCTACAAGGGTGACCCTAGCTAAGACTTCTAGCAATAAGGGATATGTAGTCTGAACTGGCCATTTCTTATAACCAGTCAAAACTTCCAGTGGATGGATTGTGACACCACATAACCTTCAACCTACAATTTGTCCTGCCTACAAGATATGCTGGAGTAAAGGTGGCACTGGAATTGTCGGAGTGGCCAACAAATGACTGATACAGCCTGAGACCAATGTCATGAGTGTGATCCCACCCCTGACACTGCCTGGAATGCCTGGACGCAGAGTCAGGATAGCCCAAAACCTAGGATAGAACCAAACAGGACTGGGAAAAGAGAATGTAATGATGCCTAATGATATTCTGCTATGCTCACAGATTGGTGCCTAAACAGAGCTTGGAGAATCATTCCAAAGAGTGTAAAAAAGGATTTTTTGAGCCAAAGGGGTCAAACCCACGGAACCAACTAACCTGGAATCATAGGAGCTCACAGAAACTGAACAGACATCTAGGGAGCCAGCATGGGATTGATTAACATAGGACTACAAGCTACATATATATGACAGTTATATAGCTTGATCTTCAGTGGGAGCAGGAACTATCTCTGGTTCTTTTGCCAGCTCTTAGGGCCCTATTTCTCATACTAATTTGCCATGTGAAGTCTTAATAGGATTGGAGGTGCCTAAGTCTTGTTACAATTTGATATCCCATGTTTGTCTCTGAATAGAAACTGAGGAGGAGTGGATAGGGAGGGTCAGAGGGGAGGAAGGAGAAGAACTGGCATCAAGGAGGGAGGAAATTCTGTGGCCAGAATGTAAAATAGTAAGAATAATAAAAAATAAAAATCATTTTCAGATTTTTAAATTTTCAATTGAACTTTGGATAACGTGATATTTTTCTATTTTACTATATGATTTTATTGAATTGAATTCATGGCCTCCTGTATGCTAGAATTGAGTTTTTCTTGGTGATCTATTTATCTAAGTATTAGAAAAATTTTTTAATGTTAAAAGAGACATCATTTTGACAGGAAGCTAGCATGAAATAATTTTGAAGAAATATTCCTACATTTTTACACTGAATATTTAAGTCAGTTTGTATTTTACAGCATAGATGCCTCTATTGAACAACAAATTCATATCTCATTTGTATTATCTACATTTCATAGGCTCAAGAACTATCTATGACTAAAAAATAGTGTACAAGTAGTATGTCCATAAAGTGTGTGAAGTTTATTTAATAGTGTTTCATACTTTAATAATTCAGAAGTATATTTATTTTTCATTGCTTGGAAACTGCCTTTTCTTGAGAATATTTTTTAAATAGTATTAGAAGATACAGATGGTAATCTTCAAATTCTAAAGAAGGTGTACTCTATCCAGCTTATTTGAGCACAAATACAGCAATATTAGGGCTGTTATTGGAATCTCTGAAGCGAGGGCATCCTAGTATTGACTCTAGTCTTGCACTCACTAATGCAGAGAGAGTTCAGCTTCTTAATGTTCGATTTCTTCATCTATACATAGCTCCAAAAATAGTACCTGCCTTAATTAACTGAAATAAGGAAAAATAAGTATAATAATATTAAGTGTTTAAAAAATTGTCTGGTATAGTATGAAGATAAAAATGTTTATTTTTCAACAATGTCTCGGTGAATATGATAAAAACAGAAGACTTTCCCTTTGACATCCATGAGTCTGACCATGTCTTCCTGTAGCTAGGTCATTAATTCTATGTTTCTTATGCTCTGGCTTAAGTGGAAATAATTGCATCTTCTATATATCACACATTCATTTCACCTTTTCATTATCTATATTATTTAACTCTTATTTCTCAGCCTAGCCCTCATTCACTCTGATTCCTGTCATGATCCTACCATCACGAAGCACACACGAATTCCTTTCTTCCACTTTGCATCTCACCTTGGCAGGGTTTGCAGCCTTGATGTCTCCCAAATTAGTGCCCAGGATCTTAGTCAGATTCTCACCCAGCTCCCAGGAGCCATTTGCCTTTTGGAGTGAAATCAGCTGCAGAACAACATTTTCTTCAAAACCTTTGTGAAATAAATGAAAGAGAGATGGCATGGGGACTTATGGATCACAGCCCACCCGAGGAAGTCTCCTGAAATAGGAGGCTGTAGAGAGATTTCTGCAAGAAGTCCACCAAGTATTTCTAATCTGTGATGGGTGGCCAGTTGATCAGGGTTCTGAACACAATGGTAGCAGAATCTGCTGGGGTCTGGCCCTGATGACTGTTGGGCTGTGTAGGCAGAGATTGCCAAGGGGACACAAAGAGGTTGCTTGAACTACAGAACTTTTAAAGATATGAAATGCTATTGTAAATTAATGAAGCTAGTTCCATTCTGGCAAAAATATGGCAATATCATATCTCATGTCCTGTATGCTGCCTCTAATAAGTCACCCCCTAGGTAAAGAAAGTTCCAGAATGAAGAGCACCTTCAGGGACACAATCTGAGGGGGTTTGAACGGTAGTTTTCTTGGTAGAAGAATATGACCATCTCATCATTCCTGCAGAATCTTCACGCTTCACCAATGATGCACGACACAAAAGAGCTGTGACAAACACATATTACAGAGAAATTTTTTTCAAGAAAGAAACTCCATCAAACTGTAGAAGTATCTTCTACTTGTCCTTACTACTATCTAATAAATCACCCCCTAGGTAAAGAAAGTTCCAGAATGAAGAGTACCTTCAGGGACACAATCTGAGGTCATTTGAACGGTAGTTTTCTTGAGAGAAGCATATGACCTTCTCACCTTTCTGGCAGAACCTTTAAGACTCAATGGTCTAAAAAATGCAGGAGCTGTGACAAACAAATATTACAGAGAATTTTTTTTCAAGAAAGAAATTCCATCAAACTATAGAAGTATATCTTCATAGAACTCTAGGAATGCTAACCATTCAGTCCAAATTGTTGATGTGAGGCTTTTGGTGCACCCAGGACAGGTGGATGGAAACCTAAAATAAACAATGCAAAATGGAAACTGAAACATCTGCTGTGTTTTCCAGCAAGCAAATTTTGAAAAAAGAAAAATGTATTTCAGACATGTACCCTTCTCTCCGTATCAGTCTCACTCACTAACCTCAATGAGCAATTCTCCTGTGTGGTCTCCTCCAATACAGACAGACACTCACCCTCTGAGCCCTTTTTCTACTTCCTGTTGAGTTTCTGAAATCCCTTACTTGTGTGTCATACCTTCAGTGCTGAAGGATTCTTCCAGATATTCCTCAGTTTGAAAAGATCTTTTTCTGTCTCACAAAGTTATTTTACATCTGTCCCTTTCAAAATAAGCTCAACTGTACCCTAAGCATCCAGGTTCAGACCATTACGTTGCAAATCTTCTCAGCCCAAGAATATTGTCTTCTCTCTTGCCTTGGTTATCTTCTACATGGCCTCACTACTATCTCGACTACTAAGTCACCCAAAGTACCCAAAGACACACTAGGTGCTGACAGTGCACTCCAAGGTCTTCCATAAATTTGAAAACTTTAATCTCTTAAGTAGTAGCCTATGCAACATCTTAATGCATAGATCTTGCCTTCCTCATATTCAGTGATTATGGCTCTAATAGACCCTCCCCCTCTCTCTCTCGCCCTCAAGTCATTGGCATCATTCAGAATTGTTTTCTATCAGAAATACTTTAATCTTACTTTTAAAATATAACACCCATGTTTATAGTGCTTTAACTTAGGGTTTCTTGTTTTAAAACCATTCTTTTTGGCATGACCTGCACTTTCTAAATCCCCAATTCTTCATTTTGTTCAAATACATCAGCGTCCTTCAAATTTTAAATTTCATTAACTTAAACTTCAATCAAGCAAATTCCTTCATCATAAATATCTGCAATTACACCCATAATTTCTAATCATGAGAAATATATTAAAATCCCACATTAGAAATCACTTCAACCCTCTACCTACTTCATTCTTAAGCCAATGTTGATGAACTTGCTGCAAATTATTTGGAAAACCCAATATTCTAATTCAGAGCTTCTGGCTACTGAAAAAAAGGCACCAAATGCAACTGGACCTTCTGCAATCCCAGAAAAAATGATGCTATAATTTTGTGTGTTTTGCTTTGTTGTTTTTCATTTCTTAAAAATACCCTTTATCTCCTTCAGATCTACTCCTTTCTTAAATCCCCTCTTCTACCACTATATCATCAGATGCAATATAGTCACTATCTGTGTGGCTACTCACTAACCATCAAAACAGAAGTCAGATTCAAATTAAAAGATTTAATTATTCAATATTTATGATGCTTCTACATTGTAACATGTTCTGATATTCTTCTGTATGTCTATAGTAAATCTCTGTTCCAGTTGGACACAATCTACTTCTCTAGAAAATTTAAGACAGTATAAATCCTAGGTGTAGAAGGAAGAAGAAAACTATAAATTTAAGAAATGTTATTAAACTTAAATGTATGAGTTTCTAAAACTTATAATTGTTTATATAATATACTTATATATCTGATAATCATTATAAATGAGTTTAAATTGGGGTAAAACTTACCAGACCTAACTGCACATGCCACTGAAGGCAAAGAATCATACAAATTTGGTGTTGGAATCACTCTGGGAACCAGAGGCCCCTGCACTGGCTGATTGAGCTCCTTATTTATGGCAATGAAAGCTGTGAAGGAGCTGAGGACCCCAGACTGAATGCTGATGTTCACCACATCCTTCTTTTCTCCTTCTGAAGTCTCATGGGAGCCCAAGTCCTTGGTCTGAATCAATGATTTTGCAGCCAACCGATGAATGGTGAAACTGAAAGAAGACACTGGAGAAAATTAAAGAAAAGCAACTGCAAATCAAGTACTAAGGACTCTTAATAGCTAGTGAATGCAGACAGCAGGGATGGCTAGAAAAAGATTTCAGATGACGGAATGAGGGAGATAAGAGCTTAGAGGAAAAGCAGACACCAGTGATAGGAGTGACAGAAACATCATGAATGGCAGAGAAAAAAATAAAGTAAGTGTGGTAGTTTGAATAAGAATAGCCCCATAGACTCAGGAGTTTGAATGCTTGGCCAATAGGGAGGTGTGGCCTTCTTGTTGGTGTGGCCTTGCCGGTGGAAGTGTGTCACTATGTTTATGGGCTTTGAGATCTCAGATACTAAAAACCATGTAAGCAACCTATGCAACATCTTATTTAATCCAGTGTGGCATTCATTTCCTGCTGCCTCAGATCAAGACGTAAAATTCTCCGTTCCACTAACACCATGTCTGCCTGCATGCCACAATACTTCCTCTTATGACAATAACAGACTAAACCTCTGAACTGTAAGACAGAACTATTAAATGTTTTCCTTTATAAGAAAAGCTAGGACACCATGTCATGATCAAGGTCCCTTCACAACAATAGAAAACCTAACCAACTCAGTACATGAAAGGAGAAGAAGAGAAGAGAAGGGAGAGGTGGGGACGTGTGGAGATTGAGATGCAAAGCTTACTTCTTACCTAGCATTTGCCTTGGGCTGAAGGGAAAATGTCACCCTGTTTTTAAGACCCTTGCCTTGAAGGGTGTACTTGAGGCACACTTCTCCTGAGCTCTCCACTTTCTACAAATAAGAGACAAGCAGGAGTGACAAAACAGACATATAATCAGGAAAATGGTGAGCACTAGGAAAGCTCTTCAGCTCAAGGCGATCCCACACTGAGGATCAAGCAGTACAGCGGATAATATAGACTTGGCATGAAGGAGAGGATGAGACACTGGCTGCCTGCAAAGTGAAATATCTTGCTAAAACCTCAACCTTGTTGGTGTTAATAAAACTGCTGACATGGTGTTTCACTCAGTAAAAGAATGAACAAGAATAGTTACTCACAGGCATAGTCCCAGTCAATTGGGCATAGATGATTAACCTCTGACCCCTAAAGATGACAGTCTGCTTTGGGGAAAGCATGTTAGCTGACAGGCCAGCTGGCAAATCCCATTCCAGAGAGATGTCATTCACTGAAGAGTTTAGAGCAAACTTCAGAGACCCAAGAGCCTGTTGGAAGAAAGAAGATCCAGAATTATACATAAGAAAGATAATAATGGTAGTCATCCATTGAGTATTTAGCAGGACCAAGGATGCAATATATATCTTATCTAGTCATAAACGGTGAAGACAAATGCAATTCTTTCTCTAATTATATGTATGGTAAAGTAACATTTGAGAGATGTAAAAGTGTAAGTAGAAATGAGGGCAACACTTAAGAAAGAAGACTTCTGCAAAAGTCCGTTAGAGGAGGGATAGGAACAACATGGAAAGAGAAGCTTAGAAATATCAGAAATACAGGGCTTTTCAAATACTAATGAAGGAATGTGAACTTATTCCTTTGAGTCTATCACTCTTACACTTGCCAATCTTTCCCTTTCTGTCTTTTGCATGGAGAATAAATTTCTACCTGATCTCCTGAGAGTATAGACTACAGACTCAGACAGAGCAACCAAAGCTTTCACCTTCTCTTTCTAGTCTTGAAAACAAAAACCACAAACTCTTTTTTTATCTTCTCTCTGGATTTCCAGCTACCACTGTTAGATGCCAGTCTTTAGATGTTGTAATGAACCATTTCTAAGAAAGTACCAAGTAGATTCACTAAGTGAATAGCCCGGTACTTTTGAAAGTGTGTCCTCTGGGAGAGTAGATCATCTGCCTTTGCAGCAGGGTTCCTGTTGCGCCTCATACTCACTCTGGACTTGCAACTCTGGACACTTGACCAACTCTCACCTTGGTCTGCATCCTGTCCTTGCCTGTGATAAACTGTGCAGTGCCCCCTGATACCCGGGCGATGCTTTTGATTAAACTGGTGGAGGCTCCTTCTCCAATACCAAAAGAGAAACATCTGTAACATTGAAATGATGGTTAGAGACAGTTTTTCCATGGTAGAATTAACAGTTAACATGGACAAAAACTCATGAAGACTAAAGATAAATACCTCAAAGTCATTGCAAAGGCATATTTAAAAATCAGATCCTATTTCTATGGGTTTTAATAAATGCTTAAATAAATTACATAATTTGATGCCACAAGTCTACGATGAATAAAGGTTCAGTTTCATTTGTTAATGAAGATCTAGAACTCAAAAAATTTGCAAAATCTGTCTTAAGTTCTATTTATTTATCTTTTTAATCTATGAATTTCCTCTAGTAAAATATATAGTAGTCAAATAAATAAACAAAAATGTAAACATTTAAGAAAATATAAATAGTCAAGTAATGCATAGACATCTTGACTGATACATTCAGTATCTGTGTGATTTTCTTTAATGTTAGCCATCAGCCCTAAATTTCATGACATGGGACCTTAGAATTAGTGTTTTCAATATGTAAGCATGAGGGACAAAGTTTATATTGTAGTTTTATTTCCTCTCAATGACTTATAAAGTTGTCACTATTCGTTTTAACTTTCTTAATTTGATTGATAAAACAGACAAAATTAGTGGAATTTCCAAACATTTGTCATGTGGAAGATCAAGAGGTGAAACACATGGCTTCTTAAGAGGTTCTGATATTAAAGAACTCAGATACAAGAATCAAGACAAAAGACTGTGAATCATACTTACAGAAATACTAGACTAGGTTATTCAAGCCAGAGAGAACTAGAGATCTCTAAATGGTAATTTTAAAAATTCGTATAGAAGCAGACAACTACCAAGACAATATCTCCAATTGCTGCTAAGAGAATATGAACTTATGAGCCAAGACTTTGAAATGGAGAAAAGATAAGGGAAATGAGCCAGTACATGCTGTCCACTTACTAACTGAAGCATGTGGCATGTGTGGATGGCTGAACACCTAAGCAGTTTCAGAGAAGGTCCCAAAATTGTAGAGTTTTGAACTTTGCCAGTGGAAGGTATTCTTGAAAACACCTGAGAACTTTTCATAGAACAATGCAGAAATATTTAGACTTAAGAGGTAGAGATAAGTAAGAAATGGCTCAGGTATGAAATTCATCATACTCTATCAGGATTAAGTTTGTTGGTTCTTTGTCTAAGCACTCATTGAAATCAAAGAGTAAGACCTATCAGGGGAAAAATCATTTAAATACCAAGAGTCATAAAACATCAACTAAGTCCACTATGTCTGAATAGCACATTGGTCATTTCTAATAAAAATTAAGACAGAAAAATAGGAAATAAAATAGGAAAAGTGGAGGGTTTCTATCTCATTTTTTGATACTAGAAGTACATGGATAGAAAAATCTCACAATATAATTTAAAATTCAGGGGACTGCTTCTCATTGATAAATATTCAATGTCCTAAGCTACACAGGTGTGGCAAAGATTGTTCATTAATAGTGAGATGGGTTTGCCCATAATAGCAAGGTAGTAATGAGATGTAACCATATTCACCGCTTCCATATAAAATAATAAAGGATAAAACCACCATCTACCTCAACATGTGGATAAAGCTCATTTGTTGAATTCAATCATCATTTATTACTCAAATACACATATTTCATTAGTACATACCTGTGCATAGTGAAATCATGACTAAGAAAAAAAGAATGGAAGGAAGAAAGGGAGAAAAGGAGAAAGGGAGGGTGGGTGGATAGAAGGAAGGAAGGAAATCTTGATAATGAGCAGAATAGATGTTCTAGTGCACTGGAAATTAAGAATTACCAGAGAGATGATTAATTTACATGGTGTAGTCCTCGAATACATTTGTAATAATGGGCCACTGGATTGGAACAGAAGAATCAGAAACAATCTGCACTTACATCAATGCTGATCATGACAGTCAAAGCACTGAAATTTAGTGACAAAATAATCAATATAAGATTGCCAAATATCTGTGGCAAAATGAACTGGAAGTATATTTTAGACACTCTAAATGAAAGAAATTATAGATGCCGGTAGGTAATCCTAGATTACTGGGATTTAAACCAGGAAAAGTGAAAGTTCAAATTTTGTTTGGCAATAAAGAGTTCAAGGTAAGACTCTATCTCAAAATAAAATACAAACAGAGTTGAGACAGGGACAGAGCTCAGTACTGCCGGTGAATTTGGTTGTGCTGAGTTTCTTAATTTAAAACTGGAAGGGAAATAGTCTATGTTTCCAGAAAAAGCTTCTCCTTGAAACTTTGGGTTACTAAAAAAAACCCAATGCTGAGAAATGTATAACTACTTATGAGTTGTTATTCAAGGAGGCCCAGAAAACAAGAGTCTTGCCATTGCTCACAGTTGTCTACCGAAGAGAGATGCTAAGACCCTAATGTTGAAGCCACCACACACCATGGTTGTATGATATAGAGAAATCAAGAGGTACTATAAAAGTTGCTGAGGGAAAAAGACATCTATGACCTTAAGCATCTGTGAGCCCTATGAACTATAATATTATCTGTCAAGACAATACACTCACTGATGCAATAGTTGTATGACCATTATGGGAATAACATCCTAAGTATGAGTGAGAGGGGTATTCATAGCCTTCAGTTATATACCCAAGGGTAAACCTGCAAGGATTCAATGGACAGTCCCAATCCTGTGGTCTAGGACATGGCAATGATTAAACAAATTTGGTCACACCATAAAACAAAAAGACATAAACTAAGAAAAGAGCAGGTAGAAAAGGGAAGATTGATGGAGATGTGGGGAGGATGGGAAAGGGTCAGAGGAGATAATAACTAGAATGTATGTTACATATGTGGACTAACAAAGAACCAAAATAGAGAGCAAAATCATTGGAAAGGAAAAATAAACGATCTACATAGCCTGAATAGAAAAAAATAACTTTACAGAGCACATGCAAAAGTCATAACTCCAAAGAGAAACTTAAGAGAATACAAATTAAAATGGCAATTACTTGAGTAAGGTATGGTACCAGAAAATTACTTGAGTAAGGTTGCAACCCAAGCACTCTAGAAGTAGAGACAGGTAAAAAGACATCCACTGCCACTGAGGCCAGACTGATCTTACTAAAGACCAGTCAGGACTGCATAGGGAAACCTCTTAGAAAACAAAGTAGAGGAATAGTCTTGATAGTGAAAATGTAAGCTACAGAGTAAGAAAATAGTCATTAATATATTGAACTATAAAATCAAATACATTTCAGTAAAAAAAGAAAATCTATTAGATAAAATAATAGCAGTAGTTTAGAGATTTGAAATAATAACAAAAATGCCACTCTAAATATGAAATATTAAAAGTTGTATGAAGTAGAGCTATTAACAAAATAAAACTTTAAACTCCAAGCAACTTTGGTTCCCAAGCACAAAACTGGGTAAATTTTAAGAACATAAATACTCAAATTTTTAGGTAATGAAGCAACTGGAATCCATTTGTAAAATTGATTTGACTTAAATTACTACAGTGTGTGAAATTGCCTTTCCACAGAAATTGGACAACTCTGTCTACTTAAAGAATAGTACAGTTCACGTGACTCTGCTTTGCTTTCTGTAGAGTTGGGGTCCAAGATCCCTTCTAAATACATAGTATCATGTGTCTTTAGCTTACTCATATGCTCCTATAGAAATTAAATCTCCAGTAGATGGCTCGTTAGAGGTAATACAATCACTACAGAGACCAAAGAAAGTCCGTCATTATGAGAATCAATATAAAATATTCTGAGCTACTTCATGGAAAAACACGTAACTTGAATATGATTACATGCAAATTGTGCGTACATCTAAACAAATTGGTGAGATAAAGAATAAACAAGATGAGGTATATGGAAAGACACACATACCACGGAACTCAGTAGGATACCAAATCAAGGAAATTTCACATAATCCATAAAAATTTTCTTTGAGCTAGGTTTAAACAAGTGAGTGTGGGAAGAGCAAGAGAAGATGGATATCTGCCTAGCTCCGGATCTGTGATGGATGCACAGGGAGCATACTGCGATAACTCATCTGCCCAGATAACAATGATTTGAGTAACTTTCTATGTTAAATTACCAGTATCTTTATAATGAAAATGCAATCAATATATCCTTTAGAGATTTACAAAAATAAGGAACACTGACATTGTGGTATCAGTGTTAAGTGGAAAACTACTTTTTAAAATTTTATAGAAATTAAGGGGTCAGCTAGGTAACTGGAAAACCCTTGAGTCACTCCATCCCTTTAGAAGCATGAGATCCCATGATATCACGTGGAACATGTCATATATGGTGCTGCTTACAGTCCAGTCAGAAACTTAGAAACCATACTCCCCCATACCTGTGCCTCTTGCTGTTTAACTTAACTTCTTTAATGACACTAAATGTGTCACTAACTTCTCCATCTGTGAAGACAAAGAGCTGAAAAACAAAGAAAAAGATGCATTCATCAAGCTTCTGTTGAATTCATCAGAAGACAACAGCATTGGTCCTCATAGTCCACAACTATTTCCAGTCTTTGCACCTTCTTTACACAGGGCTAGGGACTCTAGTGTTCCACTGTCATTCACATGTGGCCACAGAGACTCTTTACTGGGAAGAGTTTCATGCCATGGAAAGTTTCACACCCTCCCCATGGACCTTGCATGTTAAACTTTCGAGGTACCACAAAAGACTGTAGACTCCATGCCCTCAAAAAAGAGAGGAAGAACACTGCCTCTGATTTGTTTTCTATTCATTTTTAGACAGATGGTTTAAATTGACACACTATTTACACAATTATATTGGGAGAACTGGTTAGTGGAAAATTTCATAATTTTTTTCTCTCAGCTTGGTTCTAAAATCACCTGTAAGGGATGTCCAGGAACGGAGGGAGCTTTGTAAATGTTGCAGAGTGGTCTCAAGATTTCAGTGCCTCCTAGGTCTGCTTTTAAATGCTTCACTCTTTTCACTGCCTCCTCCATTGTTTCCTGAGTGTACTTCACACTTTTCCTTAGAGAAACAAGCATGTCTAGTCACATAGCAGTAGTGCACATTGCTATTCCTATTGCAAAATTACTATCACAAAAATTGCTCCTGAAACCCCCAATGTTTAGGACTACTCTGCATTAGTCAGATTAAAATTACAGACCCTCCTTTAAAGTACATTCTTTCACAATCCATGGTCTTCCCACAAACTTACGGAAAGAATTTTTCATAGGAAGATCCAAATCCATAGATGTTGAAATAACAACCCATAGGCAAACTCTTCAGCAACAGCAATAGAGTTTCCTGAAGGTCAGAGAAGACAAGAAGATGGAGTGAGAGAAAGTTCAACCAAACATCCAGACCCCAGTCTGGTTCCTAATGGCATAAAAAGACATCATCTTTTGTCATCTTTCATTTCAAGGGTGAGATCAGAGTGGCCATGCTTGTTACTGCTCAGATGAAGAATGGACCTACAACTATGAGTTGACCATACTCGTGCCCTTTCCAACCGCCCTCACATGGCACTGCTGAACAATGAACAATGAAGAATCTGGCTTTACCTTGGCAGCCTCTATGCGTAACTGAGAACCCATCTGGCTGTTCGTGGGCAATCCCATACTTCCTGAGCGGTCCATGAGGAACACAAATTCTCCACAGGCCTTTGAGGGCTCCACTTCTGGGATATCTGGAAAGAAGCTCACCATTGCAGAAGGAGCTCCCATCAAACTATCTGTATAGAAAGGAGAAAACCCTATAGGGTAAAATGAAATTTAGGTGCTCTAAAGTTCCCAAGAACCAATCATCAATTCAATACAGAACTGAGAAAACTCAAATACAAATTTTGTTCTTTTTGTGCTGTGTGAAAGAGGAGCATTATTTTGAATGTGTAAAGTAGATTTCTCCCCACCCTGAGAGACAGGTGGTTATCATGACACTAGCATTCTTCTGAGAAGCAAGATGCTCATGGGAATAATGGGAAAGGATGTCCACACTGTTTAGAACAGGGCCATGCAGTCAGTAGTCAGCTCTCCATGTATGATGTAGGCTAGTTCTTTCAAAACAATTCAAATAACTACACTTCATAAGTGTGAGCTTCCTTGTTTATAACTGAGCACCTCTACTTCTTACCCCAGTTTCATTTTCTGAAACAACAGGATAGTAATTCGTACTATAGGGTTATTGTAAGGTTAGGTGATACAATATGCTTACAGAATTGAGGGTAGGGCTTAACTGACACTGAGCTGTTAATTATAATTTTATACATTTTTCTTCTTTTAAATTTGTGCAATTTAACACTTTAAGTTTATCATATTATTTAGTTTAAAGTGCTATATGTCTCATGTTGGTATCATATTAACTATTTTACTGAGCCACGCTGCCTCTTAAGTTTTTCTTGTGTTTCTAAAAGGTATGAGAACAGGAATATACCTGAAAAAAATACATGCCCTGGGAAACAAGGATTAGAAATCACAGATGGAAGATATTATCAAGACTAAGATATGACCAACTATGTCCCCTGATAGCCTGGACACCTGATCACAGAAAAGAGATGAAAAATCTTCATGAGACTAAGGAGATGGCAGCTATTACACAGTAAGTCATAGCATCATGATTAAAACATTCCTGACTGAACAGAGGAGAGAGTGCCTGAACTGGTCTTGTCCCATAGCCACATTGATGAATATCTTGCATATCACCATAGAACCTTCATCTGGCGATGGACGGAGATAGAGACAGAGACCGACATTGGAGCACTGGATTGAGCTCCCAAGGTCCAGATGAGGAGCAGAAGGAGGGAGAACAAGAGCAAGGAAGTCAGGACCATGAGGGGTGCGTCCACCCACGGAGACGTGGGACTGATCTAATGGGAGCTCACCAATACCAGCTGGACTGGGAGTGATGGAGCATGTGATCAAACTGGACACTCTGAATGTGCCTGGCAATGAAGGCTGACTGAGAAGCCAAGGACAATGGCACTGGGTTTTTATTCTACTGCATGGACTAGCTTTGTGGGAGCCTGGTTTGTTTGGATGCTCACCTTTATAGACCTGGATGGAGGGAGGAGGACCTTGGACTTCCCACGGGGCAGGGAACCCTGACTGTTCTTAGGACTAGAGAGGGAGGGGAAGATGGGGAGGGGGAGGGAAAAGGGAGGCGGGGAGGAGGTAGAAATTTTTAATAAATAAATAAAAAAATATTAATGAAAAGAAAAGAAAAAGGAAAAAAAAACCATTCCTGACTGAAGACCAAGTCTGAATTTAAATACTTCATGAGAATCTAAAACAGAGACCAAGAAAATCAACAGCAACAGATAGAGAAGAGCTACAGAGGTATGAGGAAGTTACAAGAATCCCAGGGAAGCTGGAATTCCCCTCAGTGACCTCAGAGAGATTTGGCCGAATAGTGTGGAAAGAAGAAAAAGTCCCTATATGTGGTTCAGTGTGAAGTAACCTTTACAAATATTGAAAATGGTACAACTGCGGTGGTTGGGTATGGAAACTCATCTTCTTGGTAAAGTCCTCACAGGAATTTGACAGTTACAGCAGCATGAGCCCAAGCCCAGCTGTCACACTGGGAACACAACTGGCCCCCAAAGAACTTCCATATATCCAACCTGCAAATAAAGATTTGCAGCAACTTTGCTGGGTTGTGTGATGATCCCTTCACCCTAGTGCAGAATGGGTCAGAAAAGTCAAAGAGAGCAAAACACCCATGTATGCTGTGCCAGCTTTATTAAAAGTTAAGTGCACTCATAAGGAAATGGTCTAAGTGACGAACACTAGATGTACATAAGAAACAAAACTCACTGACGAGCTAAATTAGGTCTGTGAAAAATTCAAGTATGCCAAAAGAAAGTTTGAGGTGGATTCCTGTAATTTTTGGTTTTCAAAGTTGGAATTTCTATGGGACACAGAGGACCTAAAATTAACTCTGTGTTTAATTTGGTCATTCCTATTATTACTAAGACAAAAATGAAAGAACCAGTAACAAGATTACATCCAGGTATGGTGAACTAACCAATAAAACATAATTACTTAAAGTGAAATTATTATTGGTCTAAGAAGAACTACTATTTGAATATTGTCTGGTTTATAATGCTGCTATTTTCCTAATTCAACTATTATTTTATAGTGATATTAGGAATTAAAGCTACTTTTTCTATCTCATTATTTGGAGACCTTCTATATAAATTCTTCTATCTAAAGTTTTTGTTGTATGTTATCATAATATTGACATTATAGCGCATTATATAATGGGTGGGATGACACAAGTCATGACTGAATTACATTTTTCATCACTTACTAATGTTGGATACAATATAATTATATCAGTCACTATCACCTGCATATCAGATATACATCTACATTTTTGAGAAGAAATATTATAAATATTAGAATTATTGAAATGAATATTTGCTTTATTATTTGCACACTAACTCTTTCAAACCAGTTGGAAAAAAACTGACTTGCTTCAACACCATTTGACACTGTAAACTCCCCACACTATGTAAAGCATGAGACTACATCAGATTTGGACATCACTGATTCTCTCATATGAGAAGTAGTTACAAGATTATATTTATTTGTTGTTTTTGTAAGACCAGTCATTGTCACATGTTAATAACGGGTTTTGTGTATTTTCTTGTGAATTATCTGGTCATAGTTCCCTCTACTTTTCTAGTAATCTATGCAAATTAGCCTATGCTACATAATCACCTGATTACCTGTGAAGCCCAATCATTATTTCATGTGAGAATGAAAAGTCAATTATCTTAATGACTGTATTCTGATCTTGCATATAAGTAGAAAAACCCAGACTAACTTGAAGTTACATCATAGAAAGGAATCAAAGTGAGAGACAGAAAATACCTGGCTTCGTGTCCTGCATCCCCATCTCCACAGCTACACTGGGGCTGTGCACTTCATTGTAATAAATCAGGAGTTCCACATCCCGGTCAAACTTGTGTCCTTCAGCCAAGGAAACCTGAGAAGAAGACCAGCACAGAAGCCATGTTAGAACTTCCACTGGTCACTTCCTGAGATAAGGTTAGAATTTGGGCTTCTTCCATTGGGAGCACAATCAGAAGTAACAGGAAAGACTGTATGGAAAAGTGTCTACACTTTATCCAGAGCGGGGAAGGTAGATATGTGTCTCTCCAAGCATGGCCAGAAGAAGCAAGGTAGATGTGGGGAGAATGAATGATGACCAAGTCAACAATGAAGACAGAGGGGACTGACAATATTGTTCCCTTTCTGTTCACCTGAGCAGACGTCTTATCATCAGCCAAGTACTGCATAGGACTCAAGGAGCAGTTGGACTGGACCCTCTCAATGCCATGCTGGGAAGTGATGGTGGCAACCATGCTGAGTGTGTAGGGCAGGTCCTCCAAAGGGACTATGGGGGTCTTTATATTCAAGCAACTGTTCGCTGACTGTTCTATAAAAAAAGTACATTAATTATGTTTCCCTAGACAACAATTTCCAAGACAAACCTAATTTTGTATATTTCCCCAGCGTTTCTATGATTAGTTTTCAAAGGAAGAAATTGCTTACCAGACAGCTGGTATCTTGGATTCAAGATTGCTGGGAGCACATAGCGCAGGGCCCCATCTGTCTCCAGAGGCAGCTCCTGCACATACCTCAGGGTCACTGCCACCTTAGCCCCAGGCTGGAGGTTCCCCACATTGCAAGAAAAGACATCCCTGGAGTAGTCATCCTCTTCCAATAAGTAAGCTTGGTGGCCCTGGGAGAGGGCATCCTCATAGACGCTATGGGCCTAAAGCAAGGGCAAACTGAGTTGAAACAAAATCACAAGTTGTCAAGAAAATACAGATTGTTCATGAAGAATGTCATGGATTCTTTGGACTTCACTTCTGATAGTTCCTTCCTGATGCCCTCTTCCTTATCAATTTTAGACAAACAGTAATTATACATGAACAAAGAGATAACAGTCAACATCAGTACTTATGAATTGTTTATAAAGATAATAGTAGAATGCAATTGAAAGATGAAAGAGAAGAGATAACAAACTCATCTTTCAGACCTGCATCTTTTCCTGCAATTCTGCCACAATTTTCTTCCCATCCACCAAGGCTTCAAAGCTGTAGACAGCAGAATCTTCATCCATGGGGAACACAAAGATTGCCTCCAAGGGGACTTTCTCCTCATTCTCATAATTTAAGGTTGCAGAGACACTAGCCACAAAGTTATTGATGGAGAGGGTTACCGAGATGCTCTTCAGTGGCACTGGGGAAGATACAAATATATAAGAGATCAGCAAACTTTACTAGATCGGCACCATAGATGAGTTGTGCTGAGTACAATGACCTCATCACTAACAGTTTTAAGTTAGGCTTACCTGGTTTCTTGTTTCCAGTGATTAGACCACAGTGCTGCTCCATTGTGACTGCCTGTGTCTGTGGAAATGACACATCATTAAGAGAATTTTAATAGAGTTACGGCATCAACAATACAGCTTCTGTTCTCTCTTGCAGGAGCAGCTTCAAATTCTTAGTGTGGGAATAAGGATCCATGGAGGGGAGATGCTGGTGGTCACACTCCTGATTAATGCTTATCAGGTGGGGAGGCTGTAAGTGTCCACTAACAGGAAATCACCAAACACCTTAAAGTGCTACAAACACCATTCTATATTTACAAACAGTTTTAAGTGAACTGTCCACAGAAACTTGAACAGGTCCCATAATTTAACCTCAGCACTCTTAATCCAGTATAAGACCTATGTCTAATATTTTATTTACTTTTATGTTATATGCAAGAGTGTTTGCCTGCACTTCTGTGCATCATGTGCAGGAAGATACTCTTATACATAACATATTACCCAAAATAGAGGTCAGAAGAGGATATTGAATTCTCAAGGACTGGATTTACAGATGGTTATGAGCTGGCATGTAGAACCTAGATGCTACAGTTTGGTCCTACAAAAGAGAAAGCAGAGCTCTTAAAGACTGAGTAATCTCTTCGGTACCCATTTCCTGTTCTTCCCATAAATAATTGTGTGATCCAAACGGCACTCTATATTATGCTTCTCTTACTTAGTCACTTTACTTTAATTCTTAGTAGAGAAACTAACCACTGTTTTGTTTTTTATATTTATCTTCAAGATATTGCCATGTGACTCACTACTGGTTCAACGCAGACAGTGAATAAGTGATTGTGGTGTCCCATCTGTATCATCCTGTCTGACCCCCAACACCTTTCACATTACAACCAATGCTCAGAGAACAGGGAGAAGTGTCAGTAAGTTTCTAAGAGGGTGAGGTCAGGGAGGACTACTGAAAGTCAGTGTGTTCTGTCCATGACAGGGCCACTGTAATCATGAACTTAAAGCAGGTTTTGTTACCTGCACAAGACATGCACCATCAATCCAGTTAATATTTTAGCACAGCACTGATCTTGAAGGGGCACATACAGTCCAGTCCTTACCTGAAGAGGTTTGTGTTTGATACCTACTTGGAATGGGGCAGTAATTTTTTCCAGGGACTTGGTCCATGGTAGATAGTCCATACTCTAGTTGATGACCCTGCACTTATGTATATATTGGGAACACTATTGGATTCAATAGGTTGAGAAAAATAATAGAATAGGCTTTTGGTAGAGGAACTTTTTACTGGTCAGAAAAAGCTGGAAGGTGAGACTCACGCGGATATAATAAAATATATTGTACACACCTATAAAATTTTCAAAAGATAAATTGAAAATATTCATTTTAAAAGATATTCTAAGATATAAAAGAAATATGTGTACAATATTTTTCTCTCTTTTAAAACAGACTTTCCTAAATATATTTCATGAATTATGATTTTGTACAAATCTTGAATGCAATCTGAAGAAAAAGAGATGGATTAATTTTACCAGGTTATGATTTACATGATTATTTTATCCACAGAGTCTAGAGATTGGGCTAATCTGAATTATGGTCCAAAATAAACCTGAAAGCTGTTATGGGCCTTTCTAAATCTGACCCCTTGCTAGTTTGATTCTCCCTTTTGTCACTGTATGTAAGCACAGCGGGCAACAGTAAGAAGGGTGGTTTCCCTTGGAAATTTGTCCTAAAGACCCTAAATGCACATCATGCTTGTTCAGATGCCAAGGATGAGTCCCCTGGAACTCCAGGCTTCTCTTTCAGTTCTACAGTCAGGAAAACTTTCTAGAAGGATTAGTTTTCCATCCCTGGTAATCCCAATCAGCAATTCTGAAGGTTGTGCAGGGCTGTTGCTAGGTCCTTCAGGCTGAGCCTAATGACTATTTAAATCTCTCAGTCTGTGATTATGGCTTAGTGCAAAAAAAAAAAAATTGTCAGCTTGTACAACATCCTGAGTTCCATAGCTAAGTCTTAGGCCAGGCTGAAGGCTGGGGACACCTCCTTAGTCTCTCTGTAAACCAACCCTCTGATATCAGTGGTGTTTCCTAGAAATTTCCTATATATCAGTCAAAGAATTGGCTGTTTTCTACATCTGCTATTTTGAGCTATTGAAATGTAAAGGAAAAAATTATATATACCACCCTTTATGCTGAAATGCAGGGCCTTAGAAATAGACAATTCAGGCCCCTTGCTGTAAGGGAGGGGAAGGGAGCCTTTTGTCCTGTGACAGGATGTGAGTCAGGATCAGCTAGGAAGGCAGGAAGAGATAAGAAAAACAGGTAGCACAGCCCCCTCCTTGGAATCCAGGTGGGTCTGGACAACCCCCTTCTTGGTATTTAGGTAAAAGGTCAAGAATGTGCCACTCAGCTTAGCCTTATTTGAACTGACCAATGAAATGAATCCCCGTAACCACGCTTTTTTGCTTCTGTACCCGCGCTTCTGCTCTCCTATAAAAACCTCTCACCCCCAACGGGGGGGGGGGGGGGGGCGCGCAAGTCCCCGAGAGACTTGGTCGCCCCGGGTATCCGTGTATCCTCAATAAACCTCTTGCTACTTGCATCCGGCTGCGTGTTTTCGACTGATCTTTGGGGCGCAGGGGCCTCTCCCGAGGGAAGACGCCCCACGGGAGTCGTTCAGAAAGAGTCTGACTGATTTGGTCATTAGTACAGAGGCAGCAGCTAAGATCTGGTCATTAGTACAGAGGCAGCAGCTAAGCAAGAGAGAGGAGGACAGCAAGCCCTGAGAAGTACTTTCCCTGGGAACCAGTAGGTGGGCCTGGAGCAGGGGGAGAAGAATTTCTACTGACAGCAGCAGGAAGCCTACAACAGAACACTCACTGAGAAGCAGCTCAGCTTCAGGATGGACTGTGTCTGGCAGCAGAGATCTCAAGCTGGCAGTGACCTCTGCAGGAGACCTAGGGGGGAGAGAGGAGGACCAGGGTCCTCTACAATGAAACACTGATTTCCTAATCCAACCTCAGAACAAATTTCCCTCTCTGAGTCTTTCACCCTCTCCCAACCATTTCCTTAGTCTGCAAATTGTGGCAAGTGTTCAAAGGCCTTGAGAAAAAGAAAGACAGGCTCCAAAGGTGACTAAAGTTACAGTCCTAAACTAGGTGCCACTAACAACTTTCAGTCAGTGCCAGCTCAAGTGCAGTTTGCAAGGGTGAGTCATCCCCTTATATCCTGGCTGTTTACTGCTTCTGGGAATGAGGAAATCTGGGCTTTAAATACAAAAAAAAAAAACAAAAAAAACTGATTACAGTGTGGAGTGAAGGGCCTTGAATAAATGTAATTCATAGCCTCTCTATCCAGGCCTTCCTGACAGATATTCACAAAAGGCACAAGTTCCATCTCTCAGGTGTGAATAGAGAAGGTTCATGGTCTGCAATGGATGGGGTGGGTGGAGAATGGAAGCTCCACATCCTTAGGACAAACATACCTAAATCTGAGACGAAAAACAAAAACAAACAAACAGACAACAAAGACCTATTTTGTGAGATACAGGAAAGGTGAAAAGAAGAGGGATTAAGGGAGAAGAGAAAGAAAGAGATGCGGGGTAGGGTAATGAACCTGAAATTAAGATCATTTATGACTTAGAAAAATCTTCTGGTATCACAAACCAGGATGAGTTTCTAAAAGGCACTTATAGTTCTTCGTGGGGTTGCCTAGAATAAGAGGCTCTTACCCTTTAGATGCAGGAGGCAGGGATCTCTCCAGAGAGCAGAGCAGAGTCTTAACCCACTTTCTCAAATCCCCTTGGCTTATAGCAGCTGTAAATGAAAGTGAAAGCAGCTACTGTCAAACTTCCAGGAAGACCTGCCCCCTTCTAGGGACCAGCTATAAAGTTTCAATTGCATGATAAAGGGATGGACTGAAAATTCTCAGCCTAGTATTAGATTTCTGCTTCTGTGATAATGAAAGTGTTTGCTGAAAATTTAGAGAAATTGATTTTTTTTATACTCCCTGCATGGTCTACCAAGAGAAACATTTGAAGATAGTCAGAGGGTGGGGTTTTGTTTCTCAAGGTTGAATACTACTGTCTTAATATCTAAAATTATATAAAATGCTGTACAGCTTCTTAACAAGCTTGCTCACCAAAAGCATCCTCTATCCTACTTCTGCCCACCAGGAAAATTATGAGTACTCTATTATATCATTGGCTTTGGTCTATAGGCGATACCTGAGGACAGGACAAACATATCTGCTAACAAATATTTTTTTTCTCCTAAATTGTGAGTTCTCGTATCTATAAAATTAATATAAATTTATAATTTTTATTATTTTTTTAAAAATGCTGCAAGATCCCCAGCGGCAGTAGGCAGCAAAAATGCTGTAGGTGCCAAATGATCATAGTGGGCCATGTGGCGGCAGACAGTGGGCCCTGGGAGCAGCCAGTCCCAGGCAGAGACATGTGGCAGCAGGCAGCGTCCTCTGGGAGCTGCCAGTCTCAGGCAGAGATGGCTGCCAGTCCCGAGCAGTGGCTGTTCCCAGACAGAAGACACGCGGGGTGGGCGGGCAGAAGACAGACACATGGATAGACATGCAGAGTGAGATTGAATATTTATTCAGGGGGTTATGGGGGGGTAGGGAGAGGGGAGAGAGAGAGAGAGAAAGAGAGAGAGAGAGAGAGAGAGAGAGGAGAGAGAGAGAGAGAGGAGAGAGAGAGAGAGAGAGAGAGAGAGAGAGAGAGAAGGGGGGAAGTGGAGAAGTGGGGAGAGAGGCAGAAGAGAAGCTCCCTCTTTAAGAGGAAGAAGGAAAAGAGAGTGAGCTCAGGCAGGAAGCTGAAGACCAGCCTGCCTCAGCAGATGGGGGAGGGAGTGGGTGTGGCTTGTCTCTTAAAGAGGCAGAACAAGCATTACAATAATTATCTCCCAGACTGTTTTAAGTAATGATAAAATGCATACAAGGCTCACACACGTATATGCAAATGTATGGTAAATCCCAGTGTCCTCACAGATTATCCTTTATGAGTAATGGAAAATTTTTTATATGTCAGTCTGATTGTAAAAGAGAATGAGTCTGTGCAGCAGTCTTATCCTGTGCTGTTCTCTCTCTTCACTCTAACTGTTACATACTGTTGTCTGCAGCATCTGGGTAGCAAAATCAAATGCCAGCAAGGCTGGCAGAGGTCATACTCAGGTTTGGTGGAATCAAAGTCTAGGACTTGAAGTTGACTGCAGAGCAGATGTGAAGGTTTGCCTGGGAGCTAGTGAATCAGGGAGCACATCTAGGATTCTGATAATCTGTAAGATAATTAGATATTTTTTTAAAAAAGAAATAAATAAAAGTATACAGACTTTTACAATTATTAAGACATCAATGAATTTTATCCAAATGTTTATGTTATGTTTGAATAGAAGGACAGTTGATTCCTTTCTAATAAAATATTCAGTAACTAAATAATGAAGAATTTTATGGAGAAACTTGTAATTCATTCTTTGGCAACATATCTGACAGTGAAACTGTTTGAATGGAATGTTATAGTGTCCTGGGTTTCTTTTTAATAAATAGTTACATCTATCTGCCTGTCTGTCTATCTATCTATCTATCTATCTATCTATCTATCTATCTATCTATCTATCTATTTTAAATCCCCACCACAGCTTTCCCTCACTCCACTCCTCCCAGATCCTCTACTTACCCCCGCCCCTGTGCTTCCACCCCTCAATCCATTTCTCCTCTGTTTCTAATTAGGAAAAGACAGGTCTCCCATGGCTATCAACACAACATGGCATATCAAGTTTCAATAAGATGAAGCACCTCCTATGTATTAAGGGTGGGGAAAATAGCCCTGAATGAGTATTATCTCATATGGATATGAGGATAATGGATAATCCTTACACCCATATGATGATTATCTCATGTAGATAATGAGATAATATGAGGCGTAGGGTCCCAAAAGCCAGTAAAAGTCAGAGGCAGACGCTGTTTCCACTATTGGAAGTTCCTTAAGAGAACCAAGCTACACTGTTGTGGAGGATAATTTAAACTGTGTTGTATTAACATGTTTATGCCCCCAAATATTACTTTAACTGTGTACAGATGAGTTACATTTGTTTAGTTATGAAAACCTGTTAACGTTGTCTGCTTAAGGCACCTGAGTACCCTAATAAAGAGACAACCAACCAATAGCCAGGCAGTGAAAGGACAGGCAGGACTAGCATGCAGAGAGAGTAAATAGAAAAAGGAATCTAGGCTGGAGAATAAAAGGAGAAGGAACTAGGACTAGGAGACAGAGACTCTAGGGGTCAGGTAGACAGATAGACAGACATGGAAATAGCAGGAAAGTAATACATACAAAAGGAAAGGAAGGTAAAAAGCTCTGAGGCAAAATGTAGATTAGAGAGAAACAGGATTACTTAAAATAGAAAAGCAGGCAAGAAACAAGCTGATCTGAGGTCAGACATTCATAAATAATAATAAGTTTCCAGTCTTCATTTGATGGCTGACTGGGCTGCAGACAGAAAGAAAAGGTCGTCTGTGCTACACAGCTGTCACATATATGCACAGGGCCTAAGTCAGTCCCATGCAGGCTTTCTGGTTGTAAATTCAGTCTGTGTGAACACCTATCAGCTCAGGTTAACTGATTCTATGAGTTTTCTTGTGGTGTGGTTGAGCCCTCTGGCTCACATAATCTTTCTTTCCCCTCTTCTGCAGGATTCCTGAGCTCTGCCTAATGTTTACCTAGGGATGTTTACATCAGCAGATGTGGAGGGTGTGCTTTGCACTCCAGCTATCTAGAATGGGATCTGTTGGGACAAACATGATCTTTAATTCACTGGTTCTTATGCTTTGGTTTTCATGGAGTCATTAATTTGTGTAACTACGTTTCTTTGGTTTAGAACCGCTATCTTTAACCTGTTAAACTTGATTTTATAGGTCACATGGCAGTTTCAAATTAAGCTCTTTGTGATACAAAGATCTTAGGCAAGTTCCTACAGAAAATCCAAAGACTCTTCTCTCCCCAATAGATGAAGTAGATAGAGACTATTGTGGCACATCTCAGACAGAGAAAGCACCCTTCATCAATATGTAAGTAACATAAAACTGATCATCACCTTTCAACTCTCTCAAAAGATTTCTTGTACCACAGTCCTTGATGGGAAGTTGAGGCAGGGGAGTGGAGTTGAGGAGATTGGCAGAAGTACTCACATATTAAATTTGTCACATAGCAGAAAGACTGGATATCATTTTCTACCAAAGCTATATATAAGGGACACAATATACATAAAAATTCCTGGTGCTACGTAAATGCTTTATACAGACTCAGAACTACCCACGGTGGCTTGTACTGAGCAGCTGTCTTTTTCAGCTCACTAGCTTACTTCTACTTCTGGAGTACCCCTTACCTATACATTCATTCATTCATTCATTCATTCATGTAAACAAACTGCCTTTATTTCTATCACGTTTCATCTATCCCTGATCCAATTCCTTCCCTAGCAGAGGAACCTAGAAATCTCAACTGGTACCCCAATATTCTGATCTGTGCCTCTAACAGCCTTGAAACTTATAAATCAACTTACCCACATCAGTCTTTTCTTTTTCTTTGTGGCTACACACAGCTCTCTGTCAGGGGCAGGGGTTCTATGGATCTGTGTCTGTGTGTCTGTGTGTAGGTGGTGCATGTTTACAAGTTGAGAGTAGACATTGGGTATTATAGTATAAATTTCATTGGTAAATTGTCATGTACTTCTTGTGCTTGCTGAGAGCAGGCTCTGTCAACAAAATGGATTGAGTTTGTCCCACAGATGACACTGTTTATTCCCAGTCTGCCAAGACCTTTTGTCCAAGAGTAGGCTAGTTTGTTGGGACTGAGACAGAGAAAAAGAAAAAACAGCAAACAGATAAGGGTACTAAAAACAATGGACTTCTGAGAACAGCTATGGGAAAAACCAGTTCCTACCAGGGTTACTATTCCTTATTCCATGCAATAGAAATGTCCACAGTGAGAAGCAGACACTGGAAATTCTTACATATACATGATCTCCTAGGGACATCTGGATCAGGAACTCCAGCATGACTTTCAGCAAGGCCTCTCCAGTCATTTCTATTAGATGTTGCAAACACCCAAGTTAATGATGTTTTTCTGTCTATCTGATATTTTGAATTTGACCTTTTACTTAGCAGCCTTACACAAAATCTCTAAGACTGTATGTCAGGAACTCTCCAGTAGGTCTTCTCAACTAGGCTTACCTAGTCACTTCGCAAGGATGTTATAAGTTCCAGATTAGATGACATTTAGTTGTCCACATGCTGTTTACTAATTGTTGCTTTATTTTCACCTCTTGCAAACTTATTAAACTCATTCATTTGCAATCTACAGTACAGATATCAGAGAGAATGCTGAGGGAAGAATGAGGGTTCTCTCTATCACTTCCACCTTGCTCGAGAGACAATTTCTAGCTGAGGTTGGAGCTCACCATTGTCTAGAGGCTTCTCAATGAACTCCTGGAATCTTCTGTCTGTGTCTGTAAATGCTAGGATTTAGAGGCAGCTCTACCATATCCATCTTAATTATACAAACTCTGAGGATGCCAACGGGGACCCTCAGGCTTGTGTGTTTGCAGTTTACCCACTGGTCAACCCCCATCCAAAATCTTTTCTTCCTGTTGTTAATTTTCTCAAGTATTTTATTATAGTGAGAGAAAAGAAAAGAACAAAAGCACTGATTGACACGATCATTTCAAATCCTAGCTATTCTTTATTTTTGTTAATCAAAGCTGTTCTTTAACACTTGTGTTGAGCCTGGCTAAAAACCACATATAGCATAGGCTAGGTCAGAGGCCTTGCAGCCATCTCACAAAGTGGTTAGAGATTAAGTAGAAACACTAATCTCCTAGTATTATTTAATGCAAGGAAGTTAGGAAATGGAAATAAAGACATGTAATATAGTCGGAAATATAAATGGAACCAATTCAAAATCTCCATAGCAGTTCTGAAATGGGCAATGTATGATATTGGTTTACCTCTTTGTTATATTGCTGTATTTGTTGCATTGATGTTGATTTTCAACTTTCATCCAATTCCTGTTCTTATGAACATAAACCTTACTAGTATGATCTTCAATCATGCAAGAACAAAACTGAGTAGATGACAATAATGCAGATTATTAATTCAGGCATTGTCCAGAATCTATCCTACAATTTTAACTCAAGATTCTATCCACCTATTTTATTGTAATTTCTCTGGAAAACTTTTAGGTGTCATATGTATATGCATAAAATAAAAGTTGCACTAAAGAGAACATGTAAGGGACCATGATAACTTCTCACAGAGGAAGTAATGGGGGCAGAAGATCAGATACAAAGGGACTTGGAAGAGATAAGCAAAGTTGTGGGGAAGCCCTTTAATAAGAAGAAGAAGGAGGAGGAGGAGGTAAATATAGAACATAAAAGTTATCTCAGCCAAAGAGAAAGTGAGGGAATCGGTGGTAGCCAGGAAACACTCTTGATCATGGGTGTCATCCTCAGAAGCCAAAGACAGCAGGGGTCACAGGTAACTTCAGGAGATTACTGCCAGCTCGCACAAGCATGGGGATGGAGGAACCTGTGAGGAGTGGAAACAAGAGTCAGAATTGCAGGACAGGGGAAGAGAGAGAGGATTTTCTCCTGGTTTTTTAAATTATTCCATTCATTCTCTTCAGCCCTGATTTAGTTTCCTGCACTACCCCTTTCTTGTTCTGATTCTCCTTTAGCCTATCCTATCCACAGGAACAGGGTAACAAGGAACAAGGATATAATTAACACCCAGGAATACTGGCTACATGTCTAGGGTTAGTCTTACTCAGGTAAACATCCACATCTGTGTTCCTTACTTCTGCTCAGCTTGTTCTGATCACCAAGTTCTTATTTTATCTTATCCTGAAAAGGAAAGATTAGCACAGGGAACACACAATGCTCTGAGACAGGATAGTAGGGGCAACAATGCTGTCTCTCTAGTACTCACCCTCTGCTACACATACAGGCAAAGCTCTTGAGACAGTGATGGAAAAAGGGAAGGGAGAGAGGGGGCTGTGCTCCTACCTGCATGGTCATGAAGCCAGGCCACAGCCTTCCTTTCCAGAAGTTCCCACTCACACTTCAAATCCTCGCTGTTGGCATGCAGCCAGAGTACAGCCAGTACCGTGGCCCAGGTTGAGGGGTCTCCATCCTGCGAAAGAAACAAAGGCTTCTGTCATGCTACATGCAGGGCAGGAAGCAACTCTAGAGAAAGCAGATTTACTATCTCCTTCCTGATCACTCCCTAACCTACTGCTACATGGAACTTCCTGGCCATCCTTATCATACACACCGACAGAGCCTCAAGACAACATTCCATTACCACTTAGAAAAGGGCTGAAGTTGTAAATCCAGTGCACCCATCACCACATTCTATAAGACACCCTAAACACCCCAGTGCATGGATAATTAGACTGTACTCAGAGGAGAAATTGTATATTTGACTTCTTTTAAGGTATTGTGTTCATGAGTTTTTCTTTGTATCCAGACTTGCCATAAAAGAAATAAACAAAAATCTGTCATAGAAAGAATCAATAACATATTTCAAAATATAAACACCAGCAGGTCAGGGGTAGCACACGCCTTTAATCCCAGCACTCAGGAGGCAAAGGCAGGTGGATCTCTGAGTCTGAGATCAGCCTGGTCTATAAGAACTAGCTCCAGGACTGGCCCAAAAGTGACAGAGAAACCCTGTTTTTTTTATATGACATATATATATATATATATACATACATACATACATACATACATATATATACATATATAGTATACACACATATATGTGTGTGTAATACAAAAGTGAAAAATTTGTCCTACGTTGGTTGTCTAGTAATGATGGATGCTGGAATTAGGCCAGCTATTAGACACTAATATTTCTAAGACCTAAGTCACAGAGAAGAAAATTGTCATCTATGTGTTTCTAGTGACTGTCTTTTGGAGGGAAAATGGAAAATTCCTCTTTAACAACATGACTTCTCTACTTCTCTCTCTCTCTCTCTCTCTCTCTCTCTCTCTCTCTCTCTCTCTGTGTGTGTGTGTGTGTGTGTGTGTGTTGGTAGGAAGCTATAAAACCCAGGGAAAGCATTATAGACAAGTATTACAACCTTGCTATTGATGATATTTTAGAGTTGCAGTCACTTATTATGTTACTCTGCACAGTCTCATTACATGCCAGTTTTCCCACTTGCTTTAATCTGTTTCATAAGAGGACCACTTAAGCCAAGAGTGTAAGACTTCAAAAGAATGATACTCAGGACTAGATGCAAAAATCATCCTGATTTTTAAAATGCACTTCCTTTTTTCCCAACATAAAATTTTCATTTATTATTTGGAATTTCTCATAATGCACCCTGATTACACTAACTTGAAAATCCTACTACTTCTGCTCTCCCAACCCTTGAGACATCCCCACAAAAAGAAAATGAGCAAGTTCAATTGTGTTGCCTACTTATTTACTGGAGTATGATTCCACTTCCAGTGGCCAACATCTTAAAGAAAACTGAGTCCTTTCCTGCTCCCACCCCTGCCAGGAGTCATCAATTATGGAGAGTTTCACATCAGCTTCCTTACCACAATTTTAAGAGTTCTTGTCAACGGCCTCCTATCAAGGCTGTTTCTTTTTGTTTGGGTGGGGTTGGGTAAGAGACTTTGTCACAGAAGCCATCTTTGTTTCTCATTCTCAACTGTGGTGTGTCTGCAGTCATCAATGCCACTACAAAAAGAGTTCCCTTGCCGTTTATGGATTTTCACATGGTTTCTGGTGATATCATGGATCACTGACATTCACATGGCCTCTGACTTTAGCAGCTGTCACAGACTTCGTTACAGACTACAGACAACAACGTTGCCTCTGAGCCACAGACACCAATATGGTCTCTGAAGGCAACCCTTCCCTTTTGACTTCAACATGGCTTCGGGTGGCAGCACAGACCATAGATATCCAAAATATATAAAGAAGTCAACAAACCAGAAATCAATAAACCAAATCATTTATTTAAAAATGAATATATATCTGATTAAAGAGTTCTCAACAGAAGAATCTCAGTTAGCTGAGAAACACTTAAAGAAATATTCAACATCCTTAGCCACCAGTGAAATGCAAATCAAAGCTACTCCATGCTTTGTTGATATCCTTGGGAGGCCTGCCCTTCTATGAATATAAACTGAGGAGGAGTGAATGAGGGCTCAAGGGGAGGAGAAGAGAAGAGGAGAGGAGAGGAGAGGAGAGGAGAGGAGAGGAGAGGAGAGGAGAGGAGAGGAGAGGAGAGGAGAAGAGAAGAGAAGAGAAGAGAAGAGAAGAGAAGAGAAGAGAAGAGTTGGGATGGGAGGAGAGAGAAGAAACTGTGGTCAGGATTTAAAATAGTAATAATAGTAATTTATTTTTTTTTCAAATTTTTCAATTGAACTTCAAATCACAACATGTGTTGTTTAGTCGACTTTAATATATGTTTTTACTGAATTGAATTTCTGACCTCCTGCATGCTAGAGTTGAATTTTCATGGTGGTCTACTTCTCTAACTAGTAGCAGTTCTTTATTTTTTTAATGTTAAAACAGACTTACCATTCTGACAAGCAGCCAGTATAAAATAATTTTGACACAGGAACATTTTACCCCAAATATTAGTCAGTTTCTATTTTATAACATAGATGCCTCTATTGATTAAAAAATTTACATCTCATTTGTATTAACTACATTTCTTAGATTCAATAGCCAGGAATGAATGGAAGATAGAGCACAGGTAACATAACTATGGAAGATGAGAAGATTATTTCATTGTGTTTCAATTTATTTTAATTCATTTTAATAACTCAGAACTCTATTTGTTCTTCATTGTTTGATATATGTCTTTTATTGAAGAATTTTTTTCAAAAAATATTAGAAGACCCAGAAGGTAATCATAAAATTCTAAAGAAGGTATACTTTATCCAGTCTATTTGAGAACATAAATACAGCAATATTTGGTCTGTTACTGGAGTCTCTGAAAACAGGGCATCATAGTATTGAATTAAGTTATGCACTCATTGATGCAGAGTTCAGTTTCTTAATGTTCAATTTCTTCATCTACTCATACCTACATGAAGAGGACCTGCCTTAATTAACTGAAATGAGGACAAATAAGTATATTTATATTAAGTGTTTAAAAATCTGTCTGATACAGTGTGAAATAAAAATTTTATTTGTAACTGTGCCTATGGGTATATTATCAACCCAGGCAAGATTTTATTTTCCATTTGACTATTCCCTTCTATATCTGGGCCATTAATTCCATGTTTTTTAGGGTCTATCTGAATTAATTACACATTAATTTCACTTCTGCATTATCTGCATTCTTATTTCAATTCTGCTTATGTTCTGACCGTGATGAAATATACTCTTTCTTTTGTTCCACTTTGTGCCTCACCTTGACAGGGTTTGCAGTCATGATGTCTTCCAAGTTAGTGCGCAGGATCTTGGCCAGATCCTCATCCAGCTCCCAGGAGCCATTTGCCTTTTGGCGTGAAATCAGTTGCATAAAAACATTCTTTCTAAAACCTTTGTGAGAAATGAAAGAAATAAGTCATGGAAAGCTATGGAGTCACTGGTATCATCACCTACCTGAGGAAGTCTCCTGAACTAGGAATCTGTAGGGAGATTTCTGCAACAAGTCTACTGACTATTTCTAATCTGTGATGGGTGACCAGTTGCTCTGGGTTCTGAACACAATGGCAGCAGAGGCACCTGAGGTCTGGTCCTGATGTCAGGTGAACTGTGTAGGCAGAAATTGCCAAAAGGACTCAAAGAACTAGAGGCCACTCAGCTCCAATAGATTAGAAGGCATTAAGTGCTCTATTGTAGATTAATGAAGTTAGACTATTTCTGGCAAGTATATGGCAATGTCATATCTCACTTCCTGTCTGCTGCCTCAAGTAAGTCACCCCACAGGTAGAGAAAGTGCCAAGATGAAGCACATGTAAGGTTAGTTTGTGAGCGCCATATATCAAAAACACAATGTGAGGAACATTTCACCTTTATCATCATTTTTCTTGATGGAAGAATATGACATTTTTGTCATGCTCAAGGATTCTGCATTTCTCTTCCCAGGACTTGAAAATTCGAGTTCATCAAATGCAAGATCTGTGACAAACAAACATTTCTGAGAAAACTTTCCTTAGAATGAAACCCTCTCAGACTGTAGAAGTTTATCTTCGTGACCTCTAGGGATGCTCACCAGCTGATTTATATCGGCTTGATTTCATTCTACTGGTCGAGCCTTTCTTGCAACCTGCAAAACATAAATGTACAGTGAGACTGCCGAATCCATCACACACTGCAGCAAACAAAGATTAAAAAGTGTGAGGACTGGAGATATCCCTCTTCCTATCCATATCAGCTCTACTCACTAACCACAATGTGCCATTCTCCTGAGTGGCCGCCAATATAGACACACAACCTCTGAGCCTTCTAATTCCTACTGAGTCCTTTAAAACCCCTGACACAAGCTGAAACGTCACAGCTGCCTCTTATCTTCAATACTTTCTCTCTCACCTGGGATGTCTTCCATATGTTTTCACTACTATCAAAGCTCTACTACTAAATTCCCCTCCTGCCAGAACCCAAAAGTCACACCACAGGTTTACAATGCACTTCAAACTCTTCCATAAATATAAGAATTTTTATCATTCATGTAAGTAGCCCATGCTATATCTTAATGCAAACATCTTACCTTCCTCAAATCCAGTGACTGCGACTCTAACACACCTCTCCCATGCCCTCAACTCTTTGGTATCATAAAAATTGTTTGATTTGTCACAAATATCTTATTATAGAATGCAATGTTTATATTCCTAGTATTTTATCTTAGGGTTTCATGTTTTCTAAAATGGTCTTTGATTTGAGTTGTACCTTCTAAGTCCCAAATCATCTAAGTTCCCAAATCTTTTATTTTTCTTCTATGTTACCTTTCTTTAATCTTTCATTTATTTTTCATCCTTCCTAAGTTTTGATCAAACAAATTAACATCCTTATCAGTACCTTCAATCCCATAGCCATAATTTCTAATCATTAAGCAGACAAAATTTTAGACCAAGAATCAATCCAGCCCTCTACCCTTTTCATTCTTAAGTTAAAGTTCCTGACCCCTGGAACAAATGATTCACAAAATCCAGGACTCTAATCCAGGACTGGAAAAGATGCACCAAATCCATCTGGACCTTCAGCCATCCCACAAAAATGATGCTGTTTTTGTTTTCATTTCCTAATAATTTTCTACAGCTCTTTCGTATCTCCACCATTTTCATAAATGCTCTTTTTAACAACTAACATTATCAGATGCAGTCTAGTCATCTGCTCTCTGTGTGACCATTGACTAATTATCAACAACAACAGTTAGATTCAATGTTTATAGATGCTTCTGTGATGTGGGATGTCTCTCTATATGCTGTGAATATGTTTTATTACCATTGGTTAATAAAGAAGCTGATTTAACCAATAGCCAGACAAAATAGCGCTAGGCAGGAAATCTAAACAGAGATACTGGGAGAAAAAGGGCAGAGTGAGAGAGATACCAGCAGCTGCCAGAGAAGTAAGATGCCAGAGCATTACTGAAAAGCCCTGGGGCACACAGTGATACACTGACTATTAGAAATGGGTTAATTTATATGTAGAGCTACCTAGCAAGAGACCTGAGCTAATAGGCCTCGGTGTTGAAAGATGAAGAAAACACAGGAAAACTAAGAAATTAATTTAAATTTAAAAAATTCTGAAACTTATCATTGTTTAAATGATGTCCACATTATGCTTAAGTTTGAATTGGGATAAAACTTACGATGCTTAACTTTATGTGCACGACATGATGTAGATATGATGGGCCTTGGAATCTCCCTTTGAGCGATCGGCCCCTGTACTGGCTGGTTGAGCTCCTTGTTTATGGCGAGGAACGCTGTGAAGGAGCTGAGGACTCCAGACTGAATGCTGATGCCCACCACATCCTCTTTCACTCTTTCTGAAGTCTCATGGAAGCCCAAGTCCTTGGTCTGGATCAATGACTTTGCAGCCAACCGATGAATAGTGAAGCTGAAAGAAGACACTGGCAAAAATTAAAGAAAACTAACTGCAAATCAAGTAGCCAAGACTCTTAAAAGCTAGTGATTGTAGACAGAAGGAAATGAAGAGAAGACTTCAGATGAACAAATGAGGATGAGAAGAGCTTAGAGGAAATAGGAGGTCATTGACAGGAATGACTGCACCATCCATAATGCAGACAAAAAGAAAGAGGCAAGAAGGAGAAGGAAAGGGAAGGGAAAGGTGGGGACGGGAGGAGATGGAGAAGCAAACCTGAATTCTTACCTGGCATTTGTCTTGGGTTGTAAGGAAAATGTCACCCTGTTTTCAAGACTCCTACCCTTGAAGGTGTACTTGAGGCACACTTCTCCTGAGTTCTCTTCTTGCTACAAATAAGAGACGAACAGGAATGACAAAATGGACACACAACCAGGAATGTGGCGAGCACTAGGAAAGTTTCTCTGCTCATTGCAACATCACACTAAGGATCAGGTAGTACAGGATAATATAGGCATGGTATGAAGGAGAGGATGGGAGGCTGAGTGCCTGGCAAGTGAACATGTTGTTGCTGTCTTCCAAAGGAATCCTCACTGTTAATAAATCTGGTGACACAGTGTCTCACTCAGGAAAGGAATAAACAATAAAAGGTACTCACAGGCATAGTCCCAGTTAGTTGGGCATAGATGATTAACCTCTGACCCCTAAAAATGGCAGTCTGCTCTGGAGAAAGCATGCAAGCTGACAGACCAGGAGGCAAATCCCAGCTCAGAGAAATGTCATCCACTGAACTATTTAGAGCAAATTTCAGAGACCCAAGAGCCTGGTGGAGGAGAGAAGAGCCAGGATTATTTATAAGAAAAATAATATGATAGTCATCAATTGAGTATTTATCAGGACCAAGGATGGAATGCCTGCCTGGTCTATTTACTATTGCTAAGTGAGAAATGCAATTCTTTCTCTACTTGTATGTATACTAAAGTTACATTTGAGAGATGTAAAAGTGTAGATTTGAATGAGGTAAATATTTCAGCAAAGTGACCTCTGCAGAAAAGAAATGATAATAACACACACAACCTACATCTTTTGTTTTGTGTATTTTGCATGTGTGATTTCTACCCATTCTACTGAAATGACAGACTGTAATCTCAAACAGAGTAGTCAAAGCTTTCACCCTCTTTCTCTCTGGTCTTGAAATCAAAAGTCACAATCTCTTTATCTCCTCTCTGGATTTCCAGTTGCCACAGTCAGATGCAGGTCTTTATATATTAGAATGGAACCATTTTTAACAAAACATTAAGTAGAGTTACTGAGTGTATGGCCTGAGATTCGTGAAAGTGTGTCCCCAAGAGAGTGGATCACCTGCCTTTGCAGCAGGGTCCCTTCATTACCTCTACTCACTCTTTACTTGTTACTCTGGATGGTCCTTCAGCTCTCACCTTGGTCTGCATCCTGTCCTTGTCTGTGATAAACTCTGCAGTGCCCCCTGTTGCCCGGGCAATGCCTTTGATTAAACTGGTGGAGGCTCCTTCTCCAATACCAAATGAGAAACATCTGCAACAGTGAAATGATGATTAGAGATGGGTTCTACATACCAGAATTATCAGTTAACATGCACTGGTCAAAAAATCATAAAGAGATAAGGTACTTACATTGAAGTCAGTGCAATATCATTTACAAATCTTATTTTATCTCTTTTGGATGTAATAAATGCTTTAAGTATTAAAATTTAATGCCATGAGTCTTCTATGAAAAAAAGACTCTGTTTCACCTTGCAGATGAAGATCTACAGCCCAGAATCTGCAAAATCTGCTGTAAGTACTTTCCCCACTACAGTATACAGAAGCTATGATAAGGAAATGAAGGAATTACTGAATTATTTTGTTTTAACTTTGTCATTCTTTCTCTCAAATAGATTATAATCAATCACATGCCTTAGTCAGGAGCCAGGTATAATTTACTTGCTGGGATTTGTTTAATCTAAGGAGAAAGGCTGCTTTTGGAAATGACTTACTTCAAGGTCAAAATCTATGAGTAAGTATAGAATATTCCATAAAACATAAAGATAAATTTATTACAAAGTATAAAAGAACATAAAAAATGAGTGCCCTAAACATTGAAACAAATTATGTAGCTAGATATATCAGAAAGTAATGCAAGAACCTGGGGGGGTCTTGGATAAACAGAACATGGATAAACAGAGAGGGAGAGGAGGGAAAAAAGAACTTGAAATGTTCTCCTGTCAGTGAGCTGTAAACAATGAGTTTACAGACCGCTATGTGGACTGGAGATGCAGCTCTGAGTACTGCTGTGCAGGACTCTACATCAAATCCCTAACACCACAGCAGAAGAAGGACAAGAAGAGGTGGAGGACAAGGATGATGATGAGGAGTCAGTCATCATTTTGTTTCTATATAAGTAAATTACTGATTTGGGGTAATTGTGTGTGAAATTTTAAGGATACCAAGTAAATATTAGTTTCATGCACACAATGAAAATCAGGTTGTCAGATGCTGACCTTTACATAAGTGATCCAAGTAACATCACCTGGCACATTGGTGATTTAGAAATATTTGTGTTGAAAATATCCAGTATTATCTAAATATAAAGTAAATTGGGATTCTATAAAAATAATTCAACATCTCCTTCAAAATGCGATGGAACTATTCCTGCAAAAAGATTAACAGTAAAACAGGAATGAAATACTCTCAAAATTATTTCATGGATGGGAGGAGGGGCGGAAATGGAAACTTTTATAATTTAATAAAATTTTAAAAAATATTAAAAAATATTTAAGAAATTATTTCATGGAACACAAACAAAATAAACAACGAGCTATAAAATATTTTATGGATAAAATTTACATATAGATTCCAATTGATATGATTTTATCTGAACATTAATTGTAATGCAATGAGTGAGGTTGTTTTAATGTGGTTATTTAACAGAATGTCTTTGTCTTCTGAAGATGAGTGCATAATTCCTTATCTTGTTTTTATTCATTCCAACACAAGATATTTTACTTAGATTATACACAATTAATATAATTGAGAATTGACAATCTATCTCTAAAAGAAAACTAGAAAAAAAGTATAATTAAAACAATCTTGAAAGAGAGGTATGGTGATTCACACCTCTAATCCCAGCACTCAGGAGGCAGAGGCAGGCAGAGCAATATGAATTTGAGGACAGCTTGGTATGCATGAGTTCCAGGCCAGTCATGGGCTGCCTAGTGAAAGCATAACTAGAAATTAAGGGAAGAAGGGAGGGAGGGACGGAGGGACGGAGGGACGGAGGGACGGAGGGACGGAGGGACAGGAGGAGGGAGGGAGGGAGGGAGGGACAAAGAAAGAAAATAAATCTTGAAAATGAGTGGTGAGTTGTGGAAAGAGAGCAGGAAAAGACTGGTAACTATCTAACTCTTGACCTGTTATGGATACACAGGGTGCATGCTGTGACAGCTCATCTGCCCAGATAAGATGACTTGAGTAAATTTCTATCTTTAATTGTCCATACCTTTATAATGAAAAAATGAATCAAGATCTTTCAGAGCTTCAGTAAAATAAGGAACAATGACTTTGTGGTATCAAAGTTATGTAGAAAACGACTTTTAAATTTTTTTAGAAAATAAGTGATCAGTCGATTAACTGAAAAAAAATCTTTGAGTGACTCTGTGCCTTCAGATGCATGGAAACCACTAGTATCATGTGGGAAAAGTCATATGTGGTGGCCCTTGATGTCTAGTCAACACAAGAGAAACCATACTCGCCTCATACCTGTGCTTTTTGCTGTTAAACAGAACTTCATTAATGACAGTAAATGTGTCACTAACTTCTCCATCAGTGAAGACAAAGAGCTGTAAAAGAAAGAATGCCTTCATTGAGCTACTGTTGCACTCATTTGAAGACAACAGCATTGGTCCTCAGAGATAACAACTGTTTCCAGTCCTTAAAGCTTTTGTATCCAGGAGAGGGAGCCTAGTGCTCCACTGTCACTTCCTCCATGCTGGCACAGAGACTCTTCAGATACCTGGGAATTTTCACACCCTACCCATGCTGCTTTCATCTGAAATTTTTGTGGTACCCCAAAAGAGGACTGACTGCCTACCCCACAGAAAAGAGGAAGACCACTGCCTCTGGTCTTATTTCTCTTCACTGTAAGGTAGATAACTCAGCTCTACACATTGTTAACTCAGTTATATATGGGAGAACTGGCAACCAGGTTAGTGGAAAATTTCACTATTTTTTTAGCTAGATTCCAAAGCTTACCTGTAAGGGATGGCCAGGAATAGAGCGTGCCTTGTAAATCTTGCGAAGTGGTTTCAAGATTTCAGTTCCCCCTAAGTCTGCTTTTAGGTAATTAATTCTTTCCACTGCCTTCTCCATTGTTTCCTGAGTGTACCTCACACTCTCCCTTAGAGAAACAATCACATCTAGTTATGTAGCAGTAGCACACACTGACACTGTGATAATCCTATCACAAAAAATTTTCCTAACAACCCAAATGTTCAGGTAAACTCTGCAATAGTCATTTTACCAATAAGGTTCTCCTTTAAAATACATTCTTTCATAGTTCATGGTCTTCCCAGAAACTTACGGAAAGAATTTTTCATAGGAAGATCCAAATCCATAAATGTTGAAATAACAACCCATAGGCAAACTCTTCAGCAACAGCAGCAGAGTTTCCTGAAGGTCACAGAAGACAAGGAGATGGAGTGAATTAGAGCTCTTCCAAACATCCAGACCTCAATCTAGTTCCTAATAGCACAAAAAGTCACCATCTGATGTCACCTTTTATTTCAAAACTGAGATTAGAGTGGCCATGCTTGTCATTGCTCAGATGGAGAACAAACCTACAGCTATAAATGGGTCCTACCTGCTCTTCCCTACCATCCTCCCATGGCACTGCTGAACAATGAAGAATCTGGCTTTACCTTGGCAGCTTCTATACGTAACTGAGAATCATTCTGGTTGTTCATCGGGAATCCCATACTTCCGGAGCGATCCATGAGGAACACAAATTCTCCACAGGCCTTTGAGGTCTCCACTTCTGGGACATCTGGATAAAAACTCACCATTGCCGAAGGAGCTCCCATCAAACTATCTGTAAAAAAAAGGAGAAGAACCCTGTAAGTTACAAGGAAACTCAGATGTCCTAGAGTTCCCAAGAACCAATCGTCAATACAATAGAGAACTGAGAAAACTCAAATATAAAGTCCCCGGTTTGTTCTTTTTGTTCTGTGTGCACAGGAGTAAATGTGAATTGTCAATATAAAAGAGAAAGAAGCAGAACAGAGTGGAGAGGAAGGGAAACAGGATAATAGTATATATAGCACAGCAGAATCTGTTGTGAAAATTCTAGTCATATTAACCATTGAATAGGATACATTAGCTTAAGCAGGTTTCACCACGAGATAAAGACACATTGGAGAGTTCTAACAGAGGTAAATCTCTTCAAATCTTACTAATGAGAAAGTGATCAAACAGGTCACTGATTCCATCAACTGGAACCTTGGGGGCGGGGAAAGGTGCTCATGAAAATGACAAATTACAAAAGCAGGCTTGTCAAAAAAGTTATCCTAGAAAACTGGGTGAAAACACTGTAAATATGATCCAGATACAGACCTTTAGATACACAGCTCAGGTAAGAGCAGCATTATTTTGAATGTCTAAAATAGATATCTCCCCACCCTGAGAGATTGTTTTCATGACACGAACACTCTTCTGAGAAGCCTGACATCCATGAGAACGATGGGAGTGGATGTCCACACTGTTTAGAACAAGGTCATGTAGACAGTAGTCAGCTCTGCACGTATGATGTCTGCTAGTTCTTTCAAACCAATTCAAGTGATTTCACTTGGTTAATCAGAGCTTCCTTGTTTAAAAAAGAGCACTTCTACTTCTTAGCCGCAGTTTCCTCACCTAAAGTATCAAGGTACTAATTCCTATTACAGGGTTTTTGTAAGATCAGGTGATACAATATACTTACAGATTTCGGGGTAGGGCTTAACTGATACTGAGCTGTTAATTAAAATTTTATACATTTTTCTGCTTTTAAATTTATGCAGTTTAACACTTTAAGTTTATTATATCATTTAGTTTATAGTGTTATGTCTCATGTTGGTGTGAGAGTAAGGGTTTTACTGAGCTAAATTATTGGCTTGTTTATAATTGAGCACCTCTACTTCTTAACCCCTGTTTCTTCTTCTGAAACAATGGAGTAGTAATTCGTACTATAGGGTTATTGTAAGGTCAGGTGATAACAATATGCTTACAGAATTCAGGGTAGGGCTTAACTGACACTGAGTTGTTAACTGTAATTGTATACATTTTTCTTCTTTTAAATTTGTGCAATTTAACACTTTAAGTTTGTTATATTATTAGTTTATAGTGCTATGTCTCATGTTGATATCATATTAAGGGTTTTACTTAAGCCGTCTCTTAAGCTTCTCCTGTGTTTCTAAAGGGCATGGGAACAGGAATTTCCCTGGCAAAATACATGTCCTGGTAAACAAGGATTAGAAATCACAGATGGAAAATATTATGAAGACTAAGATATGACCAACTATGTCCCCTGATAGCCTGCCTGTACACCTTATCACAGAAAAGAGATGAAAAATCTTCATGAGACCAAGGAGATGGCAGTTATTACACAGTAACTCACAGCATCATGAGGTTCTATATTAAGGATTAAAATATTCCTGACTGAAGACCAAGTCTGAATTTGAATACTTTATGAGAATCCAAAACGGAGACCAAGAAAATCAACAGTAATAGATAGCACATAGAGCTACAGGGAGATGAGGAAGTTACAAGATTCCCAGGGAAGCTGGAATTCCCCTCAGTTACCTCAGAGAGAAGAGTGCAGTGTGAAGTCACCTTTACAAATATTGAAAATGCTATATGTATGGAAAGTTGGGTATGGAAAGTCAGCTTCTTGGTAAAGTTCTCACAGGGCTTTGGCAGTTACAGCAGCAAAAGCCTAAGCCCAGCTGTCACACTGGGAACACAACTGGCCCCCAAGGAACTTCCATATATCCAACCTGCAAATAAAGATTTGCAGCAACTTTGTTGGGTTGTGTGATGATCCCTGCACCCAAGTGCAAAATTGGTCAGAAAAGTCAAAGAGAGCAAAACACCTCTGTGTGCTGTGCCAGTTTTAATAAAAGTTAAGTGCATTCATAAGGAAATGTTCTAAGTGACGAACACTAGATGTACATAAGAAAGAAAACTCACTGACAAGATGAATTATGTCTATGAAAAATTCAAGTATGCCAAAAGAAAGAGTTTGAGCTGTATTCTTGTGATTTTTATTTTTCAAAGTCCAATTTCTACGGGACACAGAAGACCTAAAATTAACTTCATGTTTAATTTGGCCATTCCTATTATTCCTAAGACAAATATGAAAGAACCAGCAACAAGATTACATCCAGGTGTGCTGAACTAACCAATAAAACATAATTACTTAAAAAGAAATTATTATTTGTCTAAGAAGAACTATTATTTGCATATTGTCTGGTTTATAATGCTGCTATTTTCCTAATTCAACTATTATTTTATAGTGATATTAGGAATTAAAGCTACTTTTTCTATCTCATTCTTTGGAGAACTTCTATGTAAATTTTTTTATTTGAATTTTTTGTACATTATCATAATAATGACATTATAACTCATTATGTAATGGATGGGATGACATAAGTAGTGACTGAATTACATTTTTCATCACTTACTAATGTTGGATATAATACAATTATAATATTAGTCAATATCACCTGCATATCAGCTAGGTATTTACATTTTTAAGAAGAAATATTGTAAATATTAGAATTATTGAAATGAATATTTGCTTTATTATTTGCACACTAATTCTTTCAAGCCAGTTGGAACAAACTGATTTGCTTCAACACCAATTGATACTGTAAACTCACCACAAAATGTAAAGCATGAGACTTCATTAGATTTGGACATCACTGATTCTCTCATATAAGAAATAATAACAAGATTATTTTTTATTTGTCATTTTTGTAAGACCAGTCATTGTCATGTGTTAATAATAGTTTGTGTATTTTCTTGTGAATTATTTAGTCATAGTTCCCTCTACTTATCTAGTTATCTATGTAAATTAGCCCATGGGACATAATCACCTGGTTACCTGTGAAGCCCAATCACTATTCCATGTGAGAATGAAAAGTCACTATCTCAAAGGCCATATTCTGACCCTGTGTAGAGGTAGAAAATCCAGGCTAACTGGGAGTTACAAATTAGAAAGGGACCAAAGTGAGAGACAGAAAATACCTGGCTTCTTGTCCTGCATCCCCATCTCCACAGCTACACTGGGGCTGTGCACTTCATTGTAGTAAATCAGGAGTTCCACATCCCGGTCAAACTTGTGTCCTTCAGCCAAGGAAATCTGAGAAGAAGACCAGCTCAGAAGCCATGTTAGAACTTCCACTGGTCACTTCCTGAGATAAGGTTAGAATTTGGGCTTATCCCATCGGGAGCACAATCAGAAGTAACAGAAAAGACTGTATGGAAAAGTGTCTACACTTTATCCAGAGCAGGGAAGGTAGATATGTGTCTCTCCAAGCATGGCCAGAAGAAGCAAGGTAGATGTGGGAAGAATGAATGATGACTAAGTCAACAGTGAAGACAGAGGGGACTGACAATATTGTTCCCTTTCTGTTCACCTGAGCAGACGTCTTGTCATCAGCCAAGTACTGCATAGGACTCAAGGAGCAGTTGGACTGGACCCTCTCAATGCCATGCTGGGAAGTGATGGTGGCAACCATGCTGAGTGTGTAGGGCAGGTCCTCCAATGGGACTATGGGGGTCTTTATATTCACGCAGCTCTTCGCTGACGGTTCTATAAAAAAGTACATTAATTATGTTTCCCAAGACAACAATTTCCAAGACAAACTTAATTTTGTATATTTCCCCAGCCTTTCTATGACTAGTTTTCAAAGGAAGAAATTGCTTACCAGACAGCTGGTATCTTGGATTCAAGATTGCTGGGAGCACATAGCGCAGGGCCCCATCTGTCTCCAGAGGCAGCTCCTGCACATACCTCAGGGTCACTGCCACCTTAGCCCCAGGCTGGAGGTTCCCCACATTGCAAGAAAAGACATCCCTGGAGTAGTCATCCTCTTCCAATAAGTAAGCTTGGTGGCCCTGGGAGAGGGCATCCTCATAGATGCTATGGGCCTAGAGCAAGGGCAAACTGAGTTGAAACAAAATCACAAGTTGTCAAGAAAATATGAAAGACATGAAAGAAAGGTAGAACAGTCAACATCAGTACTTATGAATTGTTGATAAAAATAATAGTAGAATGCAATTTGCAAGACGGAAGAGAAGAGATAACAAACTCATCCTTCCAACCTGCATTTTCTCCTGCAGTTCGGCCACAATTTTCTTCCCATCGACCAAGGCTTCAAAGCTGTAGACAGCAGAGTCTTCATCCATTGGGAACACAAAGAAGGCCTCCAAGGGGACTTTCTCTTCATTCTCATAATTTAAGGTTGCAGAGACACTAGCCACAAAGTCATTGATGGACAGGGTTACTGAGATGCTCTTCAGTGGCACTGGGGAAGATCCAAATGGTTAGGAGATTAACAAACTTTAGAAGAGTGACACTATAGATGAAGAAATTTGCTGGGTCCAATGACCTCATCACTAAGAGTTGTAAGTCGGGCTTACCTGGCTCCTTGTTGCCAGTGATTAAACCACAGTGCTGCTCCATGGTGACTGCACGTTTCTGTGGAAATGGCATCATTAAGAAATCCATGATATGGTTACACCATCAAACATGGCAGCTTATGTGTTTCTCTCTTGCAGATCACACAGCAGCGTAGAGAGTAAATAAGTGACGGCGGTGTGATTATTTAAGTGACCATCAGTATCATCCTGTCTGCCCCCCAACACCTATCACATTTCAACCAATGCTCACAGAACAGAGAGAAGTGTTAGAAGTTTTCTAAGAGCCAGAGGTCAGGGAGGACTACTGTAAGTCGGTGTCTTCTGTCCATGACAGGGCCATTGTAGTCATGAACTCAGATTAGGTGCTGTTTTCATCACAAGACATGCATCATCAAACCAGTCAATATTTAAGCACAGACTGGAGAGGGGCACCTACAGTACAACCCATACCTGAAGAGCTTTGCAATTGAAAGTCACTTGGAAGGGGAGAATCATTTTTCATCAGGGAAATGATCCCTGGTAGATTGACCATGCTCCAAAATATGACCCTGAACCTATGCACGTATAAACAGCACTAATTGGTGTCCGTAGATTAAGGAAAAGATAAAAAATAAAGGGATATACTACTAGGAGAGGGATCTATTGTGGAGGTGGGGGTGGCTGGAAGGTAAGTATGGGGGGTAATCAAATTATATTGCAAACATCTATAAAAATTTCAATGCATAAATTTAAAATATTGTATATTTTAAAAGACATTTTCAGAAAGATTATGCCTGCAACATTTCTTTTAAGACTGACTTTCCTAAATATATTTTATGAATTATGATTTTGTGTAAATCTTGCATGTAATATGATGACAAAGAGATAGGTTGATTTACCCAGGATATGATTTACATGATTATTTTATTTCCAGAGTCTGGAGATTGGGATAATCCCAATCATGGTCCCCAATAATCCTGGAAGCTGTTTTAGGCCTTTGTAAACCTGACCCCTTGCCAGCTTGCCTCTCGCTGTTGTCACTGTATGTGACCACAGTGGCCAACGCTAACAACGGTGGTTTCCCTTGGAAGTTTGTCCTAAGGACCATAAAGGGCACAACTGGGAGCACACATCATGCTTGTTCAGATATCAAGGATGAGTCCCCTCAAACTACAGACTTCTCTTTCAGATCTGCAGGCTGGAAACCTCTCTTGAAAACATCTTTTGTTCCCTAATCAACAAGGATTCTGAAAGCTCTGGATGACTCTTTCTAGGTCCTTTGGACTGATATTAATGACCATTTATAAATTTCAGTATGTGGTTATGGCTCAGTACAAAAAAATTGTCAGCTTCTACAAAATCCTGAGTTCCATAACCAAGTCTTATGTCAGGCTGAAGGCTGGGGACACCTCCTTCGTCTCTCTGGAAACCAACCCTCTGATATCAGTGGTGTTTCCGAGAGATTTCCTATGTATTTCAGTCACACACACACACACACACACACACACACACACACACAAATCTATCAAAAAATGGGCTGTTTTCTACTCCTGCCATTTTGAGCTATTGGGAGAGTCTGACAGCATTGGAATGGCTCATATCTGGGCAAAAGCACAGAGGGAGCAGCTAAGCAAGGAAGAGGAGGACAGTAAGCACTGGGTGCAGGTAGAGAGGCCTGGAGCAGGGGCAGAAGAAATTTTACCTACAGCAGCAGGAAGATTGGAGGAGGAGACTCACCAAGAAGCAGTTCAGCTTCAGGATGGACTGAGTCCAGCAGCAGAGACCTCAGGCTGCCAGTGACCACTGCAGGAGACTGACAGAGGAGAGGGGAGGACCAGGATCCCCTACAGGAAACATTGATTTCCTGATTCCAACCTTAGAAAAAATTTATCTGAATGACAAATTCATCCTCTCCTGACCCTTCCTCACTAATCTGTGGCAAGTGTTCCTTCTGTCTCACAGATTGGAAGCTCTCAAAGACCCTTGAGGTAAAGACTGGCTCCCAAGGAGACCAAAATTATAGCCTTAAACTGGATGCCACTAGATAACAAAGGGTTAGGAATCTGCCTGTGCAGTGGGCCTGCAGCTAGGTAACGGTGATGTCAATGGCATGCAGGAAGCAGGGTGAGTCAGCAGGCCATATCCTGCAGGTTATAGCTTCAGGGAGAGGAATAATCTGTGCTTCAAACCAAGCACAGCGATTGCAGTGTGGTGTGTAGGGCCTTTAAAAGAAATAGTTTTTAAAATTGTAGACTTTCTATCTAAGACATTCAGTGCTAGATATTTACAAAAGACAAAAATTCCATCTATCAGATGTGAATAGAGAAGGGTTCATTGACCTCAATGGATGGAGAAGGAAAGGTCTGTTTCCTTAGGACAAACTTACTTAAAACTGAGAAGAAAAACAAAAAACAAACAGCAACAAAAATCTATTTTTTATGAGGAAGGTGAGAAGGAGGGGAAGAGAGAAGGAGAGAGAATCTCAGCCTGAAATAGACATCATTTATGAACTTTTAACCCAGAGAAATCTTCAGATATCACACACTAGGATCAGTTTCCACCATTGCCACCCCCCAGACCCTATGGCTTCCAGCTAAAATGCACTTAAATTCCTTGTGGAGTTTGCTATAATAAGGAGCTCTTACCCTTTAGATGCAGCGGGTGGGGTTCTTCACAGAAAACAGAACAGAGTCTTCACCTACTTCCTCAAGTCCTCTCACTTACAACAGCTGTAAAAGAAAGTAAAGGCAGCTACAGTCAAACTTCCAGAAAGACCCGCCCCCTTCTAGGGACCAGTTGTAAGTTACTATTGTATCAGGAAGGGATGGACTGCAAATTCTCAATGAGGTAATGAATTTCTGCTTCTGTGTTGATGGAAGGATAAAAGTTTTATTTAAAATTTAGAGCAATTTCTCTTTTTCTCCCCTTTGCAAGGTCTACCCAGATAAATAACTGAAGATAGTCAGAGGCCGTGAATTTGTTCTTTGAGTTCGATTACTACAACTGTACTATCTAGAAATGATATAAAATGCTATACAGGTTTGTAACAAGCTTACTCAGAAGTAGCATCCTCTTTGCTATACTTGATGTACATTCTTATGTCTATAAAATTAGGATAAAGTTATAATTACTTCGTGGACTGTTTTAAGTTAAAACAGATTAAAATGGATATGAAGCTTACACACACATGTGCAAATATATAGTACAGCTCAATGTGAACATAGATTCTCTATTATAAACAATGGAAATGTTTTCATATGTCAGTCTGATTGTAAATGAGAATGCGTCTGTTTAGCAGTCTTATCCTGTGATGTTCCCTCTCTTCACTCTAATTAATCTCTGTTGTCTGCAGTATCTAGGTACTAAAGTCAGATGCTAGCAAGGATGGCAGAGCTCAAACTCTGGTTTGGTGGAATCAAAGTTTAGAACTTGAAGTTGGCTGCAGAGCAGATGTGAAGGTTTTCTAGGAATGCAGTGAATGAGGGAGCACATCTAGGATTCTAGTTAAGGATAATCACATAAAATAAAAGTATATATGAAATTATGAAAACTTACATTTACTAAAGCATAAACAAATTTTATTCATGTGTTATTTGTGTTGATTTTATTTATGGTGTTTATTGTGAAAACAAAGTTTTCTCTTTTCCTATAAAGTACTTGATACAATAAATAATGAAGGGTTTTGTGGAGAAACATGTAGCTCATTTTTTGGCAATGTATTTGGCAGTGAGACTGAATAGAAAAGAACATGCTCTTGGTTTCTTAACCATGGACCTCTTCCAAGAAGCAGTAATTATTTGCACAGAAGCAGATGGTATACACTACATCAACCACTTTACTTCAGCTCTTGGTGTAATCAAGAAACCTAGTAACACAAGGGGAATGAAGCCAGTGTCGGATAATCTTTTTCTCATTAAAAATATTTCTTCTTCTAGTCATGCTTCATAGTTAGAGTAATTTCTCAATGGAAATGCAGTGGATCTCTGGCTGTAGCTCTCTCCTCAGAGGGAACACATGCTATATGTAGTACTCATTTATGGTATTAGTCATGTAGGTACTAGGGGCAAATTAATTTTACATAAATCTTCACTTTTTGAATAATTATTTTATGGGTGATAAATCTTCAGTTTTTAAAAATCATTAGTTCATAGATATCGGTTTTTGATAAACATATATATTTTGAACATGAAAACAGCTACACTGAGCCTTGTTAATGATGTTGTAGAGCTTTTTACTCATTGTTCAAGTCTTAAGTTTCTGTTAGAAAGCTTTAATTGACACAACTCAGAACTAGCATTGTTACAGTTGTATTCCTGAAGACCTGCCCAATCAAGGTGCATATTTCATTGTCTAGTTGATCTTACTGTTGCCTACATTTGTAATTTTCTGAAGACTGATGATTCTATATTATTATTAATTCCCACAGCAACATTTTTACTGAAATCAGCATTAAATATTTTAGTATTAGTTCACATTTATGACAATTAATACCTTCTTTTTCACCATCATATGCATATTCATTGTTACTTTTCATATCTTTCAGAATAACCTCATGAATTGTCTAGCCCAGGTTACTCACAGAATGTTTTGATTCAAGGCAAGAAGAAACACAAATTACTATGGATTTCTAAAGCTGTGACTGGCTAGTTAAGATTCTTCCAAAGTTCACATATCTCTGAGGCATTATTTTCTATTTTCAAATATAATGAAATACTGTATCATGCATCTGCAAAAGACTTAGGAAATTTTTTTCAAGATAATGTGGGACTGTCCATTTGTTTAATACTCTAGTATAAACGTGATGAAGCAAATGTTCTTAATTAAGATTATCATTCCCATGTCAATTTCAAATTGTCACCACATCTTTAATAACTGGCATAATTTTCTTTTATATAAAGAAAATCTTCTAATTTCAAACAACGTGAATGAAACTGAGTGAATCTTGACTTTAAAAAAAGGCAGTACCAAATGTACAAATTCTAAATGAGTCTACTTATGGAAGGTATTTAAAAGAGTTAAATCCATGGAAGCAAAGAAAAAAGGAAAAAACAGCAATGGTTACCAAAGAGGGAAGTTAACAGGGACAAAATAGAGTTCTTCAACTGGTACACATCTTTAGCAATGTTGATTGGTAAGCAAGGGATATATAATAAGGAAAGATATGACACTGTTCACTAAAAGCTTCAGAAGGCAAATCTCATGTTAAACATTCTGTTAAGAAAACAAAGGGACACAGGTGGTTACTAATTTTTTTTGTATCTGCGGAAGTTTACTTGATTCTAGAGGGGTATCCAGGTCCAAGGAGAGATCCCAAGATTGTTCCCTGGACAGCAGAGGAGAGGGTGCCTGAACTGGCCTTGGCCCATAACCATACTGATGAATATTTTGCATATCACCATAGAACCTTCATCTGGCGATGGATGGAGATAAAGACAGAGATCCACATTGGAACACTGGACTTAACTCCCTAGGTCCAAATGAGAAGCAGAAGGAGGGAGAAACCCTGACTGCTCTTAGGGCTGGAGAAGGAAGAGAAGAGGGAGTGGGAGGAGTGGGAGGGTATTGGGAGGAGGGGCAGAAGTGGAAACTTTTATAAATTAATAAAAAAAGAAAACAAAGGGACATAAGAAAAACTTGAGAAGTGATACATGTACTAACTACCTTAATCTTGGTGGTATTGTCATGAGTGTATATATATTTCCAAACTGCTCATATTGCATTTCATTAAATATGTGGAACTTACCTTATAGCTATTGTATTTCCATAAAAGCATCAACAACTAAAAATGTATAAGGATCAGACATTATTTGGCTAAGTCTTTGAAGGCAGGAACATATAAGATAAAAAAGTTCACATATAATCTGAGCCTTTTACCATAATAGAATTTGATGGGAAAATTGTTCACATACTGGAGATGGAAGGGAACAAAATTTATCCTTAGTCTTGGAATACACAAATAATAACTAGTGTCATGACTACATCATTCTACTGGTCTCATGATCATTGTGCTTCAAAGAGTTCATACCTTTGTGTTAAATCACATCTTGTGTTAAAGATGTTGGGTTAATGATTTCCAACACATGAAATTTTTGGGATGTATCTTATCCACAGCCATATGGAAGATCTGTTTTGTTAAATGGAGTAAAAGAAGGATGTACATTCAGAAAATAAGGAAGGTTTTCTATATAAATAATTAGTAAAATTGTCAGTTTTGAGGCCAGAAACTTCTGCTTCAATCTGCTTATCAATACCTAGACATTCTTTAAGCTTTTCTAGAAAGGTTTGTAACTGACCGAGGATTAAGGATAGTTGTCCTCAGTAGGTCATTGCCAACTGGAGAGTTAGAAGAAAACAGATGTCAGTCAGGAAGTCTGTACCTAACTTAAGTGTCTTTTCAATTTATGGATGTTGTCTCTTAAAGTATAGTTTTACTGTAATATTTAAAATAATTTCTAAGAATTTTATCTATGAAACCAGTTTATTAATTATATTCAGCTCCGAAGACTCCCTCTACTTCTGTCCAAATCAACTTCCTACCTACTTTTTTACTCCTTTCAACTTAGTGTCCACTTTATAATGTTTTGTATGACCCACTGAGTTTAATTTGTGTTGACAATAAACCCATGGGTGTGTGGTAATACACTGGAACTTGATCAACTTTCCAATGTCTATACCCTTAAAGAAAACTAACTCTGTCTTTACTAGAAGCTCTTAACTGTTTATAGTTCCTCAGTTATGAGTCAGGTCTCATGATCCACTCCCACATCCTTCTGAAATATTCACTGATTTGACCTCCTGCAGACACTGTGCAGGCAACCACAATTGCTCTGAGTTCCTGAGCACTGAGGTCTTGTGATATCTAGAAAAACATTTTGCCCCAATCTTTACTGATGACTGCCTCCTCTAATCTTTTTGCAACTTCTTCCATGATGGTTCCTGAGCTTTGGGAGAGGATTTGTGACATAGAAGTTCTATTTGTGCCTGAGCACTCCACAGACTTGCTCTCTCTACATTTAAACAGTTGTGAGTTTCTGTGTTAACCACCTTCTGCTACACAAGGAAACATCTCTAATGAGAACTGAGAATTGCATATAATCTACATGTATAGAGTTAGGAAATTATGTGGCAGTTTGATATTTTCATTTTTTTTAGCAAAATGATTGTAGGAGGCTTACTACTGAGGCAGATCACAGTACCAGGAATGTGTTTTCTACTAGAGAACAGGGTTTAAATCAATAAATAAGTACTTGATTACTCCCATAGCACCCATGGAACTATGAAACCTATGGACACATCTTTCCATGGCAGTTATTATTATAGTTCAGACTACTGATGGCCATTCTACCTGTGCTAGCTAGTTTTATGTGAACTTGACATAAACTAGAGTCAACTGAGAAAATTTCCTCATCAAATTGACTTTTGGGGCAAATCTGTTATCCATTTTCTAGACTGATGATAGATATGGGAGGGCAAAGCTCACTGTAGTTTATGTTACCTATGGCCCAATGGTCCTAGGAAATATATATATATATATATATAAAGCTGCTCAGAGGCTACATGGGAAAAGCCAGCAAATAGCATTTCTCTATGACATCTTTTCATAGATGTCATATCTATTCCCTTCTCTTACTTCCCTAGATGGTAGACTTAAAAGCTGTAAAATGAAGTAAGCTATAAGTTATGACATTTAGCACAGCAATAGAAACACTCCACAATCAATCAACACAGTATATTCTATTAGTATGAAAACTAACCTGTAGGAAGTAAGTTTTCTGTTCAGTATTGACTTTATTTCTCCACGGTATTGGACCAAAGTGTGTGATGTCTTCAGAAATAACGTCTTACTATCAATCATTGGTATGCAACTAAGAGGAATGGCAATAGCCTGTATTATTCAAGAGGTTAATGTACATTTTAAAGCATTTTTTATGTATTCCCTTTACTATTTCATACAGTAAATTTGGATAAGTCAGTGATATGTGTGCTTTAACAAACATGTCCACTAGGGCTTAGTTACTAACATAACCAAAATATTGCTACTATTTCACAGCAGAGAGAATGGTACACCAGGGAGATAATAAGAGTGTCACATGGGGAATAGAATAGGAAATTTTAATTGCTCTTACCCCCCCCCCCATCACCTACGCAGCTCATCCTAATGATAGAAAGTCTTGAGAGAGTTTCTTTGTGTTTATGGATTTGTGTGTGTGTATTTCTGTGTGTAAATACGATATTTGTATTTACTTATCTGTCACCTATTATATGTCAAACCTACCTTAACTTCATTTGAATCAGAGGTTTGGGAAGATAGGACATGAATAATGGCACTTGGCTTATAATTTGTGAATTGTTTAGAACTTGAATGCCATGTCCTGATGCCCTGCAAAAACGGGAGGGGGGGGTATTTTGATTTATCGTCGCCTACTACAGAGCTATTTCATGTGAAGGTCACTGGCTCTAACACAGACTGGGACAGAAGCTTCCACATAGGAAAAAGGTAAGTACTTGAATTTAGAGTTTCCTAGCACTGTTTCACATCGGAACAAGACAGATTTTTCTGAAATTCAATCTCTAGACACTATAGGAAGTAGCGGGAAATGGCCACCCATATTTTGATGAGACATTTTAGAAGGCAGCAAAACCAAGACATTTAAGCCTAAAATGTTTTCAGCTGTGATTAATGGTTGAATTGGTTTTAATGTTAACACAAAGTGTATCTAAATGGCTGTACTATATCCTCGTAGGGAACATAATAAATGCAACCCCCTTTGTGCTAATGGTCAGGTAGATACTAGGTATAAATAACTTTAAGATAAATATTCTATTTTCCTGGATAGGTTTAGCATATAATGCTCTAAAACACCCTTGCAAATTAGCACAAGGCACCAAGAAGACCTATATTTTATATCCCTAGCTCTTTCCTCATTAACACACCTTGTTTTCATCAATCAAACACATAAATTCTTTTTACACTTTGATGGTTTTTATAGAAACACCTTTTCATTTTTTTTTTTTTGTTTTTCGAGACAGGGTTTCTCTGTACCTTTGGAGCCTCTCCTGGAACTAGCTCCTGTAGAGCAGGCTGGCCTTAAACTTAGAGAACAATCTGTCTCTGCTTCCCAAGTGTTGGGATTAAAGGCATTAGCCACTCCTGCCCAACTCAATAGAACCACATATTTTGAACATGAAAAGTGTAATTTTAACACTTGAATATTAAGCAATCAGACTGACTACCTCCCTCTCCTCTTCTAGACTGTAGTAGTCTGAGGAGGAACAGGGCTCTGTGTTATGATTTTCTCTGTACTTAGTACTGGAAACATCATTTCTGATTGTCACTTTTGAATGTAACAATACCTTCTTGAAGCAGCAGCATCCTCATTGTATTCACATACTTTTCTATAAATTTTTATAATAATTCCCATGGGTTATCATCTCCCTTTGTGATAAAATGCTTTTGTTCAAGTCAAGCTTCCAACTCTAGGTCAAATTCTAGAAGTTCCCTGGGTCCCTACAACTCTGGTGTGTTCTCCTCTGTTTTCAGACACAAAACATAACTGGTTAGTGCAGACAAGATGACTACAGAAATTATACAGATTTTGTCAAGTTAATACAGAACCATGAAAACAGCTTTTTCCTAGAAGAACTTGTTGAAATATAGTAAAAATTTAAAGTGCAGGTATAATTTAGTGATTTTATTGTTGTACAGCATTATTAAATAGTTTTAAATAAGAAAATTTTGTTTTATTCTCCAAAAGAATTCTTACATTGGAATCAACATGAACAAATGACGAAGATACTGTACAAACTGAACTAAGCCAGGTGCAAAAGGAAAAGCATTAAATTATTCTACTTAAATACAGTAAGGATTACAGTAAAATCCATAGGAAAGCATACAAAAAATCTACTATAGGATGGATGGCAGAGAGACAGGAAAATTAATCAATGTAAAAATCTTACTAAAGTTGGGAAGGTAAATTATAAATTCATTCTGTTTAATGCAATGCCTGCCCTTAATAAATTGGCATGCGCCCAATCAAAACTTGAGTGTGTAGGTCTCAGATTAAGCCTTCTAAACTCACAAACTACAAAAGCATACAAGGCACCATTTGAAAATGTTGCATATATTCATTACCTTGTTTATTATAGTGTCATGAGTGTTTAAATGTGTACAATATGAACAAATTAAATACATAAAGTTTGCTGCATGTCATTTCTGTTTTAGTAACACTAAGATGCAAGCAAAGCTGGTGACTCACTCATTGCTAAGATGTATTAGATAAAGGGAGGCTAAGACAACTGATACAGGGGACAGTGTTTATGATCCTCCACCAAGGTCAAAGCTATTAAAACATAAAGGTAGTGTTAGAGGATCAGGAAGCAGCTGAATTTATGGGAACATAGTAGACTTCAGGGCAATTAGTCAGTTGGAATGGACCAGACATTGATGACTAGTATCAAGTCTACAATGACGCAGTTAAGGCATAATGGAGCTTGTGTGATAACAACCTTTCCTTTCTGGCACATCACTGCCAGAGGCAGGGGACAGAGGAAGACTAGTCAGATGGCCAATGAAAACAGTCTCAGAGTCATTTGTTTTAGGGCATGCCTTAATGTGCTTCATGCTGCAATGACAGAACCACATCGTATACTAGTTAGTGCATAGGCCCCAGAAGTTTATTTGGCTCAAATCTGTTCCTTGAATACATTATTTGAATTTTTCCCATACTATGTGTCTCTTTTTCAGACTTTTCATAATGTTAAGTTTACTAATTTTGTATGATATCTCTTGATTTGGGTTCTTACCTAAGAAACATTACTAATTCTAAATTTGTAAAAATGTGGTTGTGTTTTTCATCAATATTGATATAACTTTACCTGCTATATTTAGTTGCAATAGTCCATTTTGAATTAGTCTGTATGAATAGTATGTAAAAGTATCTATCTCAGTATTAATTACAAGTGTCTATCTAACTATCCTAGTACCATATGATTAAAAAGTATTTTCATTTGATTGGTCACAAACACTTATATCCACAGCTTATACCTATAAGCTTGTTTCTGGAATGTCAAACTCATTCCATTAATTGCCACATCTGTCTATACTAAGTACTACATGAAGCAAAATATAACAATATTATAGTGAGATTCAAGACAGTGGGGGGAGGTTTAGGGCTTCTTTCTCTTGTTTTATGTTTGTTGTAATTATTTTTAGTCACATAATTTTCATGGAAGTATAATGATACCTCCGCAAGTAAATTAAATTAAAATCATGAAGTTGATAAGGACATCATTGAGTTTAATTCTGGAAAATGTATCTACTGTCACAAGGCTATTTTCATTGACTCATGAATTGACTCATGAAAAATAAATACTTTTTCTGTATGTCTGTAAATTCCTTTCCACACATTACAATTCTCAGTGAAATATTTTATATTTCTTTCATTTAATGTATATATTAGTAAATCATAATATTTATTAAATTACTAATGAGTTTAGTGGTTGTTTCCTTTACATCCGCTATTCTGCTTTTTGCTGATCATTTAAATACTTTTTGAAATTTCTTCACATATTAACTAGGATTTCTATACAGAGCATTAGCAATCAGGAAAATGCAAATCAAAACAACTTTGAGATACCATCTTACACCTGTCAGAATAGCTAAACTCAAAAACACCAATGATAGCCTATGCTGGAGAGGATGTGGAATGAGGGGAACACTCATTCATTGTTGGTGGGAATGCAAACTTGTGCAGCCACTGTGGAAATCAATGTGGCGGTTTCTCAGGAAACTGGGAGTCAACCTACCTCAGGACCCTGCAATTCCCCTCTTGGGAATATTCCCAAGAGATGCCCTATCATACTACAAAAGCATTTTTTCAACTATGTTCATAGCAGCACTATTTGTAATAGCCAGAACCTGGAAACAACCTAGGTGCCCCTCAATAGAAGAGTGGTTAAAAAAGGTGTGGAACATATACACATTAGAGTTTTACTCAGCGGTAAAAAAAACAATGGCATCTTGAATTTTGCATGCAAATGGATGAAAATAGAAAACGCTTTACTGAGTGACGTAACTCAGTCCCAAAAAGAGGAATATGGTATGTACTCACTCATAAGTGGATTCTAGCCATAATTAAAGGTCTTTGAGCCTATAATTCGTGATCCTAGAGAAGCTAAATAAGAAAGTGAACCTGAAAAAAATCATATAGTTATCCTCCTGGATACTGGAAGTAGACAATATTGCCAGGCAAACTTGGGAGCACAGGGGGTGGGGGGTGGATGATTGGGGAGTGGATATAAGGGGATTTGGGTAGAGAGAAGGGAGAAGGGGAGGATTCAGGATAGTTTGGGGGATTGGGATGGGTGGGATGGAGGAAGGATGGATATGGGAGCAGGGAAGTAAATATCTCAACTAAGGGAGCCATTTTAGGATTTGTAAGAGACTTGATTCTAGAGGGGGTTCCCAGGTGCAAGGAGAGATCCCCAGATTGTTCCCTGGGCAGCAGAGGAGAGGGTGCCTGAACTGGTCTCGTCCCATAACCATACTGATGAATATTTTGCATATCACCATAGAACCTTCATCTGGCGATGTTATTAACCAGTAGAGATAGTCTCATTTCTTTCTTTATAATTAGAGGTGCACTATATTTAGTGTCTTGTTTAACTTATTATAACTAGAATCTATGCTACAATATTAAATATTTTAAGATTCATTTCATTTATTAACTTATGGTAAAAGTTTTTCAGAGGTATTGTTTGAGAGTTTTCCAGGATGATGCTGATAGTTTAATATAAAACAGTATTTATGGGCTGGACCAATGACTCGGTGGTTAAGAGCACTGAATAGTTTTCCAGTGAGCCCAGATTCAATTCCCAGAATCTACATGGTAGCTCACAACTGTCTGTAACTCCAGTTCTAGGGGACTCGACAGTCATAGCAAAACACCATTGCACATAAAATAAGAATAAATAAATAATACTTACAAGATAAATATGAGAAATTGTTAGACAACTACATAGAATTTGTTATATCTATTTTGGGAGTATTCATGGAATACAGGTATATATGAATACATGAGAAATTTATTTGTACATTTCATATTAAAGTCTTTAAATAAAAACATGCATGAAGAGCTGTTAGAAATGTGAGACACAACAGCAAAAAGAATTGAATTAAATGTCACACTCAAGTGCACAGTGATAAACAATCTTTTTCTCACTTCTTACAAAGAAGTTCCAAGAAGAAATGTCTGAAGGCAATCACTCCAGAGTGGCTGAGTTCATTCTGGAGGGGTTAACAAATCAACCAGAGCTGCAGCTGCCCCTGTTCCTCCTCTTCCTTGGAATCTACCTGTTTACAGTGCTGGGGAACCTGGGAATGATCATCCTGATCCTGCTCAGCTCCCACCTGCACACCCCCATGTACTTCTTCCTCAGCAGTCTGTCCTTCATTGACCTCTGTTACTCCACTGTCATCACCCCCAAAATGCTGGTGAACTTTGTGACAGTGAGAAATCTCATTTCCTACCCTGAATGCATGATTCAAGTCTCCTTCTTCGTAACCTTTGTTATTTCTGAGTGTTACATGTTGTCTGCTATGGCATATGACCGCTACGTTGCCATCTGTAAGCCCTTGATGTATAACCTTACCATGTCTTACCAAGTCTGTTCCTGGATAATAGTTGGGGTGTATGGTATAGGCGTCATTGAAGCCACAATTCACACTGTTTGCACGCTGCGATTGCTTTTCTGCAAGGCTAATGTAGTAAACCACTTCTTCCGTGATCTTCTTCCATTGCTGCAACTTTCCTGCTCCAGTACATTTGTCAACGAGGTAGTAATCCTGTGCCTCAGTACGTTCAATTTCTGTGTTCCAACTCTGACCATCTTGAGCTCTTACAGTTTTATCATTGCCCGAATCATCCGCATCAAATCCACTGAGGGCAGGTTCAAAGCCTTCAGCACCTGCAGCTCCCACTTCTCTGCTGTTGCTGTCTTCTTTGGCTCTCTGGGATTCATGTATTTTCAGCCATCATCAGTCAGCTCCAAAGATCAAGGGAAAGTGTCATCCGTATTTTATACTACTGTTGTGCCCATGCTGAACCCGCTAATCTATAGCCTGAGGAATAAGGATGTCAAACTTGCTTTAAATAAGTTGCTTCGAAAGAAGTCACTTCAGATGTAAAATATTATTTGCATTAGCAGAAAGTCCTTATATCTATGGTTTTGACAAGAAAAATGCCTTGAGACAACAATGCATGTCAAATCTTGAAATGTTGGTTAGTACGTTGGTTATTTTCTTTTTCTTCATTCCATCTCTTTTATTTTTTCTTTCTTCTTATTTTAATTTATTTTATAAAAATATCTTTCCTGATTTCACATGTCAAAATGTCAAATTCACATTCCACTCCCTCCCTTCACCTAGCCTTCTCCTACTCCCCCCCCCATACAGTCCTCAGAAAGGATAAGACTTTCCATGGGGAGTCAACAAAGTCTAACATGTTTCTTTGAGGAAGTACCAAGGCCCTCCCTACTATATCTAGACTGAGCAAGGTAGCCCTCCTGAAGGAATGGGTTCCAAATAGCCAGAACAAGCAGCAGGGACAAATCCTGGTCTCACTCTCAATGGTCCCGCAGTCGTCCCCAGCCATACAATTGTCATCCACGTTCAGAGGGCCTAGTTCGCTCCTATGCTGGTTTCTTCTCTGTCAGCCTGGCATTGGAAGGGTTCCATTAGCTCAGGTTAGCTATTTCAGCAGGTATCTCCATCACGGTCTTGACCTCTTTGCTTTTATTCTCACCCCTCTCCCTCTTCAACTGAACTTTTGAGAAAAAATACATCAGGAAGAATTGAACCCAAATGTTTTAGATAAGTGAAGGAAGCATTCTGGAATTCCCTGGATCCTATCAACATGTAGTTAACTAGCCACACCTCTAAATATTTTTCAAAACACTTCCAAAATCTTCTTATTGTTCATTATGCTTTATGTGTGTGGAACATGGCTCTTTTGGCTTGATATTTATTTGTCTTGCTTAAAGTGATACAATATATAATAGAAAGGCTTCTATTATTTGGTTTTTATATATCAAACCCTTCTCAATTAAGTGTATTACCAACTATATCTGAATGATTTCTAAAATAAGTGAACTTAGCAAGAATGACTCAAACTATCACTTCTAAATCTTCCAAGCATGTAGAAGTATATTGTGAACCATAAATCATATTGAAAATAATATTGCTCTAACCGTCTGTGAAATAATACTGAAAACATTGAATAAAACTGTGCATTTGTTCAAATACTCTTGAAGTAGTTATTGATCCAGTTTGAGGACTTTGCCAGCATTGTTTTTTTTTTCTGAAATTTTAATGTACTTTTTTTCTAACTGAAATCACTACTGTATTTTCCTAGGACTGCATTATAGAATATTCATTTCAGAAGTGATAGTCTCTAACAAGTGCATTGTTGTGCTATTTTTCATATAGGAAAAATAAAATTTGAAACCTTTCTATCTAATAACATATAGTATTCTCATACCCCCCCCCCCAACTAACTATCCCTTCTCAGGTCCTGACCTGCATGAAAGAGACTTTTAACCAAGAAGTTTTATTTTCCAACCATTATCCAATTAAGACACAAACAAGAAACTTTGCTTCTGTAATATCCACATCAGAAAGTCTTAGTATCTCCTGGTTACGTTCATCTTTCACATCTTCTCCTGGATGTGAAAGCAGCAGCAATATCAAGGCTTTTCTGTATGCCTAGAATAGATTCCCATAGAATAAGACACTTCCTCATTGATTTAGAAACTTCTACACTTTGTGATTTCCAGGAGTGCCAAAGCCTTTAAACACGTTGTATTACAAAGACAAGCATGGAGATCTCCAAATAGCACATGGTACCCTGCTCACTGTACTAATCTGTGTCCAGAAGCACATCACTGGAGCTTTTATTCTTTTTACCAGAATTTACTTTTAAACCCGTTGTCTTGCATCTATTATTTCAGTCAAATTTTGTAGTAGACACTGAACACTAGTGGGTTTGTCTTCATATTTCCTTCAAACATAGGACAAGACACACTCTATCATGTTTCCTCATAGCATAACACCAAAACTAGAAACAAGAGAGCATTCTTTTTGAAAATCAGAACAAAGGCCCTTGGTTTCCTCTAACCCTTGTCTTCTATTCAGCTTGTCCTTTCTGTTATCCCACCAAACTCTACTTGTATTCATATTATACTTGTTTATTTATGTTACATGACATATGGGTTACTTACCACATATCAGTCGAAATAATACATATAGTGAAAAATTTTGATAACTGAAGAGAACTTAAGAGGGACATAAATTTTCAAGTTCAAAAGTATGAGTATACAAATTCCATAACTCCTAGCTCCATTTCGTCTAAGTATGTTTCAGACCATTATGAACTCTAATCTCTAAAAATTGTAAGAAGATCCTCACAGTAGCTGAAAACCATCACTAATATTCTACAGTGATAATTCAGGAGACAGAAAATTGTCCTTTTCACATTTCAAGCTGTACTTTTTCTAGTCATGCTTAATGATACTCTTATTTTGATCTTAACATAAAAATGAATCTTAATAGCTATGTCTGTCTCCTCTCTTGTAGGATAGAAAGAATGTATACTTGATTTACATTAATAGGCAAGTAGATTCTGTGTATAAATGACCTTCATGTAAACATTCATTTTTATAAATAATTTTGTTTATAAACCTCTGTTATAAAATACACCCTCAAAGTAACACATTTACCAGGTGTTATTTTTCTTGTTTTCCTATTGTCTTTCTCATTTCAGATACCCTGTTTGTTTTAATAAACCACTTAAACTCATTTGTATGCTTTAGTGATTTTTGTAAATCAATGTATTTTTAGTTGAAAAGATTCTAAATTTGAGTATTGTGAAGACTTGTCCTATTTATCCTAACAGACCCTTAGAACTCTTCCTTGATAGTCCTCAGATGGCTCCATAATAACTGTGCTCTTATGGACCTGCCAGTCATGCCATTTATTCTATGGTCTATCCTGCTGTCTCCTTCTAGATTTTACCATTTTGAAGAACAGGGAATCTACATCATGTATCAGTCTGTTGTGAATACCTACAATGCATTTCTGCTTAACACTAAAAAGTATTTTTAGTGCCAATTAACATCCACATCTAAATAATATCTTAAAGCATTATCATCATGCAAGTATTTGTTTTTATTTTCTATATATTTTTATAATAATTTTCTATATGTCAAGCTATTGATAAAATTTTATCAAGACAAAATGAAATAAAAAGTCTCACACCAATATTTATAATTCTAGAACTAATTTTAGATGTTCCTTGGGTTCCTAGAGATAAGAAATATTAGTCAATGTTTTAGGCACTGCTGCAGGAGCTCCTTCCGCTGCTTCAGCCAATAGCTATTGAGATACCAACCCACTGGGGTGTGGTCTCTCTCTCTTTAAAAATCAGCGACAGCCCTCTGTTTGCTCTCTTGCTCCAGCGACTAGACTTCTTTCCAGGTTGTCATGTAGATGGTATTCTGTAAGTTTTTCTCCTCAAATAAATAACCCTTTGAACCCAAACTGGTGTGGGACCTCTGGCTTGGCTGTCTGCCACCAGCTTGGTATGGCCAGCTTGGCTTGGCACGAGCCCTCCCTCAGCCGTGGAAACGCTACACCTCCTGGGATCCATGGCCTCGGACAATCTGAGCGGGTTTTAAGCACAACACTTGGGCACCGGAAGACAGAGCTGCAAGCTGTTGCCACATCCAGTGGAAGGGCTATTTGAAAAACCTGCCACAGAGTTTACATTTGCACTGTGACCTTTGTCCCAGCAGAACAGTATAGGGACGCTGGGTGGGAAGTCAGTCATTCTCACAGAGGCTGTCCCCTGTATCAGGTCAGAGCAGGGTGGGAGCCCAGGGTGAGCCATGCTGTTTATCAGCCACTGGATTTTTGTACATCTAACTTCTCGATTACTGCAGGATCTATCCTGACACCTTTCCATTGATTTTGGTTGCAACTCGGAAACAGTACTTAACCTGCTGGTTAACAGGTTAAAATGGCAGGTTTTGTTTTTAATGGGACTCTAGCCGTGGCTTTTGCTGCCACTTTGGAAGAAATCACAAGAGGCCTATATGCCTATGGTTATTAGGTTTCAGTTTCCTTCTTCATATTATATGATTATGGAAGTATATGGCATTAATTGATAGGATTAATATCATGATAGGCAAAATTGAGTCCTTATCTAAAGGTACTAGGAACTTACCTGAAAGTGTCCAGGCTGTTGAATTTGACTTTCAGAAGTTATCACAGAGTTTTGATAAGGTAACAGACAGAACATACCTCCAGGATGGCAACTTACATGATATCCGGGGGCAGTTCAAGGAGGAGATTTTATCTTTGAAAGGCAACATTAAGACCTAGGAATCATGATGTAGCTGGGTCATCTGTCTATGTGTTACTTTCATTGGTTAATAAAGAAACTGCCTTGACTTTTTGATAGGGTAGAATTCAGATAGGTGGAGTGGACTGAAAAGAATGCTAGGAGAAAGAAAGCAGAGTCAGGCAGACGCCATGATTCCCCTTCCTGAGACAAATACTGGCTAGACTCATGCCTGTAAGCCACGACCTCGTGGTGGCATACAAATTATTAGATATGGGTTAGTCCAGATGTGAGAATTAGCCAATAAGAGGCCAGTCAGTGTTTAAATGAATACAGTTTCCATGTAATTATTTTGGGTGTAAACTAGCCGGGAAGCCCGGATTTCAGTGGGAATGCAGTCCACCGCTCTTTTTGCAACAGAATCACAGGTGCAGAATGGGGACCAGAAAATTAATGCCATAGGGAAATCACTAGAAACCTTTGCAAGTCAGAAGATTCAGGCCTTACTTGAGATAATGGTTAAGAGATTTGAAATGACTGAAGAAATTATTGGAGCTGATGAACCAGATGAGAAGAAACAAGGGAAAGATACAATGCCACCACCAGCTGTCAGAACTGGTTTACCCAGGGTTTAAGTGACAGACCCTGTAATTTACTCTGACAAAGCATCAATTTCTAAAGTCTCAAAGAGAACCAAAGAAGCTAGATGTATGCCAGTAGGAATGAATGACTTAAAGGAAATTAAGCAAGCTGTCGTTAATTATGGCTTGCACTCTAAATTAGTTAAGGAAATGATAAGAAGTTGGGCTTCTTATCATTCGGGGCAATACCCCATGATTTCTCTGAGTTAGCATCAGTGCTGTTAGAAGATGGACTTTCCTTGATGTTTGGAGTTTATTTCAGAGAAGAATCCAAACATATGGAACAGTAAGGAAGAGCAAAATGTGTGGAGGTTTCACAGGATAAAATTCTTGGTGTAGGAGTGTACGCTGACCCACAGGTCCAAGATCTTTATGATGAAGAAGTATTGTCCCTATGCCACAAAGCAGCCTTGAATGCCTGGAATAGATTACCAGAACCACAGATGAAGGTAGAATCATATACCGGGGTTAGGCTGGGACAGGGGGAACTCTATACTGACTTTTTGCAATGATTAATTAAGACTCTGAACACAAGAGTAACAGACCCAGAAGCTAGATGACTAATTCTTGAATTGCTGGCTTTTGAAAATGCAAACTTAGACTGTAAAAAGATAATTGGGCCTTTAGGGTCTAGATCACCACCTATGAATGAATGGATCCAGCATACCATGAATTTTCAGACCTTTAATTATGATGACAAATCTTGGGGGAGGAAAAGCGATTTCCAAAGCAATGAGGGGACATCAACATGCCAAATGTCTTAATTGTGGTAAATTAGGACACCTAAATAGGGATTGCAGGCAAGGAATTTCTAGTAATAACACTACGTCATTGGATTGATGAATGCAGATCAACAACAGACAAACAAGGCAACCTGATACCATCAGAAAACTCCCTAAGGGGCCTCTTGCAGGCCCCTAAGCCAAAAGTGGCCAAGTCATTCCCAGTAACCGTGGAGGACTTGTCACACCAGGAGAATCAAAAACTCTAGAACCTTCTGAGCAAGATCATAAGGTTCTAAATGATGGTTCAAATTTGGAGGATAAGTCAGAAATTCAATTAGGAAATAAGAAGCGTTTATCTTGGCAAACCTCTATAAATGATCAGAGATCAAAGCTGAGAGTATGTATAAATAAAATTGTGATTGTTGGCTTGATAGACACAGGAGTGGATGTGATTATCATCACTCCAGAATCTTGACATCCAAGTTGGCCTCTTCAAGAGGCAGATGTTCAATTACTAAAAATTGGAACTGTTGGGTCCAGGGGGGTCGCGCAAAGATGAGAGCACCACCAAGTCTAATAAACCAGAAGCAAACTTTATTCCAGAAACCAGTTCCCAGGAAAACCGAAAGCAACTCAAAAAATAAAAAGCAAAAAGTAAAACACCGCGGGATGCAGAAACTTATCAGCTAGCTGAGACCACAGGCAGAGTTCAGGCTTCTGACACTGTGACAAATGTCTGGTTTTCGAACCTACTTTTTATAGCAGGGGCACCAGACATTATCCCTGAACAAAAGAATTTTACAGCCTTGCCTTGACCCTTGGGTTGGTCAGCGGAGACCCTAAAGAGGGGAGTGAGTGCTAGTGTCCATGAGTAATTAGGCAGCCATCATGAACTATGTTTAGGAGAGACTACAACGAAAGTCACTAATTTCGAGAAAACAGATACCTTTAGCAATTGTCAGAAAAGGGGCTGCTTGTAACACTAGAAGGTTAATAAATTAGGATTCTTGGGCTGAGAATTTAGAAGAAAAGCCTTTCACATTATTTTTAGGTAAATTTTCAGATATTGATTGCCATACTTTACAACCTTCATTATCAGAGCTCATTAATTAAACCTTTTTTATTTATCCACTGTCTCCTGGTATCTCCGAGTACAAACTGAGGTCATGCCTCTCCTCTGGTAGTGCCAGTTTCCCATGACAGAGACAGTGTCTGACCCAGAGGTCACATATCTCTGTCTCCTAAAGGTTATACTCAGTTCACATCTACTGCTTATCAAGGATAGTCAAAACACTAGCCTCTCCTCTGGTGGTGCCAGTTTCCCATAACAGAGACAGTGTCTGATTCAGAGGTCACATATCTCTGTCTCCTAAGGGTTAAACTCAGTTCACACCTACTGTTTGTTAAGGACAGTCAAGACACTACCCTCAGTTTACAGGGAGTTGCTCTGGCCTTGTAATAAAACAGTCAGTTGTAAATAGCTAACATGATGGAGATTTCCCAGGCATCCGAGAAAGTAATCCCTGTGAAGATTGATCTGTAATCTGCTGAGAAAGTTGTTGGTAGTTTACTTAGGTTTACAGCTTTATGTGTCCTTCTTCCTATATCCTAAACTTCTACCTTCTAATCTTTAGTGTCTATATTTCTATTTCTATATTTTTATTCTTGTTTTCAGACCCTTCAGGAACCATATCTTGACTTAAACAAAGCATGAGATGGGTTGACTGTATTGGGCCAGGGTCAAAGAGGAGAGCTAAGGCCATTTGGAGCTGATATTGCAATAAATTTTGGGGGCTGTGACCTGCTACAGCAATGGAATACACAGATTTACATTCCTGCAGTCCCAGGAACTTATAATTCTGGAAAAGAAGTAATAAGGTACTATGCACGAAGGTCACCAGTCATTCAGGCTGTACAAGAGCATAAAGCAACTTACAAACCTTTAGAGGTACCAACAACCCTACCTTTAAAATGGCTAACTAAGAAGGTAATATGGGTTAAGCAATGGTCTCTAGCTGAAGATAAATTGCAGACTTTAGAACAATTGGTACAGGAGCAGTTAGAAGCTCAACATATTGAAGAGTCAACTAGCCCTTGGAATTCTCCTGTGTTTATTGTAAAAAATAAATCTGGGAAATGGAGAATGGTGACAGATCTAAGGGCTGTCAACAAGTTAATGCAATCTATGGGCCCTTTACAGACTGGAATTCCTCTGCCTTCTCTGTTACCCAAAGGATGGCCTCTTATAATTATCAATTTGAAGGATTGCTTCTTCACTATACCTTTACAAGAAAAGGATAGAGAACAATTTGCCTTCACGGTGTCTACTTATAATAACTCTTTGCCCACTAGGAGATACTAGTGGACTATTCTCCCACCCGGAATGCTCAATAGCCCCAGCCTGTGTCAATACTTTGTAAATCAGTCATTGGAAATAATACATAAGCAATTCCCTAGGTCTATAATTTGCCATTACATGGATGACATTTTGCTATCCGATTCAAACATATATACTTTGGAAAGAATGTTTGAGACAATAAAGATAGTGTTGCCTTAATGGGGATTAAAAATTGCTCCTGAAAAGATTCAAAGAGGAGATTCTGTTAATTACCTAGATTACAGAAAGGTTTACAGAAAATTAGGACACAAAAGGCACAAATTAGGAGAGACCAGTTACGGACTCTTAATGACTTTCAAAGACTGCTTGGAGACATTTCCAGTCTACTACCAGCTGTTTGGATAACACCTGATCTAATAATTCTTTTAAACAAAACCTTCGATGGTGACAAAGATTTGAATAGTCCCAGAGACTTAACAGCTAAAGCAGAAAAGGAACTGATGATGGTTGAGGAAAAATTACAGGAGGCACATGTGGATAGGGTGAATCCATATCTTAGTTGTATTCTAATCATATTGCCTTCCAGAATTTCTCTTATGGGAATTTTAATGCAGAGGGAAGATACTATTTTAGAATAGATCTTTTTACCACACAAACCAAGTAAAAAATTAAAAACTTATATAGAAAAGGTCTCTGAATTAATTACAAAAGGTACACTGAGACTTCGTCAACTAGCAGGCATAGACCCAGCAGAAATTATAGTGCCTTTCACTACTGATGAAATAAAATTGTTATGGGAAGACAATGAACCATGGCAAAGGGCTTGTGCTAATTTTGGGGGGAGAAATTAATAGCAACTATCCCCAAAGTGGAGGATTTAACCTTATAAAGAGAACTTCTTGGATTCTTCCTCGAATTGTACATGATGCTCCAATAATTGGAGCCAGTACATTTTATACTGATGCTAATAAATCAGGGAAGGCAGGTTATAAATCGGATGAATTGAGTAAGGTGGAACAAAGCCCTTATAATTCTGTCCAGAAGGCAGAATTATATACCATTCTAATGGTGCTAAGGGATTTTAAAGAACCTCTTAATACAGTTACGAATTCACAATATGCAGAAAGAGTTATCTTGCATATTCAAACTGCTGAATTTATAGCAGATGATGCAGAGTTGACTTCATTGTTTACCCAGGTATAATACATAATCGGGAATAGGCTTTGTCTGATGTAGATAATACACATCTGGTCCCACACTGGTCTGCTAGGTCCTCTAGCACAAGGTAAAGCAGAAATTGATCAATTATTGATTGGAAGCATGTTGCAGGTCTTAGAATTTCACAAAAAACATCACATCATAGCAAAGGTTTAATAAAAGGTTGGCAACAAACTAATGAGATTGTAAAGAGATACCCTATTTGCTCTTTATATAACCAAACACTGCTACCTGCAGGGACTCACCCGAATGGTACTCAATGGAATGAAATCTGGCAGATGAATGTGTTTCACTTTGCAGAATTTGGAAAGTTAAAATATATACATCACACCATTGACACTCATTCAGACTTTCAGTGAGCAACTGCCTTAAGCTCAGAAAAAGCTGACTCAGTAATCACACATTTCTTAGAAGTTAGTGACCACTATGGGTATACCTGCACAAATAAAGACAGATATTAATTCGATCCAGCTTATGTTTCTAGGAAAATTAAATGGTTTTTTGCTTATTAAAATATGAAGCATGTTACAGGTATACCATACAATCCTACAGGTCAAGCAGTCATAGAAAGATCAAATTGAACTATAAAGGATGTGCTAAATAAACAGAAAGGGGTAGAAAATGCCCCCATAAATATATTACATAATCCCTTATTAACCTTGAATTTTCTTAACAACAGTGGCAGAAATACATTGGATATGGAAAAGTCTGCTGAACTAAATCAACCGGTTTATTTCTAGGATATGCTGACCTCTCATTGGAAGTCAGGAGATGAGCTACATTGGGGAAGGGGTTTTGCTCTTGTTTCCACAAGAGAAGAAAAATTGTGGATACCATCAGAATTAATAAAGGCTCAATTTGAAGAGGAGAAACCTCTTGGAAAAGAGAAATGACAGCATATCCACAATGATGATAATTATACATCATCATACATACAGGTGGTAAGAAAAACATATAGAATTGGGGGCAGGATTCTGCTCTTATCTCTGCGGGAAAGCACTCATTTTTGAAAAATTCTAGGGACCCTGGATGTTTGAACAATGACAGATGGAAAAATAACTACCAAATAGGGACTATCAAGAAAACTGAATAGGTTCTGTAACTATAAAAAAATCTACAATATACTAAATCATATATCTAAATTTATAGAGATGGTTTTGCAGTTGGACTCTGGCTCAGTCCCTCTCTTATTCCAAGCCTGTTGTTAAGTGAAAAACCCAGAGTTTCTGTCTCATGTCAAGAGCCATGATATGGGACAGAATAAAAAATGAATTTAGAAAACATCTTTTTCTTCATATCTATTTTTGTCTTTATCATGACTTTCATTGAATATATACATCTGTCTGTATATGTCTATATAATTGATGTTTAAGTTATCCACATTTAACAATGAGTTTTTCCTGCAGTCATATTTGAAGTTTCCAGGAAGAAGACGGGGCCCCATAACAACATCTCCACCCAGTTGATAAGATGTCATAATACTGATAGCGCTACTACAAGTCCTGTTTGGGGTATAACCTACACAGACAGTTCCAACTTGGTTAGCTGAAATGGTACACATCTTGTACAACATTCTGGCCAGACCTCCACAAAATACTCAGAGACAATTTGCAATTTTAAAAGACATTGATCTTGAAATTTAACCATCATTTTACTTTCACAGGATCCCCCAGAAAGAAAATTGCCCCCATGACAATTGGAAGTAATTCTAGAGGACAACATCTCCTCTCCCAGAAAAGTTTGTCCTCGGTTTAGGGACCTCAATTAGGGGTTGATTATAATTAGTATATGGTTGAGGGTTGGGGCAGGAATTTTATAAGCTCACGGCTCTTTTTGAAAAAAAAGGGAGGAAATTGGATGATGGGATAATAGATTGGTGAGTTATTGTTTATAGATAATTACATTGGCATAGATTTTTGTATATGGATACAGAGTTAATTTATGTTGAATATTGTATGCATGCATGCTTCTACCTCTGTTTAAAACATTTTTATGGGAAAAAGGGCAAGTAACTTATAAAGGTAAACCTATCAGACTTACACCGGACTTCTCTATGGAAACCATGAAAGCCAGAAGGTCCTGGATAGAGGTACTGCAGAAACTAAGAGACCATGGATGCAAGCCCAGACTAATATACCCAGCCAAGCTATCATTCACTATCAATGGAGAAAACAAAATATTCCAGGATAAGAACAAATTTAAACAATTCGCAGCCACAAACCCAGCCTTACAGAAAGTAATAGAAGGAAAATCGCAACCCAAGGAGTCCAACATTGCCAGCAATGCTTACAATAACTCAGACATCTAGCGACCCTTCACGAGCTTAACTCAAAGAAGGGACACATACAAACTCTATTAATCAAACAAACAAAAAGTAATAATAACCGGAGTCAACAACCACTGGTCATTAATATCACTTAATATTAATGGACTCAATTCACCTATAAAAAGGCACAGACTAAGAGACTGGATACGAAAACAGGATCCAACATTCTGCTGTTTACAAGAAACACACCTCAACCACAAAGACAGACACCTACTCAGAGTAAAGGGATGGGAAAAGGTTTTTCAAGCAAACGGACCTAAGAAACAAGCAGGTGTGGCCATTCTAATCTCCAACGAAATTGACTTCAAACTAAAATCAATCAGAAGAGATGGAGATGGACATTTTATACTCATAACAGGAACAATTCATCAGGAGAAAGTCTCAATCCTGAATATCTACGCCCCTAATATAAAGCCTCCTACTTATGTAAAAGAAACACTTCTAGAACTCAAGGCAGTCATCAAACCACACACACTAATAGTAGGAGACTTCAACACTCCTCTCTCACCAATGGACAGGTCAATCAGACAGAAACCTAACAGAGAAATAAGAGAATTATTGGAGGTATTGAATCAAATGGACTTAACAGACATCTATAGAACATTCCACCCAAATAGGAAAGAATATACCTTCTTCTCTGCAGCTCATGGAACCTTCTCGAAAATTGACCACATACTGGGTAACAAAGCAAACTTCCACAGATACAAAAAAATATTAGTAACCAGCTGTGTCTTGTCAGACCACCATGGATTAAAGTTAGAATTCAAGAACAGTGCTACCCCCAGGAAGCCATCAAATTCATGGAAGTTGAACAGTCAACTACTGAATCACCCCTGGGTCAAGGAAGAAATAAAGAAAGAAATTAAAGTCTTCCTTGAATTTAATGAAAACAAAGACACAACATACTCAAACCTATGGGACACTATGAAAGCAGTGCTAAGAGGAAAGTTCATAGCACTAAGTGCCCAATTAAAGAAAACGGAGAAAGCACACATTGGAGACTTAACAGCACACTTGAAAGCTCTCGAAAAAAAAGAAGCTGATTCACCCAGGAGGAGTAGAAGCCTGGAAATAATCAAACTGAGGGCTGAAATCAACAAAATAGAAACAGAGAAAACAATCCAAAGAATCAATGAATCAAAAAGCTGGTTCTTGGAGAAAATCAACAAGATCCACAAACCCCTATCCAAATTAATCAAGCGGCAGAGAGAGAACATGCAAATTAATAAGATCAGAAATGAAAAGGGGAACATAACCACAGACACAGAGGAAATCCAGAGAATCATTAGATCTTACTACGAAAATTTATATGCCACAAAGTTGGAAAATGTAAAAGAAATGGACATTTTTTTAGATAAGTACCATATACCAAAGTTGAACCAAGAACAGGTAAGCAATCTAAATAGACCTGTCAGTCATGAAGAATTAGAAGCTGTTATTAAAAATCTCCCTACCAAAAAAAGCCCAGGACCAGATGGTTTCAATGTAGAATTCTACCGGAACTTCAAGGAAGAGCTAATACCTATACTCCTTAATGTATTTCACAATATAGAAACAGAAGTATCACTGCCAAACTCTTTTTATGAAGCTACAGTTACCCTGATACCAAAACCACAAAAAGACACAACCAGGAAAGAGAATTACAGACCAATATCACTCATGAACATTGACCCAAAAATTCTCAATAAAATACTGGCAAACCAAATCCAAGAATACATTAGAAAAATTATCCATTATGATCAAGTGGGCTTCATCCCAGAGATGCAGGGTTGGTTCAACATACGCAAATCTATCAATGTAATCCATCATATAAATAAACTGAAAGATAAAAACCATATGATCATTTCATTGGATGCTGAAAAAGCATTTGACAAAATTCAACACCCATTTATGATAAAGGTGTTGGAGAGACTAGGGATACAAGGATTATACCTAAATATAATAAAAGCAATATACAGCAAGCTATCAGCTAACATCAAATTGAATGGAGAGAAACTCAAAGCCTTTCCACTAAAATCAGAAACATGTCAAGGCTGTCCACTCTTACCATTCCTCTTCAATATAGTGCTTGAAGTTCTAGCAATAGCAATAAGACAACATAAGGGGATCAAGGGGATTCGAATTGGAAAAGATGAAGTTAAACTTTTGTTATTTGCAGACGATATGATAGTGTACATCAGCGACCCCAAAAACTCTACCAAAGAACTCCTACAGTTGATAAACACCTTTAGTAATGTGGCAGGATACAAGATCAACTCCAAAAAATCAGTAGCCCTCCTTTACACAAAGGATAAAGAAGCAGAGAGGGAAATCAGAGAAACATCACCTTTCATGATAGCCACAAACAGCATAAAATATCTTGGGGTAACTCTAACCAAGGAAGTGAAAGACCTATTTGACAAGAACTTTAAGTCCTTGAAGAAAGAAATTGAGGAGGATACCAGAAAATGGAAAGACCTTCCCTGCTCTTGGATTGGGAGAATCAACATAGTAAAAATGGCAATTCTACCAAAAGCAATCTATAGATTCAATGCAATTCCCATCAAAATCCCATCAAACTTCTTCACAGACCTTGAGAGAACAATAATCAAGTTTATATGGCAAAACAAAAATCCCAGGATAGCCAAAACAATCTTATACAATAAAGGAACCTCTGGAGGCATTACCATCCCTGACTTCAAACTCTATTACAGAGCAACAGTATTGAAAACAGCTTGGTATTGGCATAACAACAGAGAAGTCGACCTATGGAATCGAATAGAAGACCCGGGTATTAACCCACAAACTTATGAACACCTGATTTTTGACAAGGGAGCTAAAGCTATACAATGGAAGAAAGATAGCATCTTTAACAAATGGTGCTGGCATAACTGGATGTCAACCTGTAGAAGAATGAAAATAGATCCATATCTATCACCATGCACAAAACTCAGGTCCAAATGGATAAAAGACATCAACATTAATCCGACCACTTTGAACCTGATAGAAGAGAAAGTGGGAAGTAGTCTACAAGATATAGGCACAGGAGACCACTTCCTAAGCAGAACCCCAGGAGCGCAGACAATAAGAGAAACAATAAATAAATGGGACCTACTGAAACTGAGAAGCTTCTGTAAAGCAAAGGACACTGTCAGTAAGACAAAAAGGCTACCTTCTGACTGGGAAAAGATGTTCACAAACCCTTCAACAGATAAAGGTCTGATCTCCAAAATATACAAAGAACTCAAGAAACTAGACACTAAAACTCTAATTAACCCAATTAAAAAATGGGGTACTGAACTTAACAGAGAATTCACAACAGATGAACTTCGAATGGCTAAAAAGCACCTAAGGTCATGCTCAACCTCCTTAGCGATCAGGGAAATGCAAATCAAAACAACTTTGAGATATCATCTTACACCTGTCAGAATAGCCAAACTCAAAGACACCAATGATAGCCTATGCTGGAGAGGATGTGGAATGAGGGGAACACTCATCCATTGTTGGTGGGAGTGCAAACTTGTGCAGCCACTGTGGAAATCAGTGTGGCGGTTTCTCAGGAAACTGGGAGTCAACCTACCTCAGGACCCAGCAATTCCACTCTTGAGAATATACCCTAGAGATTCCCTAACATACTACAAAAGCATTTGTTCTACTATGTTCATAGCAGCACTATTTGTAATAGCCAGAACCTAGAAATAACCTAGGTGCCCCTCAATAGAAGAATGGTTAAAAAAGGTGTGGAACATATACACATTAGAGTTTTACTCAGCGGTAAAAAACAATGACATCTTGAATTTTGCATGCAAATGGATGGACATAGAAAACGCTTTACTGAGTGAGGTAAGCCAGACCCAAAAAGAGGAACACGGTATGTATTCACTCATAAGTGGATTCTAACCATAATTAAAGGTCTTTGAGCCTATTATTCGTGATTCTAGAGAAGCTAAATAAGAAGATGAACCTGATGAAGATTATTTAGCTATCCGCCAGGAGGTAGGAAATAGACAAGAGTCCCAGGTAACCTCGGGTGCATGGGGGGCTGGGAGGGTTGTCGGAGAGGGTTAGAGAGAAGGGAGTAGGGGAGGATTGGGGAAAGATCAGGGGACTGGGATGGGGGGAGGGAGGAAGGATGGATATGGGATCAGGCAAGTATATACCTCAACTAAGGGAATCATTTTAGGGTTTACAAGAGACTTGATTATAAAGGGGATCCCCGGTCCGAGAAGAGATCCCCAGATGGTTCTCTGGACAGAGGAGAGGGTGCCTGAACCGGCCTTGGCCCACAACCATACTGATGAATATTTTGCATGTCACCATAGAACCCTCATCTGGCGATGGATGGAGATGGAGGCGGAGAACCACGTTGGAACACTGGACCTAGCTCCCTAGGTCCAAATGAGAGCCAGAGGGAAGGAGATCGTGAGCAAAGAAGGCAAGGGCACAGGAAACCTTCATCCGACGTTGGATGGCGATACGGATGGAGACCCATATTGGAACACTGAACTGAGCACTCCACAGTCCAAATGGGGAACAGAATGATGAAGAAAATAAAAAAAGTAATCAGGACTGCGAGGGATGCGAGCACCCACTGATACAGGGGGACTGATATAATGGGAGTTCACCAAGGCCTGTTGGACTGGGACTGAGCGAGGACGTGATCCAGTCAGATTCTCTAAATGTGGCTGGCCCGGAGCCTTTTTGAAGGGCCGTTGACAATGACACTGGGACTTGCTTCCTCTGCATATACTGGATTTTGGCGCTCCAGTCTGTTTGGACTCTCACCTTCCCTGGACCTGGAGGGATGGGGGAGGCGCTTGGGCTTCCCACAGGGCAGGAAACCCTGACTGCTCTGGGGGATGGAGAGGGAGGAAGAGAGGGAGTAGGGGGGGTGGGGGGGTGCCGTGAGGAGGGGCTGAAATGGAAACTTTTATAATTTAATAAAAAAATAAAAAAAAACAAAACATTTTTATGTACATTTCTACCTCTGATTTAGATACTTATATATTGTTTAAGTATTGATATATATTTACCATATTGTAATGTATACTTGTAATTATTTATATTTGGAGGTCATTGTCCTCATTTATTGCACAGTTGTTTACTTTCTTTGTCTTTAAGTTAGATAGGTATTAGGAATTGTAGATCAATAGTCATCTATGTTTGAATTATTTATAGTTAGACTAATTAGGTTGTTTAGATACATAGAGATTATATTCTGTATAAATAATCTTCAACCTCTTCAAAGAGCTGTAGAAAATGGCATTTAATTTAATCTTAGGGTTCTGTGGTGGTGAGACAGAATCACTCCTGGCAACACCGATCTATTCCCGAGAGATTGTTAAGCACCAAAGACATTCTGCTTGGAGCTTGTCTTCTTGGCAAAACCGGCCTCTGGACAAAGAACTGCTCATACCTCAACTACTGACAAAGTACTTAGTATCTGGAAATGGATAAGCAGAACTGTCAAATCTTGCCAAGACAGGGTAAGACAGTTTTGAAAAGATTCTTGCCTTTAAAAATAATCTGTCAGTTATTCTAGGTCTTAGCCAAAGTTGGTTGCTTCAATGCTGCAAACATGACTTTGGGTGATTGCCCAGGTAGCCAGTTGTTTTGTTTCATTTGTTGCATTTTTTGTAAGTTGTTTGATTGCATTTCCTAATTACTCAGGTAACATTATTTCCCTTCTCAGATCTTCAATGGAATTGAAGACTAGATAAATGTAGCTACTTTCCTCTCATGACTTGGCCAAGTTATTTTTTATACAAGACTTAAGCTAGTTAGAATAGGATATTTGTTCTTATTGTATATAATTTTGTAGTAGGTTTAGAACTCTCTTACTTATACAAAATGGGGAGGTGCTGCGGGAGCTCCTTTCACTCCTTCAGCCAATAGCTGCTGAGATATCAGCCCACTGGGGCATAGTCATGCTCTCTAGAAAGCAGTGGAAGCCCTTTGCTTGCTCCCTTGCTCCAGCGACTAGACTTCTTTCCTGGCTGTCCTGTAGGAGAGTATTCTGTAAGTTTTTCCCCTCAAATAAATAAAACTTTGAATCCAAACTGATGTGAGATTGCTTCACACATTAAGGCACAAAGAACCTATGTAACTGTAGAGATTTGGTAAAGGTCCTATAAGATAATACGAAACTATCCCAATATTTTATTATATGAACTTAGTAAGATCATAATGAAACAAAAATCTACATAAGCTACACAAATCCTGTCATTGTTTTGAGTCATTAGTATTTTTTTGTTTTTTTCCTTCAACGAAAATTTTATTTGAAACAACCTGCATTAACATGAAGGCATGTCACTGTGCCAGGTGAAATGTAAATCAATGAAAGGAGAAATTGAATGAGCCTTACTTGCATAGAGCAACTAAAACAGGCAAATTCATGAAAGAAGAGAAGAAAATAATGTTTACCATATGAAGAGAGGGATAGACTCACGAAGCAGTGTCCCATTGGGCAGAACTATGTCATAGTGTTGAATGATTAACTCATAAAGATACTCTGTATAATACAATTTTTGTAGTTAAAAATGGGTTAAATTTTACTCAAAACTTAAAGAGACAGTTCTCATATTAAACATTCAGAATACAGAAATTAAGGCAAGTAAATAGAAAACATACAGTGACATGAAAAAGTTTTGGAATATGATGAGTAAATTAATTATTTTGATTGTTATCATGACATGATAATTTGATTATATATGAATTGATCATATTGTAGATAGTAAATATTTACCACCCACTTCATAGCATTTTTAGTTTAATAACCATATTAAGAGGTCAACAAATAAAAGTTGATTCCATTTTTATTTGGCATTTTGCTGATGAGACTCCATCTCTAAGAGGTATCAGTGATTAATGTATAAGAGACAATTCTTGAAATTCCCTATCATGCCAAAATCATGCAAACACATAGGCAGTTAGCAGAAACCAGGAAGCATCTGCTTATAGAGAATGTGGTTTGGAATAAGTTGGTTACCTAAATTAGGTCAGAACACCACAGGTAAAAGACTGCAAGAGAGAATGGAACTTCTATGTTGGAGTCAGTTTCCTAAATCTTGTAATAGGCAATAAAGACAGAAAATCCAGCCAGCTGACTTTTGAAAATGCTCAAAACTACAGGAGAATGTGTATCTTTATGTCTTTTATGCAGCTGGAACAGAGTATCATATTTTAGTTAACATAGAATTGTCAGGAACTTGTTTAGATCAGTTGAGGTGGAGGGATGTCCAATGTCAGGACCACATCTAGTATGTACCTTCATCCTGTACCAGGCTGTGGAGGAAGCCTAGTAAACACCAGAGTATACAAATGTCTGACCTCATCCTTGTTTTAGGAATTCATATGTGGCAGCACTGAATCAGTGCCCTTATAATCCATTCTAACTAGGAGACCCCCCCAACCTACACACTATTATACTAATGATTAAGTTTCTAACATAGGTGTCAGCTCAGCGACATTCCTGACCAGCAAGGGGCACCGACTTCTAGCAGACAGCCATCGGAGAAGTGAGTTTGCTTCTGACCCGCAGCAGGAGTCGGGCTAGGAAGAGTTCAGGCTTTCCCGACCCCCTAGAATCTCAGGGCATCCTGCAGTGGTGGCTCCACCCTGCTAAGCTCTCCTGCCTGCCATCCCAGCTTCCATCCAGGCACACCTTCCTAAATTTCTCCCTTCCCCCTGGGGCCATAAAATTTCCCCAGCTCAGCTACCTTGCTGGGCCTGGGCTGTAGGCACAACCCGGAAGGAGGGAGTGCCTGTGTTCAATAGCCTGCCTGAGGAAAGGTAGGCCTTCTGTCAGTGAAGTCCCTGCCCAACAAGGGAACCTGACCCGGTACCAGAAGATCGAATAGAGAGCATTTGAAGGAAGAGATGGGCAGACGCCAAGGCAAGACCTCCTCCAACAATCTGAAAAACAACACGAAAACATCAGATCCCAACGACCCTACAATAGAAGGACTTGAACACCTTAATCCAGAAGAAGGGGAAAAAGTGCCATTATGAAAGCATTAGAGTCCCTTAAATAGAATATGAATAACTCCCTTAAAGAATTGGAGGAGTTGAGCGCCCTAAGGTCCAAATGAGGAGCAGAAGGAGGAAGAACATGAAAAAGGAAATCAGGACCGCAAGGGGTGCAATCACCCACTGATACAAGGGGACTGATCTAATGAGAGTTCACCAAGGCCAGTTGGACTGGGATTGAACGAGCACATGATCCAACCAGATTCTCTGAATGTGGCCGGATTCTCTGAATGTGGCTGGCCCAGAGTCTTTCTAAAAAGCCATTGACAATGACACTGGGACTTGTTTCCTCTGCATATACTGGATTTTTGGGATCCAGTCTGTTTGGATGCTCACCTTCCTGGACCTGGAGGGAGGGGGGAGGAACTTGAACTTCCCACAGGGCAGGAAACCCTGACTGCTCTTAGGGATGGAGATGGAGTAGGAGAGGGAGTGGGGGGAGTGGGAGGGTGTTGGGAGGAGGGTCGGAAATGGAAACTTTTATAATTTAATAAACTTTGAAAAAAAAAGAATTGGAGGAGAAGTATAACAAAAAGTATGAAGAAATGAGTAAATCCGTGAATGATACCCTGGGAAACCAAAAAAACAATCAAACAGGTAAAGGAAACAGTTCAAGAATTGAAAACTGAAATGGAGGCAATGAAGAAAACACAAATCGAGAACCGGCTGGTTATGAAAAACCTAGGTAAACGAACAGATACTACAGAATCAAGCATAACCAATAGAATACAAGAGATAGAAGAATGAATCTCAGATTCCGAAGATACCATAGAGAAAATAAATGCTCTAATCAAAGAAAACGGCAAATCCAACAAATTCTCTTCACAAAACATTCAAGAAATCTGGGACACAATAAAAATACTAAATCTAAGAATAATAGGGATTGAAGAAGGAGAAGAATTGCAGATCAAAGGCCCAGAAAATATATTCAACAAAATTATAGAAGAAAACTTTCCCAACCTAAAGAATGATATTCCTATGAAGGTTCAAGAAGCATACAGAACACCAAATAGACTGGATCAAAAAAAAAATATCCCCCCGCCATATAGTAATCAAAACGCAAAACACAGATTAAAGAAAGAATATTAAGAGCTGCAAAGGAAAAAGAGCAAGTAACTTATGAAGGTAAACCTATCAGGCTTATACCGGACTTCTCTATGGAAACCATGAAAGCCAGAAGATCCTGGATAGAGGTACTGCAGAAACTAAGAGACCATGGATGCAAACCCAGACTACTATACCCAGCCAAGCTATCGTTCACTATCAACGGAGAAAACAAAATATTCCAGGATAAAAATAAATTTAAACAATTCGTAGCCACAAATCCAGCCTTACAGAAAGTAATAGAAGGAAAATCGAAATCCAAGGAATCCAACATTGCCAACACTGCCTACAATAACCCAGACATCTAGTGACCCTTCACAACTGCAAATCAAAGAAGAGAAACACACAAATTCTACTACACACACACACACACACAAAATAATAATAACCGGAATCAACAACCACTGGTCATTAGTATCACTTAATATCAATGGACTCAACTCACCTATAAAAAGGCACAGACTAAGAGATTGCATACAAAAACAGGATCCAACATTCTGCTGTTTACAAGAAACACACCTCAACCACAAAGATAGACATCTACTCAGAGTAAAGGGTTGGGAAAAGGTTTTCCAAGAAAATGGACCTAAGAAACAAGCAGGTGTGGCCATTCTAATATCTAACAAAATTGACTTCAAACTAAAATCAATCAGAAGAGATAGAGATGGACATTTCATACTCATAACAGGAACAATTCATCAGGAGGAAGTCTTAATCCTGAATATCTATGCCCCTAATATAAAAGCACCCACTTATGTAAAAGAAAAACTCTTAGAATTCAAGGCAGTCATCAAACCACACTGGATTATGGGATAATAGCTTTGTACTTGTGAGTTATTGTTTTTAGACAAATATATTGGTATTGATTCTTATATATGGATACAAACTTAAATTATGTTGACTATTTTAGGCATGCATGCTTCTACCTCTGTTTAAAACATTTTTATGTATTGACATATATATATATATTGTATTGATATATATATATTTTACGATATTGCATTGTACACTTCTACCTCTGATTAAGATACTTATATATTGTTTATGTATTGATATATATATTTACCATATTACAATGTATACTTGCACATTGTTTATACTTGGAGGTCATATTGTCCCCATTTATTGCACAGTTGTTTACTATTTCAGTCTTTAAGTTAGATAGATATTGAGAATAATATAGATCAATAGTCATCTAAGTTTGTCATTTATAATTAGACTAATCAGGTTCTTTAGATACATAGACATTATATTCAGTATAGACAGATAATCTTCAACCTCTTCAAAGAGCTGTAGAAAATGATCTTTAATCTAACTCAGAGTTCTGTGGTAGGGAGACACAATCGCTCCTGCAACACTGATCTATTCCCGAGAGAATGTTGAGCACCAAAGACACTCCACCTGGAGCCTTTCTTCTTGGCAGAACTGGCCTTTGGGTAAAAAAATGCCCATACCTCAACTACTGACAGAATTACAGAGTATCCGTAAATGGATAAAACAGGACTGTCATATCCTGCCAAGACAGGATAAGATAGTTTTAAAAAGTTCCTTGCCTTTGAAAATGGTATGTCAGTTACGTTAGGCCTTAGCCAAAGTTGGTTGCTTCAACGCTACAAACATGATTTTGGGTGTTTGCCCAGGTAGCCAGTTGTCTATGTGATATGTTACATGTTCTGGAAGTTTGATTGCACTTCCTAATTACTCAGGTAACATTATTTCCCTTCTCAGATCTTTGATGGGATTGAAGATTATATAAACGTAGTTACTTTCTTTTCATGACGTGGCCAAGTTATTTCTTATACAAGACTTAAGCTAGTTAGAATAGGATATTTGTATTTATTGGATATAATTGTGTAGGTTTGTACTTACTGTATATAATCTCGTAGTAGGCTTAGAACTCTCTTACTTAAACAAAAGGGGGAGGTGTTGTGGGAGTAACTTCCGCTGCCTCAACCAATAGTCGCTGAAATACGAGCCCACAGTACAGCAGGGAGCGACTTCCGCTCCGTCAGCCAATAGCTGCTGAAATACCAGCCCACTGGGGCATGGTATATTTCTCTTTTAAAAAGAGAAACATATCCGGATCAGGCCCTCTGGGTTCTGGCTCTTGGTTCCGGTGCTTGCTCCTGGCTCCTGCTTCTGGCTCCTGCGACTAGGCTCCCTTCCTGACGGTTTATGGTGTATGTAAGTTTTACCCCCCAAAATAAATAACCCCTTAAAACATAACTGGTGTGGGATTGATTCGCCGATAGGAGACTTTAACACACCTCTCTCACCAATGGACAGGTCAATCAGACAGAAACCTAACAGAGAAATATGAGAATTATTGGAGGTGTTGAATCAAATGGACTTAACAGACATCTGTAGAACATTCCACCCAAATAGGAAAGAATATACCTTCTTCTCGGCAGCTCATGGAACCTTCTCAAAAATTGACCACATACTCGGTAACAAAGCAAACTTCCACAGATACAAAAAAAATATTAATAACGACCTGTGTCTTGTCGGATCACCATGGAATAAAGTTAGAATTCAATAACAATTCCAACACCAGAAAGCCTACAAACACGTGGAAGTTGAACAGTCAGCTACTGAATCATCCCTGGGTCAAGGAAGAAATAAAGAAAGAAATTAAAGTCTTCCTTGAATTTAATGAAAATAAAGACACAACATACTCAAACCTATGGGACACAATGAGAGCAGTGGTAAGAGGAAAGTTCATAGCACTAAGTGCCCAATTAAAGAAAACAGAGAAAGCACACATTGGAGACTTAACAGCACACCTGAAAGCTCTGGAAAAAAAAAGAAGACTCACCCAGGAGGAGTAGAAGACTGGAAATAATCAAACTGAGGGCTGAAATCAACAAAATAGAAACACAGAAAACAATCCAAAGAATCAACGAAACAAAAAGTTGGTTCTTGGAGAAAATCAACAAGATTGACAAATCCCTAGCCAAACTAATCAAACGGCAGAGAGAGAACACTCAAATTAATAAGATCAGAAATGAAAAGGCGGACATAACAACAGACACAGAGGAAATTCAGAGAATCATTAGATCTTACTATGAAAGTTTATATGCCACAAAGTTGGAAAATTTACAAGAAATGAATTGGTTTTTAGATAAATACCATTTACCCAAGTTAATTGAAGACCAGGTGAACAATCTAAATAGACCTGTTAGTCGCAAAAATTAGAAGCGGTTATCAAAAACCCCCGACCAAAAAAAGCCCAGGGCCAGATGGTTTCAATGCAGAATTCTACCAGAACTTCCAAGAAGAGCTGATACCTATAATCCTTAAGGTATTTCACAATATAGAAACAGAAGAGTCATTGCCAAACACTTTTTATGAAGCTATAGTTACCCTGATACGAAAACCACATGAAGACACAACCAAGAAAGAAAATTACAGGCCAATCTCACTCATGAACATCAACTTAAAAATTCTCAATAAAATCCTGGCAAACCGAATCCCAGAACACATTAGAAAAATTATCCATTATGATCAAGTAGGCTTCATCCAGAGATGCAGGGATGGTTCAACATACGCAAATCTATCAATGTAATCCATCATATAAATAAACTGAAAGAAAAAAACCATATGATCATTTCATTAGATGCTGAAAAAGCATTTGACAAAATTCAACATCCCTTTATGATAAAGGTGTTGGAGATATTGGGGATACAAGGATCATACCTAAATATAATCAAAGCTATTTACAGCAAGCCGACAGCTAACATCAAACTGAATGGAGAGAAACTCAAAGTAATTCCATTGAAATCAGGAACATGACAAGGCTGTCCATTCTCCCCATACCTCTTAAATATAGTGCTTGAAGTTCTAGCAATAGCAACACGACAACATAAGGGGATCAAGAGGATTCGAATTGGAAAGGAAGAAGTTAAACTCTCATTATTCACAGACAATATGATAGTATACATGAGTGACCCCAAAAACTCTACCAAAGAACTCCTACAGCTGATAAACACTTTTAGTAATGTGGCAGGATACAAGATCAACTCCAAAAAATCAGTTGCCCTCCTATACACAAAGGATAAAGAAGCAGGGAGGGAAATCAGAGAAACTTCACCTTTCACGATAGCCACAAATGGCATAAAAAATCTTGGGATAACCCTGACCAAGGAAGTGAAAGACCTATTTGACAAGAACTTTAAGTCTTTGAAGAAAAAAATTGAGGAGGATACCAGAAAATGGAAAGATCTCCCATGCTCTTGGATTGGGAGGATCAACATAGTAAAAATGGCAATTCTACCAAAGGCAATCTATAGATTCAATGCAATCCCCATCAAAATCCCATCAAACTTCTTCACAGACCTTGAGAGAATAATAATCAATTTTATATGGAAAAATAAAAAACCCAGGATAGTCAAAACAATCTTATATAATAAAGGAATTTCTGGAGGTATAACCATCCCTGATTTCAAACTCTATTACACAGCTACAGTATTGAAAACAGCTTGGTACTGGCATAAGAACAGAGAAGTCGACCTATGGAATTGAATCAAGACCCAAATATTAACCCACAAACCTATGAACACTTGATTTTTGACAAGGGAGCTAAAGGTGTGCAATGGAAGAAGGAAAGCATCTTTAACAAATGGTGCTGACATAACTGGATATCCACCTGTAGAAGAATGAAAGTAGATCCATACCTATCACCATTCACAAAAATCAAGTCCAAATGGATTAAAGACCGCAACATTAATCTGACCACTTTGAACCAGATAGAAGAGAAAGTGGGAAGTAGTCTACAAGTCATAGGCACAGGAGACCACTTCCTAGGTAGAACCCCAGTAGCACAGACAATAAGAGAATCAATGAATAAACGGGACCTCCTGAAACTGAGAAGCTTCTGTAAAGCAAAGGACACTGTCAGTAAGACAAAAGAGCTACCTTCGGACTGGGAGAAGATCTTCACCAACCCCTAATAAGACAAAGACCTGATCTCCAAAATATACAAAGAACTCAAGAAACTAGACACTAAAACTCTAATTAACCCAATTAAAAAATGGGGTACTGATCTGAACAGAGAATTCTCAACGGAAGAACTTCGAATGCCCAAAAGACACTTAAGCTCATGCTCAACATCCTTAGCAATCAGGCAAATGCAAATCAAAACAACTATGAGATACCATTTTACACTGGTCAGATTAGCTAAAGTCAAAAAACACCAATGATAGCCTCTGCTGGACAGGATGTGGAAAGAGGGGAACTCTCATCCATTGTTGGTAGGAATGCAAACTTGTGCAGCCACTGTGGAAATCAGTGTAGCAGTTGCTCAGGAAACTGGGAGTCAACCTCCCTCAAGACCCAGCAATTCCAGCAATTGGAATATACTCAAGAGATGCCCTATCATACCACAAAAGCATTTGTTCAACTATGTTCATAGCAGCACTATTTGTAATAGCCAGAACCTGGAAACAACCTAGGTGCCCCTCAATAGAAGAATGGTTAAAAAAGATATGGTTAAAAATATATGTGTGGAACATATATACATTAGAGTTTTACTCAGCGGTAAAAAACAATGACATCTTGAATTTTGCATGCAAATGGATGGACATAGAAAACGCTTTACTGAGTGAGGTAACCCAGACCCAAAAAGAGGAATATGGTATGTATTCACTCATATGTGGATTCTAGCCATAATTAAAGGTCTTTGAGCCTATTATTCGTGATCCTAGAGAAGCTAAGTAAGAAGGTCAACCTGAAGAAAATCATGTAGTTATCCTCCTGGAGATTGGAAGTAGACAAGAGTGCCAGGCAACCTCGGGTGAATGGGGGTGGATTGGGGGAATTGTTGGAAAGGGAGAGGGTTAGAGAGAAGGCAGTAGCGGAGGAATTGGGAAAGTTCAGGGGATTGGGATGGGGAGCGGGAAGAAGGATGGATATGGGATGAGGGAAGTATATACCTCAACTAAGGAAGTCATTTTAGGATTTACAAGAGACTTGATTATAAAGAGGATCCCAGGTCCAAGGAGAGATCACCAGATTGTTCTCTGGAAAGAGGAGAGGGTACCTGAACCGCCCTTGGCCCATAACCATACTGATGAATATTTTGCATATCACCATAGAACCTTCATCTGACGTTGGATAGAGATAGAGACAGAGACCCACATTGGAACACTGGACTTAACTCCCTTGGTCCAAACGAGAAGCAGAAGCAAAGAGAACGTGAGCAAAGAAGGCAACACCAGAGGGAACCTTCACCCGTTGATGGATGAAGATTGAGACACATTGAACCACATTGGAACACTGGACTGAGCCCCCAAGGTCAAAATGAGGAGCAGAAGAAGGGAGAACATGAACAAGAAAGGCAGGACCGTGAGGAGTGCGTTCACCCACTGATACAAGGGGACTGCTCTAATAAGTGTTCACCCAGGCCAATTGGACTGGGACTGAATGAGCATGTGCTCCAACCTGATTCTCTGAATGTGCCAGGATTCTCTGAATGTGGCTGGCTCGGGGTCTTTCTGAAAAGCCATTGACAATGACACTGGGAGTTGTTTCCTCTGCATATACTGGATTTTTGGGATCCTAGTCTGTTTGGATGCTCACCTTCCTGGACCTGGAGGGAGGGGGAGGAACTTGAACTTCTCACAGGGCAGGAAACCCTGACTGCTCTTAGGGATGGAGAGGGAGTAGGAGAGGGTATTGGGAGGAGGGGCAGAAATGGAAACTTTTATAAATTAATAAACTTTTATTAAAAAAAGTTTCTAACATAAACTTTGGGATATAAATTCCAAATATTACTATATATAATCTCAGCTCCTACAACAGAAGTAAAGCTAAGAATTATATTAAACATAATAATAAAGATTTTATTAAAAAAAACTAGGGTCACCAAAGGATACCACATTGTAAATCAACAATTTCAAAATTTAGTTATTCTTTCTACTTCTATAGTGGTCCAGATTCTGAGATGATTGTCCTATGCAGGACATGGTCAACTCTAATTAGAACAGCACAGAAGTGTAAGGCAGTAAGTTTTGAGGTATTTTTTTTACAACGTCTTCCACTATCTAACAGACTAAGTCATTTAAATTGTTCATATATTTGCACTTTTTTCTCTCATAATAAACCTAAAAGAAGTATTTAAGTCATGTGTCTGAATTTGGACTGGTACTCAACAGTTAAAGTTGAAAATTGCCAGTGGTTTCATTTTTATATATTGCAGATTTAAAAACTATGGTACTATTTACCTATGAGTTAATGTAATAGTTTTCATTGTTCATGGGACAGAAAAATGTCAGAGTGTAGAGAAAACAGTGATAGGTGCATTTCTTAGGAATGAAGAGACACCTGCTGAATATACCCTAAATAGGAAAGACTTCAAGATGATTGGAAAAACATTGGAACACTGGACTTAACTCCCTAGGTCCAAATGAGAAGCAGAAGGAGGGAGAACGTGAGCAAGGAAGGCAGGATCAGAGGGAACCTTCACCCGTTGATGGATGGAGATTGAGACAGAGACCCACATTGGAGCACTGGACTGATCCCCCAAGGTCCAAATGAGGAGTAGAAGGAGGGAGAACATGAACAAGGTAGGCAGGACCGTGAGGGGTGCATTCACCCACTGATACAAGGGGACTGATCTAATGAGAGTTCACCAAGGCCAGCTGGACTGGGACTGAACGAGCATGTAATCTAACCAAATTCCCTGAATGTGGCTGGCATGGGGGCTGACTGAGAAGCCATTGACAATGGCACTGGGTCTTGTTTCCTCTGCATGTACTGGCATTTTGGGATCCTAGTCTGTTTGGATGCTCACCTTCCTGGACCTGGAGGGAGGGGGAGGAACTTGAACTTCTCACAGGGCAGGAAACCCTGACTGCTCTTAGGGCTGGAGAGGGAGGAGGAGAGGGAGTGGGGGGAGTGGGAGGGTATTGGGAGGAGGGGCGGAAGTGGAAACTTTTATAAATTAATAAAAAAAATTTAAAAAAATGTTTTTTATAAAATACAATGATTGGAAAACGACAGGTTGTAATGGACTGTTTCGTGTGATTCATGTGGTGCCAGTATTCTTTTACTGCATTTGTAAATTTCAAAAATTTAATTTATTATTATATGTTTTATGTGTTTGTATGCTTATGAATGTGCACACATATGTGATGTTATATGTTTATGTGTGTGTAGATGTCAAAGGACAACGTCATAGAGTAATTTTCTCCTTCATCTTTTAAGTAGGCTACATGAATTAAACTCCATCACCTTGCTTGTCTAGTGGGTGCCTTTAAAAACTGAACCATCTCAATGGTTCATGTTTGTTATGTTTATAACACATTTACTAAAGTAAATGATATATTTTAATATTCACATTCCAATGTACATGTAGGAATTTTGTATATTCATGAGTTGTGCAGAAGTCACCAAGTTCTACTACAGATTATTGTCCACATATCAACTAAAGTCTCATAATCACATGAGGTTAAGTGAGCACCTCCCTTCCTGTCACAACAGGCAGACACTAAGCTGCCTTCCATCTGTATGAACCTTCCTGACATTTCTCACACATGGTGCCACTCAATATATAACCTTCTGTGATTCCTTTCTCCTGACATGCTTCAGGCCATTTGTAGATATGGTATAACTCAGAACCACAGGACTCTTTACTGCAGAACATTGCTCTATCCCATGGAAGAGGTACTTTCTCTGTCTATGCATCACTGAATGGACACTGCTATGGTTTCCATCTTTTGAATAGAAGCTCTGCTGCAGTAGACACTCATGGTCGAGTTTTCTTGATGTGCACATTTTCAGTTTTGGTTCATTTTGTAGCACTAGAATTGCTGAGTCATGTATTAACTTGAATATTTTTATTTTTAAACATGGGAAAACTTCCATTATCTTAAAATATTGATGAGCTTATTGGCAGAAACGTATGTCAGCTCCTTCCTTGAACCCATGACTCTGTTCTCTTCCTTCCTAATTGTTGTTACAATATTACATGTTGGATACAGTGGCCTGTGAACATTGTGCTGATACCTGCAAACTTGATATTACCAGTCTTATGATGACTGTTTCCGAATGATAAGTAGAGAACATGCTATGGGCTTCACTGAAGCTGCAAGTCATACTCTGTGAATGCTTAGAGTGCTCTTATGCAAGGCTAAAATAATAAACCATAACCTCTATGATCTTCTTCCATCGCTACAGCTTGCTTGCTCCAGTGCTTTTGTCAGTAAATTAGCATATATGTGCTGCACTGATTCTAATTTCTGTGTTGTAATCCAGACCATCCTTGCTTCTTAAACTGTCATTTTCAGCATCCATTGAGGACAGGTACAAAGCCTTCAGCAGCTGCACATCCCACTCCTCTGCTGTTGTGTTTTCTTCATTTCCCTGGCTTCACACATTTTTAGCTTTCATTAGTTTGCTCCAAAAGGAAGGTAAAGCATCATCTGCATTGTATTCAACTGTTGTATACATGCTGAACTCCCTGATCTACAGCCTGAGGAGTAAACATGTCAAATTTCTTCTACATAATCTGTTTCATAAACAGAAGGTGCATGTGTAAAGAGTATTTTGCATTAGCAAAACTGTATCATATCTAGAGTTTGATAAGAACACAATTCAGAGGCAGCAATCCATGACTGATCATTCTATTATTAGTGGAAGGTGATTTTTTGAATTGGAAAAAAAATGTTCTAAGACGGTATTGTATTCAAGGGCCCACATACACAGAGCAGGAATTCTGGGGCACTACTGTGTTCATCCATCAAGAGTTAACTGGGATCTCTCTAGAGAGTTTAAACCCCTACAAAGCCTTCTTTATGCATCTGAAGCATGACTATTTTCAGGTGAGATTTATACATCTTCCTTAAGAAGGATTTTTGTTTATATGATTCTATAGTCTTACTATTTTGTTTGCTTAGTCTTTTAAAATTAGATTGAATGGCAACTATTTCTGGATGTTATATCTAAATAAATTACTTTTGTAAAAATTAGTATATCTGAAAATAATCTCCGATTCCCCAATTATTAATAATATACAGATCTATAGTAGGGCAATGGAAACATGAGAAACCTTCAGCTCCTCACAGAGAACTGACACTGTGAGACTTACAATGCTCAGTGTGACCACTTGCATTTCCCACAACCTCACATTGCACTGTTCCTCCAATCAGGTTTGGAGCTCATTTTGCTAGCTCTTCTGCATGACACTTTCCTGTTTCCAAAAATGAAAGAATTATTAGAAAATCCAAATTTATAATCTCATCTTCAGAAGTTACCTTCTTAGCACAATTTTTTGAGACAGGGTCTCTGTGTATAGTCCTGACTGGCCTGTGGCATGGGTTGCAGACATGATTGTCCTGGAACTCACAGTGATCTCCTGCATCTGTATCCAGAGTTCTGAGTTAAATGTGTGAATCACCACATCTGCCTTTTTTGTTTTGTTTATGCTCTTGTCTTTTATCCAGTATTTTACAAATGTATTCATGTAGATTATTCATTCATAAAACTTTAAATCTGCAACAAGTTTCTCACCAAAGGGACACACCTCTCATCCACTAAACTGACTGACTATTCTGGAAAACAAGGAAAAGAGGGCAAAGACCACTAATAAAGCTTTTCTTAAGACATTAAGCTCATATTGGAGGACTTGACACCATCAGCAGTAAAAGTTTGGTTTTCCTGGAATGCCCCCATCTGCAAAGGGGTCCCAGCATGTCTTTTGCATTTTCTTGTGCTCACCCCATGTGTCTTCTCTTCCTGGAGACAGCAGCACCTAGATGACTTTTCCCATCTCTCCCATGAAGAGCTACTAGGATTAAATCATCATTAATTGTTTATTAAGGATTCTTTCATTTTAAATTTCATATATGCATACAAGGTGTCTTGGTCATACAAAAAGCTGTATGTTTCTATATTATATTAAAGCTACATTCAAATGACAGATGATGTCCCTGCTAACTTCTTTAGGCTTCAAAGCCTTCATAGCATAGCATCAAGGAGGAAAATAGAGGTGTCTCCAAGTAGCACCATGCTTACTCTCTCCCCTGTGTTGCACTGGGTCCACAATGCAGCTTTGGCCTTCTTTTTCCTCTTTCCCCAGAATCACTCTACTTACGTGCAACTAGCACATCAATTATCTCTATTAAAAGGTATAGAGCAGTGTTTGACTGCCGTTTAGCTTACTTCAAATATGTGATGGGGACATGTTGTGTCATCTTTGCTTCACTACATACCATCAAAAATTGTAATGACAGAAAATAGCTTATTCCCTTATTTGAACATTAGAAGAAGTACCCTTTTTGATTTTCTATATACAAATAAGCTCTTCCTCTTATATCCCTTTCCTGGCTCATCAAATTATACAAATTAAGCTTTATATGTCTATGGTTGTTTATTATTTTTGTATGAATAAATATAGATATAGAGGGATAGATAAAGTTATATCATTAACATATGTGCAATCAAATATAGTTACAGAATAATAAATATCAAAGTACTAATGATTAAAAGAAGCCTAACATTCTATCATGAAACACTGTGGTAAGCTTGGATAATAAACTCATGCAGAGTTTGTCTTTTATTTCTCTGATACAAAATTTCCATCTTTGTTTTGACATTACTCTAGCAAAAATGGGCAACTATCAGAGCCTTCCAGAAGGCAAATAGTGAGACAAAAAGTGATTAAGAACAATACACTCCCAAAGGACCATTCTTCTATGACCTAATACCTCCAGCTGTACCCCACCACCCAAAATATTCAGAACCTTATAAAATAAGCAGTGACCATGACAACTTAATCAGCTGAAGGAGACATTTCCAATTAAAATCATAATATATTTATGTATATTAAAATATTCATAATAATATTTTACATTATAAAAATTGTACCTGTGTTGATTCTCCTTTCACGTATATTGGGAAGAAATAGGGATGCCACTCAGCAAGGCAAATCTAAAACAGCAAGCTCTACATAAAACAATGGATGTTTAGTGTACAATCAAGTGATTCAGCCTCTTCTTGTAAAATACAACCATGTTCTGACCTTGAAAGTAGGAGTGATTTTCATATACTATTGAGCTGCAAAAATCTTGAGCTCAGTAGGTAGAATACTGTAAATATTTCAGTTCACAAATCACTAGTGTCTGAATTCTTTAGGTAGACAGATTATAGAAATACATATTTTCACAACAGTTTTATTTTAAGACAAAGTCTTGATTTGTTTCTAGGCATCCTGTAAACCAATCCTCTACTTCAGATTGTGTCCATGTGCACCAGCCCCATTATTTATCCTTCTAATGGGACATATTAGAGGCATGTGTCTACATGACCCATCTCAAATTTCCTTAGTTTGTGATCATTTTCAGTAAAACATTGAAATTTCAGAGGGGCTTGAGATATCACAGTTGACAAGAGAAATTGATGCACACACAGGTAGATCTGAGTTCATCACCCAAGTTTAGAAAAGGTGAGAGTGACAGTATATCTGCAATTTTGATGGAGGGAGAGGAGAGACAGGAGTTCCACCAGGGCTATATGACCAGCCAGCCTAGCCAAAACCTTATATGATCCCAAGCTCCAGATTCAGCGAGAGATCCTGACTTAAGGAAATGGTAAACAGAAATAGAAGACACTGCTGTCCTATGACCTCTGCATGAGCACGTATGGGTGTGTACATATGCCCACACATATAAACACATATCCGTACAACACATACATTCACAGAGGAAAATGAGAAGAAATATACATTTTTTGAAATCTGCATGCTTGAGAGAATTGTAGTATATGTAAGTTTGCTGTTAATTTTCAAATAGATTATAAATGTGCTATAAATAAATTATTCAACTATGGTCCAATAAAAAGCATAATGATTAAAAGGAAATATCTATAGTTGTAGAGGCACAGAAAATATGGAACAATGGTCTAAGACTTTTTCTTCCTTTCCCCCTTCCTTCTTTCCTTTGTTATTTCATTCTTTCCTTTCTTCCTTTCCTACAAGAAAAAAGGCCAAATGTTCTGATATTCAATTTTATTTCAGAATAATTTTATACTTATGGAATTATTGACAATAATGTTAAGACATCTCCTATGTGCATGATACCCTGTCTTTACTCTTGCTACCACCTAAATACCACACTCATCAAAGCTAAGAATCCATTAGTTGGTGCATCTCTCAGCATCCGATGCAGTAGATGTTGAAGCACACTGAGATCAACAGTAGTTAGGGTGTAGAAAGTAAGTGATTGCAGAGTCCTCAGCCCTAAATAGAACAACTGTAGCATGAATTCTAATTGACCCTAATAATAAAAATCCAGAGTCAGATTGCTTAAAGATCAAACAAGTAAGAAGTGAGCCACTAAAGTGACTTTTTACCTCTACTGAATCCTTGACCAAAGGGGGCAAGATGCTGTCATCACCAATCCTCAGACAGAACTGCTGGAGCTCCTGTGTTCTCCCGTCTTATAAACTCTTTCCACCCAGCCATATTCCTTCTTGTATCTACCTTACTAATGCTGGGATTAATGTCATGAGAAGTCAGTCACTGCCTGACTCTGTTGCTCTTTTAGACTGGATCAATCTTTTGTAGCACAAGGTGACCTTGAACTCAAAGAGATCCCCCCCCCCCCGCCCTGTCTCCCAAGTGCTGGGATTAAAGGTGTGTGCCATCTCTGCCTTTTTTCTATCACTAACCTAGTGGCTTAGCTCTGCTTTCTGATCTTCAAGCAAGCTTTATTAGCTGCTAGATCACAAAGAAGTTATCATCACACACAACATTAGTGAAAATCCCTCCAAATGTTCATTATCACATCAGAAGAAAAAGATGGTAAGAGTGAAAGAGCCAGATGTGGTGAATGTAAGGAAACGGCCTTTGAAGGACATTTGTATATGAAATCACAGAAATTGTGACATCTTGTACAACACTTACACACATTCAAGTCATAGAACATCCCAGCACTGGTAGAGAGTACACAGAATCCTACCCCTAGCTGAGGAGCTACTGCAATTGTTGGTTGTTGGAGAGGGAGAGTTTTCTTTAGAGTCAAACGTACTTCTGTGGATGGTCCACAAACAAGAGTGGCCATACGAGTAGCACAAAATGCACTCAATGGATTTTAAAAACTGAATGAGGTCACAAAGTTGAGTAAGAATGGAATAGGCAAGTGGATTAAGAGGAACTGGGAAATAGAAAAAAAATTATACAAATATGATGCATGAAATTATCAAAAATTACCTTTAAAAACCCCAACAGCCAATATTAACTTTATTGTTTATTATTATAATTTAGGCCCTATGCTTTATGTAGTTTCTCTTAATTTTTCTCATGACAATTTTTGTTCTTGAGAATTTTATCCTAGTTATTTAATAGAAGTTAATTTCCATAGCATCCTGGGCTCCTATCTACTGTCTGGTTTTCAGTTATAGTACATTAGTTACAGATATTTCAACCAGTATCCTTATGAAAACAACCCTTTCAACTATTATCTAAAGTGATTATTATGTAACTTATTTTATTTTAATCATACAATTGATACTGATTTCCAGCTTACATTAGCATGTTCATTTCTAGCACTTTCACTGTGGTTATATTTTAAATGTCAAAAAAATAAGAAAACATATGAGTAACAATATATAATGTTTTTAAAATGTTTCCTAAGATTTTATTTTTCTTTAACTATGTTTCTATGTCTCTGTGTGCATTGCATTAATGTATGGGTGCCCAAGCCAGCCAAAAGCGGGCATGAGATTTTCTGGAGCTTGAGTGAGAAGCAGCTATGAGTTGCCTGACATGGGTGCTATGAAGTGAACTCAGGTCCTCTGCAAGAGAAGTATGCTTTCTTAGATGCTGAGCCATGGATCCAGCCCCTAGTCAGCAACATTTAATAACAATTACAAATCATTATGTGTTTCCCCAAACCTTAACAAAACTGAAAAAAACTAGACTCATGTTCTCCAGTATTTCAGAAACTAGTTTCATATTGGAAACTGTAAAATTGTAAAAGTCTTTGACAACCGTATCTCAAGACCTTGGGTTCTAGCCCTTAACTTAATTGTTGTTAAACTTCAACAAAAAAGAAAGAATTGAACACATGGGAATCAATGGGAATGTTATAAAAAGGACACTAAAGGAAACTATAATTGTTCTCGTCTCATAGCAACATATCCCTTGTGGAAAGAAACCTTGAGAGAATTTCCTTTTACATATATTTTTAGTGAAAACTCACTCTGAGATGCTATGTGACAATAACATCATTCAGGTAAGTGCCTTGGGAAGCTGTGGGGAAATCGGAACAGTGGATTTATATGAGCATGTGAAATACTCAGAATTAGGGATTTGTCTTCTGATCCCTTAAAAATAGAAAAGCCTATGGTTTTACTTTGGATTATCAACATCACCAAAATGAAGAACAAATTCACAGAAGAGAACTGGGCCTCCAGTTCACATTTCACAGTGAGACAATTTTTCAAGTAAAGAAAGATGAATATGTGCATTGTATTTCTCCTCACTCCAGTTTAGCTCAGAATTTTAGAGGCCCACCATGAATTCTAGATCACAGATGTCAGAATTTCTTCATGCTGTCTGATGGTGATCACTCATATTTTCCAATAACACACAAAAAGACAGCAGTGGCCTAACCACGTTCATCTTTCTACCTATACTTATTCAACTTGTATGAACTTTGATGTCAGCAAAATTGTATTTAAAGTAATATACAATAAATGTAATACTAATTTGTTACTGGCATATAGATACTAGTTACAAGTTACATTTATTTGACTAGTTTTAGAGAACAATTTCAATTTATAATGCACTGTTATTAAATACACATATGAAACTACATGGTTTATCCAGTGCTGTTTAACTTGTGTGTCTACTATTTTTGTCATGTTGAATTTCCTGTTTCTTTAAATAAATCATTCTAAGTGATTAATTTACTTACTGTGCTATTCTTACGAATATATGCATTAACCCAACCTTCTTATAGTAATATTAGTTGTCACTGAAAACTGTGTAGACTTAGGTTACTTCTGATAATCCTTCTAGCCTTGGTTTCCATTTGAAAAGCATCCACTGGAATCCTTCTAGCCAGACTAGAGCAGACAAACTCTTTTGGACCTGCCATCATGGTGTACTGACTTCCTGCTTTCCCTCCAACTACTGTAATAGAGCATTTTGAGGAGCAAATGTCACCAATATATTTCTATCCTGAATTCTCAGAACAGCATCATTTTGCTTATCACCATTAAATTAGTGTCAGTTCACATTCGTACTCAAGTAATATCTTCTTGAAATAGTAATTAGGTGTTCATTATCAAAGTCTTTAAATTTCATAATAATTTTGTGAATGATATCAGCTAAGTTGTTGATAAAATGTATTTTCAAGACAGACTTAGATATAAATTCTTAAAGAATAATAACTCATATTTTATAACCTTAAGACATAGTTTTAGATGTTTCCTGGGTTCATATAACTAGGAGCTACTGGGTTTTTTGTTTACATGGACAGATACAACTGTGTAATGTACATACGATGACCAAGTAGATTTATCAACTACTGAATAATATAATGCAGAATTGTTTAAACCTTTTACTGCATTAGCCTAGCAAGACCATAGTGAAACAAAGGTTCTGAATATGCCTTACCAAGCACATGTTTGTTATGAGTCGTTGCTGCTTTCTTGAAAAAATAACACAATGTTTTTTTTCCAAAGGAAATCTTATTTGAAATGGCATGGATGAACTGGAAGGACACTATGGAAAGTGAAATAATCCAGTAAAGAAGAGGAAATGTGGAGTTATTTACTTATATAGGGTAAGCTTAATATTCAAATCCAAAGACAAGAACCATGTACGATATGTGGGGCACATAGGGAAGATTTGTGCAATTAGTACTAATTCTTAAAATTTTACACAAATAAAGTTTGATTTTCTGTATAGTATACTTCTGGTGGTTTACAGTAAGGTATTACACTTAGAACCTAAAGCAGATTTCCTTTTAATGAGCTTTCTAAACACATTTAAAGAAAGCAAACAGTCAGGTGGTTGTGGTGTATTCTTTTAATTCCAGCTCTCAAGAGGCAGAGGCAAGCAGATCTCTGGAGTTTGAGACCAGCCTGGTCTACAGAGCGAGTTCCATGACAGCCTGTCTTGAACAACCAGAAGAAAGAAAGAAAGAAAGAAAGAAAGAAAGAAAGAAAGAAAGAAAGAAAGAAGGAAGGAAGGAAGGAAGGAAGGAAGGAAGGAAGGAAGAAGAAGGAAGGAAGGAAGGAAGGAAGGGGGAGAGTGGGAGGGAGGGAGATTGGAAAAAAAGTATGCAAAGAAAGCATAAAAACTATTTGTAGAGGATATGTATATGATTACCAAGATTGTGGTGACAGTGTTGCAAGATTGGATATGCATGAACTAATTAAATTGCGTGTATTAAATAGTCACTGTTCACTACTCAATAGTATTATTAAGATAATATAAATAACATTTCATTTCATTAAACCATTAAGGCATTTTTCTGATGACCTAGTCATCTTTAAAATTGATCATTCGAGGTTAGACTAATCAACTGATTCAGCAGACGATGGTTCTCTGTCAAGTTCCAAGGCATACAACTGGACAGATGGCATTAGCAGAGCAGAATACAAAGCTGTAGAACAGGACTAGGAGATTTTATAAGGAACAGACTCTGGTTAACTTAGCTATGAGTCAGGATCCCTGACTGCTAACAAAGTCACAAAAGCTTTGCAAGATATAAGCAGATCTTGTGATGAGGACTAGTGTTTCCTGAGACAGCTTATGAGAGGCAGGGGTGGCAGAAAAAGCACTCATCTGGCTGGTGAAAGCCTCAGAATTGAATAATGATATGTTTTAGTATGTTGTCTGCTGATTAACACAGTACCACATTTTAAAACAGGCAATCGATAATGATTAGAGATTCATTTATCTCTGATCCCTGGATGCTTGGAAGTCCAGTGTCAGAGGGGTCCTTATGCTTTGGAAGACAAGGGAACAAAAGTGATCCATATACTATAGCACTAGAGTCCAAACTCATTCTTATGTTAGGCACCTATACATATGACAGCTAACTTACTTTCATCTTATTAAGCAGTGATCTTGTAAGTCTCCTCTAAGGTTTCACTTCATCACACTGTCGCATTGGAGATTAAATTTCTAACCCAATCTTGGGGACATGTTCAATCCATACCTATATGTGTGTATGTAAGCTCTTTAATAGAGATAAGCCCACCTGATTATTAAATTTGGTAAAGAAGACAACACATCAGTTAGAACATTAAGCTTTCATGAACCAATAACATTAACTTCTAGATATTCTTCAAGCTAACATTGGAGATGGTAATCATTGGCAGTGGATGGTCATTCAGGCAGTAAGAAGAGAATAGATGTGAGGTACGTTATTGAGGGCCTCATCTGAATTTTTTTGACAATCTCTTCAGCTATCTGTGTTGCTGGCCCCACTTAATAGTCTGTTTTGTTTTGTTTTAGTTCTTTTTTGCCCCTCTCATAAAATATCATAGGAGAAACATTTTAAATTATGTATTTTGTGTCTTGAACTCATTATCACTTAATAGTTACAAAGGACTGTGTTTGGGAGTACACTGTAGTGAGTAGAATTGAGTAAGGATCCCAGGAACCCACTAAAAAAAGCCAGAAATAGTAATAGCTAATAGTAGCATGTCATTGGGGAAAAAAAAGGAGACAGAGAAAGAAGAAACTACAAAGGCTAATGAAACCAGTTAGCCTTGGATGGTCTAGTCAAAGAGACTTTGTCTTGAGAAAGGGCAAGGAACCATGCCTGAAGGTTGTCCTCTGAGCTCTACATGCACATTATGGCCCACACATGGTTGCAAACGGGCGCGCGCGCGCGCGCGCGCGCACACACACACACACACACACACACAGAGAGAGAGAGAGAGGAGAGAGAGAGAGAGAGAGAGAGAGAGAGAGAGATTGAAGCACAAGCCTGTTTTCTTCTTTATATTTTAGAGAGAACAAGATACTCAGTGATTGTGATAGCATATGAATCATCAAAACACTTTTAGTTACTTATGATAGATGTCACAGCCTAGAGAAAACTTAAATGGGTATATTTGACATGAGGCAAAGTCTTTATGGAAGTAGCTTCCAGGAGGGTAACGAAGCAGCAGGATATGGTAGACAGCATAAGTCAGTGTCAAATTGCCGTCTCACTATTATAATACATACATTATGATGCATATGTGTGTGAGTGTGTGTGTGTATCTATTAAATGCAGATTTTCCGCAGTACAATTCAATGTGTTTAGTATTATCAAGGAGCTATACAGGTATTACCATATTCCATCGCAGAACATTTTATCATCGTCATTGCCAAATAAGGCCTCATTATCACAAGTGGTCATGACTGTCTCTCCTTTCCCATAGCACTTGGCGGACAGCTCTTTCAATCCATATGCATGACCTATTCTTGACACTGATAATTGTGTCCTATAATATGTGACTACCCATGCCTGGTTCAGTTCAAGTAGCATGCTTCAGACTTACAATGAGACAACTCTCATGACTTCAGGCATATTTACTGAGTGCCCCATTTTATGGTCAAAGTACACCATACTTGTCCATTCATCTTAGAATGGACACTTGGATGGCTTCCAACCATGGACTATCATGAGCACTTTTCTAAATACTCATATACAAATTTTTATGTCAGAATATTTTTAGTTCATGGGGGTATTATTCAGCACTGAAAATATTAGGTACATGTTAATCCAGCAGGTTTTTTTTTATTTTTAAAGCAATGTCATTTTCTAAATACTGTGCATCATTTTAAAATTCCATGAGAAATGTGGAAGAATGATTATTGTTTTTGTCCCTTAACTACACCCACTGTCTTTTTATTGTAACTTTTCCAATTGGTGTGAAATATTTTTTCCATTATGGTTCTGATTTGAAGCTCCTTAACAACCAGTGATAACACAGAGATTTTCAGGTGGTTATTGACCATGTATGCATCGCATAGAGAAAAGACTCTTAATATCTTCTGGCCATTACAAATAGCATCATTTGTCATTTTAATAGTTATGGTGTGTGAGTTCTTTAGGTACACTACCTGTAACTTCTTCAAATATATTCCTTGAACTTTTTTTCGCATTCCTTAGGTCATCTTGTCAAGTTATATGTTATGTCTTTTAAAGCACCTTTTAATTTTTAATAATTCTCAGCTTATTAATTTTGTATGATTGTTTTTGCTTTGCCATCTTATATAAGAACTATTATCAATTTCAAACTTGCAAAATTTTTGCTTGTGGTTTATTATTATTGTTATTATTGCTATAACTTTGGCTCTTATGTTTATTCTAGTATTTTAAAATAATTTTATTGATTAAAAGGAGTTATGTATTATTTCAGTGCCACATGTAGAAAAAATTACTATCTCTGCTTAAATGTCATAGTTATACTGAACAATTTCTTTATAGATGTTTGTTTTGAGACCATTAATTTCATTTTATAGTATACCTGTGTTTAAGTCAATATGAATACTATCTTGATATTGCAACACTTAAACAATTTTCAAGTAGAAAAAAGTAAAATCTCACACTTTATTCCTGTCTTTCAAATTTGTTCTAATTTTTTCTGGGCTGCATATATTTTCTAGGCATTCTATTGTCTGTAAGTCAGTATCTACAATAACACAGTTCTGATTTCACAAGTATTGCACTGAATTTATATGACATCTTAGAATTGCTTTTCCATCTTTTTACAGTGTTGAATCTTTGAATTACTTTTTCTTAGCTGTTTAATTCCTCTCAGTCCTTTATTGTTCTCAGTAGAATGTCTTACATTTCTTTCACTTACTTATAAGAATTTTGTAGGTTTATGATATGTTCTATGAATCTTGAGTTTTCTTATTGATTTTGTCTTCCACAACATCACTGATTTCATACACTAGTTTAATACATATATGACAGAGTTAGAATTGTCTGTGTAGGACATTGTAGTTAATAAGAATATACAACTTCATATTTGCTTTCCACATAAAAGGGTCTTCTTTTTATTTCCTTGATTAATTGCCAGAAGTAAAGCTTCTAATTCAATGCTAAATGAAAATGAAAGGAGATTTTATTTTACTTGTAAATTAAGTTACCATGGGAGACTCCCAGCTGTATTGGTTAGGTTCTCTTGTGGATGTTATACATATCTAAATATGAAAGCTCCATATGGAGAGCAGATGAGCATGTTATGAATAAGGTATATAGAGTCCAGAGGAAACAAAATCAAAGTAAACATACCTATTCCTGAGAGACTTGGGACCAAGTACAAACATCCTGTTTTGTGATAGAATACAGATGGATGCAGGTGACTTAGGTCTACCTGTTATTTGTTTGCATATTCCATATTTTTGGAGTCACAAACTTTTTTGTCATCTAACATGCACAAAATGTTGTCAGAGAACTGAAAATTTCTGTCCAAAAAGAAGCAAATTTAATATTACATTTCAATGAATGGAAAGACAATAAATACATAATTTCTATTTTTTTTCACTTCTTAAAATGAACTCTCAGGAAGAAATGGCAGAAGGCAATCAATCTATAGTGACTGAGTTCATCCTTGCTGGGTTAACAGACAAACCAGAGCTGCAGCTGCCCCTGTTCCTCCTCTTTCTTGGAATCTACCTGTTTACAGTACTGGGGAACCTGGGAATGATCATCCTGATCCTGCTCAGCTCCCACCTGCACACCCCCATGTACTTCTTCCTCAGCAGTCTGTCCTTCATTGACCTCTGTTACTCCACTATCATCACTCCCAAAATGCTGGTGAATTTTGTGGCAAAGAAGAATGCCATCTCCTACCAGGAATGTATGACTCAGCTCTATTTCTTTATTGCTTTTGTTATATCTGAGTGTCACATGTTGGCTGCAATGGCATATGACCGCTATGTTGCCATTTGTAATCCCTTGCTCTACAATGTCACTATGTCTTATCAAGTCTGTTCCTGGATGGTTGGTGGGGTGTACGGCATGGGCTTCATTGGTGCAGCAGTTCATACTCTCTGCATGCTAAGAGTGGTTTTCTGTAACACTAATATAATAAACCATTACTTTTGTGATCTTTTCCCATTGATGGAGATTGCCTGCTCCAGTACTTTTGTCAATGAAGTAGTACTGCTGTGCCTCAGTGCTTTCAATATTTTTATTCCATCACTAACTATCCTGGGTTCTTACATGTTCATCATTGCTAGCATCCTCCGTATCAAATCCACTGAGGGCAGATTCAAAGCCTTCAGCACCTGCAGCTCCCACTTCTCTGCTGTTGCTGTCTTCTTTGGTTCCTCGGCATTCATGTACCTACAGCCCTTCTCGGTCAGCTTCAAAGACAAAGGCAAAGTGTCCTCTGTGTTTTATACAACTGTTGTGCCCATGCTGAATCCCATGATCTACAGCCTGAGGAACAGGGATGTCAAACTTGCTCTAAATAAGTTATTTCAAAAAAAGAAGTTCCATATATGAAGAAATACAAAACATCAAAATAAAAATATACCATATCTAGAAGTTTTGTTCATAAAGGAGTCTAGAGACAATAACATCTGTCTATCCGTGAGTGTACGGTTAGTATGTGATTGTTTGGGTAGGAAAAAGAAGGTGATTCAGGGAGAAATGGATTTATAACTCCTTACACATGTAAAAGACAATTCTTGAATGTTACATAGTTCACCTACAGAGAGTAACCTGTAAAACCTATAAATATATTTTTAATCCATCAAAGCATTTTATGGTTCATTTTGCTTTATATGTATAGAATGTGTTCTTTAGCTAATATTCTTAATTTTGTAAATAAATACATTTGATCATTTCTTTTTATATTCTCAATATCTTGACTATCTAAAATTTGTCAGTGAAGTATACTGCCCAACCACTGAAAGTTTGATTTCTATAATAAATAATTTAACAAAAACACAAAGCTTGATATTTTAGCCTTATTAGTTGTTTAGATCTATATTTGAAATTATAGGAAAATAAAGGTATGTAATTTTTCTTACTGAGAATCAAATAATATAAGTGTGACAGACTCACATTACATATTACATAGATGGATAAATTGACACATATTTATCCAGGTTCCTCAATACAAGTTTGAGGCTATGATAAGTAAATGGCCAACACAAAGCAAACTCTATGATACTTTTGGAAATTTTTTTGTCTCAGATTGCTTTGTTTAGGCATTTTTTTTACCTTACTGATATTTGTTTGTATATTCTCATTCTCTATTTTGTGATTTTATGGGGTTTTTATATGTGTGTCTCCAAAATTGTTTCTCCTGCTATGTCTTTTCTTTGTTTTTGTTCTGTTCTGGTTTGTTTCTTTGTTTTATTTGACTGATTGTTTCCTAGACATGGAGAGAAAAGGTGTGAGACTGAAAGCATAGGGAGGTAGGGCAGATCTGGGGAGTCGATGGAGAAGAGCAAAGCCTGATCTGCATATATGCTATGAAAAAAAAGTTTTTCAATCAAAAATATGTTTCCTGATAATTTAATGCTAATTTTTTATGGCAAAGAGGTAGTTATTTTTCAACCCACATTATAAAACCTCATATTTATGCACAGCATACTTTTTCAAAGACAAACTTTGGGTTATTAATTAATATGAGTAAGTTAGACCATTGCTTTCTGACTATATGACAAGTAGTGCTCAAACTCCAAAACTGTCGAAGAAAACAAACAAAACATTCTTCTAATAAATTTCTTTCTCTCTCTCTCTCTCTCTCTCTCTCTCTCTCTCTCTCACACACACACACACACACACACACATAAACACACACAAATATACTAGTGCTTTGAGAATTTTGTACAACATGTTTTTTTTTAATCATATCCCCCTTACTCTTGCCATATCCACTCCCTTTCTTATGAATCTATCTTGTGTCCTTTAATTTGTTTTTAGAATACAACAAAAGCGAATTGTGTTGCTTGACTATTCTGTTGGAGCATGGTCCACTTACCAGGGACTACACTCTTAGAGTTAATGACTCTCTCCCATAAGTCATCAATTTCCAATAGCCTCCCAGCTGGGGGTGAAACTTCGTCCCTATGTCCCCGGCTTGCATCTGTTTTATACATGTTGTTACAAACACAGCTTCCCTAATATATTCAGAAGATAAAGTTTCCCTGTAGTCAATCACTACCTCTGGCTCTTAAACTTTTACTTTCCCCTCTTCTGCAAGGATTTCTGTGCCTTGACAGAGGGGCAGAGTGTGCTTTCTATGTTCCACTGAGGGTTGAGCAGTCTCTTATTCTCACATCTTGTGAATCTCTGTTATAATCAGTCTGTACTACATATAGAAGCTTCTCTGCTGAGGATTGAAAGCTGATTTAATATAACAGTGTAATGATAAGTCAATTGGAGTTGATTTAATACAATGTCAGCACAGCAGAGTAATAGTAGTAGATTCTTTATTAGAGCCAAGAATCTGTCTGGTCATGGGTTGTTAGCCTGATAATTCAGTCACATATTGTATAGGAACCAAAATGTGATCCTATTTCCACCTTGTCTGATGGTTAAAGAGTTTGGAGGTTGCTTAAAACTGATGACACTAATCAGGGCTACACATCCTAACTCAGGGTGTGGTGACTTGGTCCTTTTGAAATTATGATGGCTCATACAGGTAGATCCATTCCACCCTGACAGATGGTCAGAATATTCAAGCATACTTTTGTTCCTTCTTTGTAATAGTAGATTATTGGGGAATTGCTGCTTTAAGGATCCTTGGTCTAAGGTAAGGTAGCTGCACTCCATAAACAACTTTATGCCCCAAAGTGTTAAAACAGTTAATTTTTGGTGTTGTCCTTAGTATTATGTTAAAGAAGTCTTTTGCTGCCTTCTTACCCCTTTTGTACTGGGTATAAAAGTGTTTGAAAAATTAAATGATTTCAGTATTCACTGGAAATCCCTCCCAGTTTTTTTGTTTCTTGTTTTTGTTTTTCAAGACAGGATTTCTTTGTTGCTTTGGAGCCTGTCCTGGAACTAGCACTTGTAGACCAGGCTGGCCTTGAACTCACGGAGATCTGCCTGTTTCTGCCTTCCTAGAGTTGGAATTAAACGCCTGTGCCATCCCTGCCTAACTCAATAAAACCATATATTTTGGACAAGAAAACTGTAATTTTAACACTTGAATTTTAAGCAATCAGGCCGACTACCTCCCTCTCTCCTTCTAGACTGTAGTAGTCTGAAGAGGAGCAGGGCTCTGTGCTATGACTTTCTCTATACTCAGCCATGAAAACATCATTATGTTTGTCATTTTTGAATGCTTTTTACTGTAGGTTCACACTTACATCCAAACAATATCTTCTTGAAGCGGCATCAACCTCAAAGCATTCATGATTTTTTTCTATAAATTTTTATAATAGTTCCCATGTGGCTATCATCTACCCAAGCTTCCAACTCTTAGATCAAATTCTAGAAGTTCCCTGGGTCCATACAACTGTAATGTATTTTCCTGTTTTCGGACACAAAGCATAACTGGTTAGTGCAGCCAGAATGACTACAGAGCTTAAGCAGATTTTGTCAAGATAGCGGAGAACTATGGAAACAGTTTGCTCCTAGATGAATTTGGTGAAATATCGCAAAAATTTAAAGTGCAGATGTAGCTTAGTGATTTTATTGTTGTTGTACAGCATTACTAAATACTTTTAAATAAGAAAATTTTGTTTTATTCTCCAAAAGAAATCTTACTTTAGGAATTGAAGGGTTTTTATACCACAATAAACCCCTCTGCCAACGCAATAATCCAAATCAGAGAAAATCAAAGGAAATTAGAAAAATCCCAGGTTAAGTGGATGCAGTTGCTTCTCTGGTGGCCTTCCAACCCCCCACCTCCCCCAACCAGGAAGGAAGACTGGTAAACCACAGAGAGGGGAAAGGAGAACCATGTGTTTGTTCTCTGAGGGGGGGCAGTTTAAATAGCCCGTGGGAGTGGTCGTGACCCTCTCTGGGGACAGGTCCCCCTTTGACAGGCTTTCTCAGAGGTGGATTCTAGTGGTGAGGGAGAATTATCTGTATTCTGTCAATCATATTTTAATAAAACGCTGATTGGCCAGGCAGGCAGTATAGGTGGGAAAGCCAGACAGGAAGTAGGGGTGGAAAAAAGAGACTGGGAGTCTTCTGGAAGCAGAAACTCCCTCAGCCACTCCTGTGCAGACCACTGAAGAGGCAGCATGTAACCTGCCCTGCTGAGAAAGGTACGGAGCCATGTGCTAACATAGATAAGGATAATGGGGTAACATAAGTTATAAGAGTTAACAAGAAGCCTGACCTAATGGGCCAATCAGTTTATAACCTTATGGAGTCGTGTGTGTAATTTCTCTTTGGGATTTGCCAGCTGTTGGGGTACCGGGCGGAACAGAAACCCCAACAAGCCGGCCCTCATGCTACATTCTAGGCTATGACAACTCTCAGGGAGAGGACTGTGATGGTAGTTCCACCTGAACATTTATTTCTAACTCCTGAGACACATGGATGCCAGGTACTGGGGTGAAGTCTGGACCCAAACAGAAATCAACATGGGCAAACAAGGAAGATACTATACAAACTGAACTAAACAAACTACAAAAGCAAAAGCACTAAATTATCCTACTTAAATATGGTAAGGATTATAGTAAAATCCATAGGAAAGAATTCAAAAATTTATGAAGGATGGGTGGAGAGAGACAGGAACATTAATCAGTGTAAAATCTTACTAAAGTTGGGAAGATGAATTATAAATGTATACTGTGCAATGCAGTGCCTGGGGTTAACAAATCGTCTTGTGCCCAACCAAAACTTGAGTGAGTAGGTCTAAGATTAAGCATTCCAAACATATAAACTATAAAAGCATACAAGGCACCATTTGAAAATGTTGCATATATTCATTACCTTGATTATTATAGTGTCAGGAGTGTTTGAATATGTACACAAATGGACTGTAAAAGTATACAAAGAATTAAATCCCAATGCCATTGTCCTTGGCTTCTCAGTCAGCCTTCATTGCCAGCCACGTACAGAGTGTCCATTGTGATCACATGCTCCATCGCTCCCAGTCCAGCTGACCTTGGTGAGCTCCCATTAGATCAGTCCCACCATCTCAGTGGGTGGACGCACCCCTTGTGATCCTGACTTCCTTGCTCACTTTCTCCCTCCTTCTACTCCTCATTTGGACCAAGCATGGACTAACTTTGTGGGAGCCTGGTTTGTTTGGATGCTCACCTTTAAAGACCTGTATGGATGGGGGAGGACCTTGGACTTTCCACGGGGCAGGAAACCCTGACTTCTCTTCAGACTAGAGAGGAAGGGGGAGGTGGGGAGGGGAAGACAGAAACCCCAATAAGCCAGCCCTCATATTACAGGGAGGGGAAGGGAAAAGGGAGGCGGGGAAGAGGTAGAAATTTTTAATAAATAAATAAAAAAGGTATACAAAGAACCATTTGAAAAGGTTGCATATATTCATTATCTTGATTATCATGCTGGCATGAGTGTTTGAATGTGTACAATGTGAACAAATTAAATGCTTTATTGTATGTCATTTATGCTTCAGTAACACTAAGATACAAGCAAAGCTGGTCACTCACTCATGGCTTAGATTTATCAGATAAAAGGAGGCTAAGACAATTGATATAGGGAAGAGTGTTTGTGATCCTCTGCCAAGGTGAAAGGTATTAAACATAAAGGCAGTGTTAGAGGATCGGGAAGAAGTAGAATTAATGAGAACATAGTAGACTTCAGGGCAATTAGTCAGCTGGATTGGACCGGACATTCATGACTGGTAATAAGTCTACAGTGACGCAGTTAAGGCATAATGGAGCTTGTGTGATAGGAACCTTTGCTTTCCGGCACATCACTGCTAGAGGTAGGGAACAGAGGAAGACTAGTCAGATAGCCAATGTAAACAGTCTCAGAGTCATTTGTTTTAGGACATGTCTTAATGTGTGTCATGCAGCAATGACAGAACAACATTATATAATGGTTAGTGCATAGGTCCCAGAAGTTTATTTGGCTCAAATCTGTTCCTTGAATATATTATTTGATATATTCCCATACTGTGTGTCTTTTTTTCCAGACTTTATATAATGTTAACTTACTAATTTTATATAATTTGGGCTTTTACATTAAGAAACATTAATAATTCTAAATCTGTAAAAATGTGGTTATGATGTCCATCCATATTGATAGAGCTTTACCTGCTGTATTTAGTTGCAATAGCCCATTTTGAATTGATCTGATTAAATGGTATGAGAAAGAGAATAACAGATTAATAAGAAGCATCTATGAAATTAATCCAGCCCCATATAATAAAAATTATTTTCATTTAATTTATCATAAACCCTTATATCCACAGCTTATAGTTATAAGCTTGTTTCTGGAATGTCAAACTCATTCCATTAATTGCCACATCTATACTCAGTACTACATGAAGCAAAATATTACAATATTATAGTGAGATTCAAGACAGGAGGAGGTTTATGGCTTCTTTCTCTTGTTTTAAGTTAGCTGTCATCTTTTTAGTCACATAATTTTAATGGATATATAATGATACCTGTGCAAGTAAATTAAATGAAAAAAACATGAAGTTGATAGGGATATCATTGAGTTTAAATCTGGAAAGTGTATCCACTGACACAAGGTTATTTTCATTGATTCATGAGTGTGGATGACTTTCTTTTTCTGTATGTCTTTAAATTTCTTTCTACACAGCTTTGCAAATCTCGGTGAGATGTTTTATATTTCTTTCATTTAATGTACATATGAGTAAATTATAATATTAATTAAATTACTAATGAGGTTAATGGTTGTTTTTTTTACATCCACTTTTCTGCTTTTTGCTGATCATTTAAATATCTATTTCAAATTTCTTCATATATTAACTAGGATTTCTATAAAGACCATTATGTTATTAGCCAGATGAGATAGTTTCATTTATTCCTTTATTAGTAGAGGTGCATTATAGTCAGTGTTTTGTTTAACTTATTCTGTACCTAGAATCTATGCTACAATATTAAATAAATATTTTAAGATTCTTTTCATTTATTAACTTATAGCAAAAGTTTTTCAGAGGTATTTTTTGACAGTTTCCCAGGATAATGCTGATAGTTTAATATAAAACGGTATTTATGACTGTACAGATGGCTCAGTTGTTAAGAGCACTGAGTGTTCTTCAAGAGGGCCCAGATTCAATTCCCAGCATCTACATTGCAGCTCACAACTGTCTGTAATTCCAGTTCTATAATCAGATAGCCATGGCAAAACACCATTGCACATAAAATAAGAATAAATAAATAAATATATAAATAAATAAATAAATAGATAGATACACTATATTTACAAGAGATGCATGAGAAATTGTTAGACAACTCCAGAGAATATGTTATATCTGTTTTGGGGGTATTCATGGAATGCAGGTAGATACGAATATTCTAGATATTTCTTTGTATGTTTCATGCTAAAGTTTTTTTGTTTGTTCATTTTTTCATTTTTTTTAAATTTTTATTGCTTTATAAATAATAACATTCAAAATTTCCGCTTCTTCCCCTCCTCCCATTTCCCTCCAACTCCCCTACTTACCCTTCCCTCTCCCCTTCTCCTAAGAGAGGGCAGAGTACCCTGCCCTGTGGGAAGTCCAAAGCCTTCCCCCATTCCATCCAGGCCTAGGAAGGTGTGCATCCAAACAGGCTAGGGTCACAAAAACCCAGTACATGCAGTAAAATCAAATCTCAGTGCTATTATCATTGACTTCTCAGTCAGCCCCCATTGACAGCCTCATTCAAAGAGTTCAGTGTGAACACATGCTTGTTCCATCCCAGTCCAGCTGGCTTTGGTGAGCTCCCCTTAGATCAGTCACACCGTCTCAGTGGGTGGATAAACCCCTCATAGTCCTGACTTCCTTGCTCATCTTCACCCTTCTTCTGCACCTCATCTGATCCTTGGGAGCTTGGTCCAGTGCTCCAATATGGGTCTCTGTCTCTATCTCCATCCATTGCCAGATGAAGGTTCAATGGTGATGTTCAAAATATTCATCAGTGTGGCTATGGAATAAGGCCAGTTCAGGACCCTCTCCTCTGCTTCCCAATAACCTAGCTGGGAACATCCCCTTGGACACCTGAGAACCCTACCAGAGCCAAGTCTCTTGCCAACCCTAGAATGACTCCCTTAATTAAGATGTTTTCTTCCCTGCTCCCATATCTGCCCTTACTCAGTCTCAACCAAGATCTCCCCAATCCTCCCCTTCTTCCTTCTCTATCCCCCTCATCCTTTCCCTCCACCCACCACCCTGCCCATGCTCCTAACTTTTGCCCAGTGATCTTGTCTGCCTCCAATTTCCAGGAGGGACAATTAATGTTTTTCTTTTGGTTCACATTATTATTTAGCTTCTCTAAGATCATGAACTATAGGCTTAATGTCCTTTGTTTATGGCTAGAGTCTACTAATGAGTGAGTATATACCATATTCATCTTTTTGGGTCTGGGTTATCTAATTCAGCATAGTGTTTTCTATTTCCATTCATTTGCATGAAAAATTCAAGATGTCATTGTTTTTTACCGCTGAGTAGAACTCTAATGTGTATATGTGCCACAGTTTCTTTATCCATTCTTCCATTGAGGGACATCTAGGTTGTTTCCAAGTTCTGACTATTACAAATAGTGCTTCTATGAACATAGTTGAACAAACGCTTGTGTGGTATGATAGGGCATCACTTGGGTATATTCTCAAAGGTGTAACTGCTAGATCCTAAGGTAAGTTGACTCCCAATTTCTTGAGAAACTGCCACACTGATTTCCAAAGTGGTTGCACAAGTTTGCATTCCCACCAACAATGGATGAGTGTTCCCCTCACTCCACATGCACTCCAGCATAGGCTATCATTGGTGTTTTTGAGTTTAGCCATTCTGGCAGGTGTAAGATGGTATCTCAGTTTTTTTGATTTGCATTTCACTGATTGCTAAAGAAGTTGAACATAACCTTAAGTATCTTTTGGCATTTGAACTTCTTCTGTGAGAATTCTCTGTACAGTTCAATATCCCATCTTTTAATTGGATTAATTAGAGTTTTAATGTCTAGTTTCTTGAGCTCTTTATATATTTTGGAGCTCAGACCTTTGTCTGATGCAGGGTTGTTGAAGATCTTCTCCCATTCAGTAGGTTGCCTTTTTGTCTTAATGACAGTGTCCTTAGCATTACAGAAGCTTCTCAGTTTCAGGAGGTCCTATTTATTCATTGTTGCTCTTATTGTCTGTGCTACTGAGGTTCTATGTAGGAAGTAGTCTCCCGTGCCCATGTGTTGCAGACTACTTCTCACTTTCTCTTCTATCAGGTTCAATGTGGTCTGATTTATAGTGAGATCTTTAATCCATTTGGACTTGAGTTTTGTGCATGATGATAGATATGGATCTATTTTCATTCTTCTACAGGTTGACATCCAGTTATGCCAGCACCATTTGTTGAAGATGCTTTCTTTCTTCCATTGTATAATTTTAGCTCCTTTGTCAAAAATCAGGTGTTCATAGGTTTGTGGATTAATATCCATGTCTTTGATTCGATCCCATTGGTCAACATCTCTGTTTTTATGCCAATACCAGGTTGTTTTCATTACTGTACCTCTGTAATAGGGTTTGAAGTCAGGGATGGTAATGCCTCTGGGAGTTTTTTTTATTGTATAGGATTATTTTGGCTATCGTGAGATTTTGTTTTTCCATATAAAGTTGATTATTGTTCTCTTAAGGTCTGTGAGTAATTAGGTTGGGATTTTGATGGGGATTGCATTGAATCTACAGATTACTTTTGATAGAATTGCCATTTTTACTATGTTGATCTTCCCAATCCAAGAGAATGGGAGATCCTTCCTCTTTCTAGTATCCTCTTCAATTTCTTTTTTCAAAGACTTAAAATTCCTGTCAAATAGATCTTTCACTTCCTTGGTTAGAGTTACCTTTAAAACCCCAAACAGACAATATTAACATTATTGTTTATTATTGTATTTTGTATCCTATCCTTTATTTAGTTTTTCCTAATTTATTCTCATAACCATTTTGGTTCTTGAGAATTCCATTATAGTTATCCATTTGAAGTTAGTTTCAATTAGAAGTTGGGCTCCTCTCTACTATCTAGTTTTCAGTTATCGTACAGTATTTACAGAAGTTTCTACCTGAAGTCTTATGAAAACAGCACTTTCAACTATTTTCTAGAGTAACATGATTATTATGCAGCTTATACTATCTTTAATCCTACAATTGATACTCATTTCCAACTTAACTTACATCAACATATTCATTTATAAGCACTTTCACTGTGGTTACATTTTGAAATATCACAAAATAATAAAAAAATACATGAGTAACAACATTTTAAAATGTTTTCCTAAGATTTTACTTCATTTTAACTATATTTCTAAGTCTGTGTATATGTGTACCAATGTATGGGTGCCCAAAAAGGCCAGAAGAGGGCATGAGATTTTCTGGAGTGAGAGTGAGAGTCAGCTGTGAGTTGCCTGACATGGGTGCTATGAAGTGAACTCAGATCCTCTGCAAGAGCAGTATGCTGTCTTAGCTGCTGAGTCATTCACCCAGTCCCTGGTTAGCAACATTTAATAACAATTACAAATCATTGTGTATTTCTCCAAACCTTAGTAAAACTGAAAAATATGAGACTCACATTCTTCAATATTTCAGAAACTATTTTCAAATTGGAAACTGTTGTAAAAGACTTTAACAACCATATCTCTAGGTCTTGGGTCCTAGTCCTTACCTTAATCCTTGTTGCAACTTCAGCAAAAAAAAAGAAGAAATTGTGCTCATGGGAATCAATGGGAGTGTTTTTAAAATGATGCTAAGAAAAACTTTAATTGTCTTGTCTCACAGCAACTGATCCCTAGTGGAAAGAAACCTTGAGAGAATGTGTAGAATATATTTTAATGAAAACTCACTCTGAGATGCTATGTGACAATAACACCATTCTGGTAAGTGCCTTGGGAAGCTGTGGGGAAATTGGAACAGTGGATTTGTATGAGCATGTGAAATACTCAGAATTAGATATTTACCTATTGATGCATTAAAAAATAGAAAAGCCAGTGGTTTTACTTTGAATTATCAACATCAACAAAATGAAGAACAAATTCACAAAAGAGAACTGGGCCTCCAGTTCACATTTCACAGTGAGATGGGTTTCCAAGTAAATAAAGGTGAATATGTGCATTGCATTTCTTCTCACTCCAGTTTAGCTCAGAATTTTAGAGGCCCACCATGAAATCTAGGCCACAGATGTTGTCAGAATATCTTCACGCTGGCTGTTGGTAATGACTCATATTTCTCAATAACACATCAAACGACAGGAAGGCCTTGGCCATTTTGATTTTTCTCCCTACACTTATTCCATTTGTTTGAGCTTTGATGATAGCCAAAACTGTATGTAAAGTAACATATATATAATTTGTTACAGATTATACAAATCCTAAGCACAAGTTACATTTATATGAGCAATTTTAGTGGATAATTTCAATTTACAAAGCACACATACAAATTAATAAGGTTAATAACGTGATTCCTGCAATGATATGTAGGGCACATAGAGAAGACTTGTGCAATTAGCAATAATTCTTATAATTTTACATGAATAAAGTATGGTTCTTTGTATAGTATACTACTGATAGTTTATAGTAAGGCATTAAACTTAAAACCTAGGGTAGATTTCCTCTTAATAAGCATTTTAAACCCATTTAAAGAAAACAAGCACTCAGACAGTAGTGATTCATGCCTTTAATCCCAGTGCTCAAGAGGTAGGAGCAGGCAGATTTCTGTCAGTTTAAGACCAGCCTGATCTATAAAGCAAGTTCCATGACAGCCTGTCTTGAAAAAGCAAAAGAAAGGAAGGAAGGAAGGAATGAAGGGAGGGAGGGAGGAAGGAAAGAGGAAAGAAAGAAAGAAAGAAAGAAAGAAAGAAAGAAAGAAAGAAAGAAAGAAAGAAAGAAAGAAAGAAAGGGTCTAAAATCTTTTGGTAGAGGACATGTTTATGATTACCTAGATTGTGGTGATAGTGTTGTAACACTGGAATATGCATGAAATGATCAAATTATGTATATTAGATAGTCATTGTTTGCTCCTCAATAGCACTATTAAGATACATACAAAAAAACCTCAACTCATTAAACCATTTAGGTACTTTGCTATTCATCCCTAATGAATAGCAATGAATTTTAGAGATGGATAGGTCATCTCTAAAATTCATCATTTGAAGTTAGTCTAATCAACTGACTCAGCAGAGTTGAAAGTTGGTTCTCTGTCAAGTTCCAAGGCATGCAATTGGACAGATGGCATTAGCCGAGCAGAATACAAAGCTGCAGAGAAGTCTAAGAGATCTGTGTTAGAAACAGACTCCTTTAATTTAATTAGCTGTTGTGAGTCAGGATCCCTGACTGCTAACAAAGTCACAAAAGCTTTGCAAGATATAAAGCAGATCTTGTGATGAAGACTAGTCTTTCCCAACACAGCTTGTGAGAGACAGGTGTGGCAGAAAAAGCACTCATCTGGCTGGTGAAACCCTCAGAATTGTAGAATGATAAGTTTTAGTATGTTGCCTGCTGACAGTACCACATTCTAAAATAGGTAATCGATAATGATCAGAAATTCATTTATCTCTGATCCCTGGATGCTTGGAAGTCCAATGTCAGAGGGGTCCTCATGCTATGGTAGACAAGGGGGAAAAAAGTGATCCATACACTATAGCACTAGAGTCCAAACTCATTCTTATGTTAGGCACCTATACATATGACAACTAACTTGCTTTCATCTTATTAAGCAGAAATTTTGTTAAGTATCTTCTAATGTTCCACTTCTTCACACTATTACACTGGAGATTAAATTTCTAACACAGTCTTGGGGGACATGTTCAATCCCTACCTATGTATGTGTATATAAGTTCTTTAATAGACATAAACCCACCTGATTACTAAATTTAGTAAAAGTTTGTGAATGAAGACAAGATGTCAGTTAGAACATTAAGCTTTTATGAATCAATAACATTAACTTCTAGATATTCTTCAAGCTAACAAAGGAGATGGTAATTGTTGACAAGAGATGGCCAACAACACAGAGTGTTGAAGATCCCACTTAACAGTTTCTTGTTTTTTGTTTTGTTTTTGTTCTTATTGCCCATCTCATAAAATACCATAGAAGAAATATTTAAAATTATGTGTCTTGTATCTTGAACTCATTGTCAGTTAATAGTTGCACAGGTCTAGATATGGGAGTACAGTGTAGACACAATTGCTATATAAGCCTGAAGACCTGAGTAAGGATCCTCAGAATCCACAAAAAAAACCAGAAATAGTAATATCTCTAATCACAGTAACTCACTGGCAAACAGAAGACAGAGAAAGAAGAAACTAGGGAGGCTAGTGGGACCAGTCAGCCTTGCATGATCCAACCAAAGAGACATTGTCTTGAGAATGTGGAAAGGCAAGGAACCACTCCTGAAGGTTGTTCTCTGTGGTCTACATACACATCATGGCACACCCATGCCTATACACACACACACACACACACACACACACACAGAGAGAGAGAGAGAGAGAGAGAGAGAGAGAGAGAGAGAGAGAAGCAAGGGTCTGAGTTTTATTCTTTAAATATTAGAGAGAACAAAACACTCAGTGATTGTACTTGCATGTGAGTCATCAGAGCAAAGGACTTTTAGTTACTAATGGGAGAAAGAAATGTTACAGTCCAGAGAAAACTCTAATGGACATATTTGATATTAGCCAAGTCATTGATAGAAATACCTTCCAGGAGGATAACAAAGAAGTAGGTTGTGGTGGGCAGCATAAGTCAGTGTCAAATTGCTGCCTAACTCTTATAATACATACATTATGATGCATTATATATATTCATATATATATATAACATATTTCTACTGTATAATTTAATGTGTATAGAATATTCATGGCAGAAACTCTTTCTGTCCATTTGAATTGGTCTAATCTTGACACTGATAATTGTGGTTATCCTTGCCTGGTTAATTTCTTTAACATGCCTCAGACTCCATCTGCCACTCTGCCCTTTGTCCCAGCATTCTGTTCTCTCTACTCCACCTATCTAATTTCTGCCCTATCAAAAGGCCAAAGCAGTTTCTTTATTCAACCAATGAAAGCAACACATAGACAGAAAAACCTCCTACACCAACTCACAATGAAACACCTGTCATGACTTCAGGCATCTTTACTGAGTGTTAAATGAGAGAGGGGGCCTGCTTTTGGTCCCGGCCGCCCTGCTAACTTACATTCGAAATAATCGCACAGAAACTGTATTCATTTAAACACTACCTGGCCCATTTTCTCTAGTCTTTTATTGGCTAATTTTCACATCTTGATCTAACACATTTCTAATAATCTGTTTGTCACCTCAAAGTCGTGGCTTACCAGGGAAGATTCTAACCAGTGTTCGTCTCAGGCAGGAGAACCATGACATCTGCCACACTGCCCTTCTTCCTAGCATTTAGTTTGGTCTACTCCACCTAAGTTCTGCCCTATCAAAAGGCCAAGGCAGTTTCGTTATTCAACCAATGTAGAAGGAACTCCTATACCAACTGAATACCCCATTTTATGGTCAAAGTACATCATAATCTTTGAATGAACACTTGGATGGCTTCCAATCATGGAACTTTCTGATATACTCATATACAAATTTTTATGTCAGAATATTTTTAGTTCTTGAGCTTATGTATCCAGCATTGAAATTGTTAGGTACATGTTAATACAACATTTTTTATTTTTAAAGCAATGTTGTTTTCTAAAAATTAGACATAATTTTAGAATTGTAGGAGAAATGTTTGAGAATGATAACTTCTTTTCTCCCTTAATTATACTTACTGTCTTTTTATTGTAACTTTTCCACTTTATGTGAAAATCTTTTTCCACTATGTTTTTAATGTGAAGCTTCTTAACAACAGTAATAACACAGAGATTTTCAAGTGGTGATTGACCATGTGTGCATCACATGGAGGAATGACTATTCACATTTTCTGACCATTATAAATCGTATTATTTGTCATTTTAATAGTTATGCTGTATGGATTCTTTATGTACACTTCCTATAATTTTCCACATATATATCTTGAGTTTTTTTGAATTCCATGTGTCATCTTTTCAAGATATATGTTGTGTCTTTTGAAGCCCTTTTAAATTTTTAATAATTATCAGCTTACTAATATTGTATGGTTGTCTTTGCTTTGCCATCTTACATAAGAACTATTATCAATTCCAAGCTTGCAAGGATTTAGTCTTGTGAATTATTATTATAACTTGACTTTTATGTTTATTCCAGTACCAATTTTAAAATAACTTTATTAATTAAAAAGAATTATTTAATTATATCAGTACCATATGTTGAAAAAATTTCCAACTCTACTAAAAGGACATAAAATCTTTAAACTGAATTATTCCTTTATAGATGTCTGCTTTTAGAACATTAATTTCATTTCATAGTGTACCTGTGTTTAAGTCAATATGATACCATATTGATACTGTAACACTTAATTTCCAAGTACAAAAAAATAAAATCTCCCACTTTATTCCTGTCTTTCAAATTTGCTCTCTTGTTCCTAGGCTGCATATATTCTCAAGCATTCTGTGGTCTGTGTATTAGTATCTATAATAACACAGTTCTGATTTCACAACTATTGCACTGAATTTATATGACATTTTAGAATAGTTTTTCCATTTTTATGATGCTTAAACTTTGAATTCCATTTACTTAGTTCTATAATTCCTCTCCATCTCTTATGGTTCTAAGTATAATGTCTTACCTTTTTATCACTTACTCATAAGAATTTTGTAAGGACATGAAAATTTTAAGAAACTATGCTTGATCAAAAGCTGGTTATGTCACTGGGTTCAAGAACCCTTGCAATATCAAGAGCTATTTGAATACAGGAACCTCTGCAAGAGTGTAAACCACAAAATGTTCCTAGCAACTAGCCCCCTGTCAAAACCTAGATTTGTGGTCTAGACGAAAGCAGACATAACTGTTCAGGGGAGGGAAGGGGAATGCACAAAAGTAAAAGTAGCTGCTTACAGGGGGAAGAAGATGTGTAGAAGTAGTTCGCCTCCTGTATCTAGCAAAAACAATCCTCTTGACCCTGACTTAACCTGGCTTGTGGTTTTTGCCTTTATATGTCAACCCCAAATGAGGAACAGGAGCTCTCCCTACTGTGCTGCATTGCATGGGGGGACGGCTCGTAGCTAGCTGGACCGTATGCACAAAGAAATAAACCTTGCTTTTGCGTTCTAGACTTGACTGGATTCTGGTGGTCTCTCTGGGGGTCTCTACTTGGGCACAACAAATTTTACAAGTTTTTAATAAGTTTTATGATTCTTGAGTTTTCTTATTAATCTTGTCTGCTACAGCCTCACTGACTTTGTACACCAATTTAATAGATATATGACTGAGTTAGAATTGTCTATATAGGACATTGTTGTTAATAAGAATACACAGCTTCACATTTGCTTTCCACATAAAATGGTTTTCTTTTGATTTTCTTAATTAATTGCCAGAAAAAAAAAAACTTCTGACTCTATATTGAATGAAAGTGCAAGAAACTTTCATTTTACTTGAAAATTAAGTTACCATAGGAGGCTTCCAGCTGTATTGGTTAGGTTCTCTTGTGGATATTATACATATCTGAATATGAAAGCTCCATATAGAGAATAGATGAGCATGTTATAAGTAAGGTATATAGAGTTCAGAGGAAACAAAATCAATGTAATCATACCTATTCTTCAGATATTTGGGACCAAGTGCAAACATACTGTTCTGTAATAGAATACAGATGGATGTAAATGTCTACCTGCTGTTTGTTTGCATGTTCCATATTTTTTAAATTGATTTTATTGAGCTACATATTTTTCTCTGTTTCCCTCCCTTTCTCTCTCCTATCCTACCTTCTACCATGGTCCCCTTGCTACCAATTTACTCAGGAGATCTTGTCTTTTTCTACTTCCCATGTACATTAGATCCATGTATGCTTCTCTTAAGGTTCCTCTTTGTTGTCTAGGTTCTCTAGGATTGTGAATTGTCAACTGTCCTTTTTATTTATGTCTGAAAGCCACTTATAAATGAGTACATATGATATTTGTCTTTCTGGGTCTGGATTATCTCACTAAATGTGATGTTTTCTAGATCCATCTGTTTGCCCGCAAATTTCAAGTTGTCATTATTTTTTCTGCTGTCTAGTACTCCATTGTGTAAACATACCACATTTTCTTTATCCATTCTTCAGCCAAGGAGCATTTAAGTTGTTTTCAGGTTCTGGCTATGATGAACTATGCTGCTATGAAAAGCGTTGAGCATATGTCCTTGTGGTGCATTTGAACATCCTTTGGGTGTATACTCAAAAGTAGTATTGCTGGTTCTTGAGGTAGGTAGAAAATTCCTAATTTTCTGAGAAATTGCCATACTGAAATGAAAAGCAGCTATACCAGTTTGCACTCCCATGAGCAATGGAGGACTGCTCTCTTTACCCCACATGCTCCTCAGCATAATTTGTCATCAGTGTTTTTAATCGTGGCCATTCTTAAAGGTGTAAGATGGAATTTCATAGTTGTTTTGATTTGCATTTTTCTGATGGATAAGGATGTTGAGCATTTCCACAATTATTTGGCCATTTAACATGCAGAAGCTATTGTCAGAGAACTTGAAATATCTGTCCCCAAAGACTTAAATTCTATATTACACTCCAATGTATGGAAAGAGAATAAATGTATGACTCCTATTTTTTTTTCACTTCATAAATAGAACTCTCAGGAAGAAATGGCAGGAGACAATCAATCCATAGTGACTGACTTCATCCTTACTGGGTTAACAGACAAACCAGAGCTACAACTTCCCCTGTTCCTCCTCTTCCTTGGAATCTACCTGTTTACAGTACTGGGGAACCTGGGAATGATTATCCTGATCCTGTTCAGTTCCCACCTGCACACCCCCATGTACTTCTTCCTCAGTAGTCTGTCCTTCATTGACCTCTGTTACTCCACTGTTATCACACCCAAAATGCTGGTGAACTTTGTGGCAAAGAAGAATGTCATATCCTACCAGCAATGTATGACTCAGCTCTATTTCTTCATTGCTTTCATTATTTCTGAGGGCCACATGTTGTCTGCAATGGCATATGACCGCTATGTTGCCATTTGTAATCCCTTGCTTTATAATGTTACTATGTCTTACCAAGTCTGTTCGTGGATGGTAGGTGGAGTGTACAGCATGGGTTTCATCGGTGCAACAATTCATACTCTCTGCATGCTAAAAGTGATTTTCTGTAAAGCTAATAAAATAAACCATTACTTTTGTGACCTTTTCCCATTGATGGAGATTGCCTGCTCCAGTACTTTTGTCAATGAAATAGTACTAATATGCCTTAGTGCTTTCAATATTTTTATTCCATCACTAACTATCCTGGGTTCTTACATCTTCATCATTGCTAGCATCCTCCGTATCAAATCCACTGAGGGCAGATTCAAAGCCTTCAGTACCTGCAGCTCCCATTTCTCTGCTGTTGCTGTCTTCTTTGGTTCTGCTGCATTTATGTACTTACAGCCATCATCAGTGAATTCAATGGACCAAGGCAAAGTGTCCTCTGTGTTTTATACAACTGTTGTGCCCATGCTGAATCCCATGATCTACAGCCTAAGGAACAGAGATGTCAAACTTGCTCTAAATAAGTTATTTCAAAAAAAGAAGTTCCCTAAGTAAAGGAATATTCACCATAGCAAAAATATACCACATCTAAGGGTTTTGTTCAGGAAAAAATCCAGAGACAACAATATGTGTTCATCCATGAGAGTACTGTTATTATGTGATTGTTTTGGTGGGTAAAATGGGGGTGGATTCAGGGAGGAATGAATTAATAACTTCTTATACTTGGACAAGATAATTCTTGAATATTTCAGAGTTTGTCTATAGAGAGTAACCTGTAAAACCTATAAATATATTGTTACATCTATCAAAGCATTTTATGGTTCCTTTTGCTTTATATGTATGGAATGTGTTCTTTTAGCTAAAATCACTTACCTGGTGACTAAACACATTTGATGATATCTTTTTATATCCTTAATTTCTTGCTTATCTGGAACTTTCTTTTTCTTTTTTTAATTTATTTATTTATTAAAAATTACCATCTCCTCTCCTTCTCCCATTTTCATCCCACTCTCCCCACTTCCCCCTCTCCCTCTCTCTTCAGTTCTAAGAAAAGTCAGGGTGCCCAGCCTGTGGGAAATCCAAGGCCCTACTCCTTCCATCCAGGTCTAGGAAGGAGTGCAAACTTAACTCCCAGTTTCCTGAGAAAGCACCACACTGATTTCCAAAGTGGTTGCACAAATTTGCATTCCCACCAACAATGGAGGAGTGTTCCCCTTACTCCACATCCTCTCCAGCATAGGTTACCATTGGTGTTTTTTGATTTTAGCCATTCTAGCAGGTGTAAGATGGTATCTCAAAGTTGCTTATATTTGCATTTCCCTTTTCACTAAGAAGGTTGAACATGACCTCAAATATCTTTTGGCCATTTGAACTTCTTCTATGAGAATTCTCTGTACAGTTCAATATCCCATCTTTTAATTGGGTTAATTAGAGTTTTAATGTCTAATTTCTTGAGCTCTTTATATATTTTGGAGCTCAGACTTTTGTCTGATGCATGATTGATGAAGATCTTTTCCCATTCAGTAGGTTGCCTTTTTGTCTTAATGACAGTGTCCTTAGCATTACAGAAGCTTTTCAGTTTCAGGAGGTCCTATTTATTCACTGTTGCTCTTATTGTCTGTGCTACTGGGGTTCAACATAGGAAGTAATCTCCTGTGCCCATGTGTAGCAGACTCTGTCTCACTTTCTCTTCTATCAGGTTCAGTGTGGTCAGATTTATATTGAAGTCTTTAATATATTTGGACTTGAGTTTTGTGCATAGTGATAGATATGGATCTATTTTCATTCTTCTACAGGTTGACATCCAGTTATGCCAGCACCATTTGTTGAAGATGCTTTCTTTCTTCCATTGTATAATTTTAGCTCCTTTGTCGAAAATCAGGTGTTCATAGGTTTGTGGATTAATATCCATGTCTTTGATTTGAGTTCATTGGTCAACATCTCTGTTTTTATGCCAATACCAGGCTGTTTTCATTACTGTAGCTCTGTAGTAGAGTTTGAAGTCAGGGATGGTAATGCCTCTGGAAATACTTTTATTGCATAAAAGTATTGTTTTGGCTATCCTGACTTTTTTTCCCCATATTAAGTTGATTATTGTTCTTTCAAGGTCTGTGAAGAATTTTGTTGGAATTTTGATGGGTATTGCATTGAATCTATAGATTGCTTTTGGTAGAATTGCCATTTTTACTATGTTGATTCTTCCAATCCAAGAACATGGGAGATCCTTCCATTTCTGGTGTCCTCTTCAATTTGTTTCTTCAAGGATTTAAAGTTCTTGTCAAATAGATCTTTCACTTTCTTATTTAGAGTTACCCCATGATACTTTATGCTAATTGTGGCTATTGTGAAAGGTGATGTTTCTCTAATTTCCCTCTCTGCTTCTTTCTTCTTTTTGTATAAGAGGGCAACTGATTTTTTGGAGTTGATTTTGTATCCTGTCATATTACTAAAGGTGTGTATCAGCTGTAGGAGTTCTTTGGTAGAGTTTTTGGGGTCGCTTATGTACACTATAGTATCATCTGCAAATAACAAAAGTTTGACTTCTTTCTTTCCAATTTGAAACCTCTTGATCTTATGTTTTCTTATTGCTATTGCTAGAATTTCAAGTACTATATTGAAGAGGTTTGAAGAGAGTGTACAGCCTTGTCTTGTTCCCGATTTTAGCAGAATGGCTTAAGTTTCTCTCCATTTAATTTGATGTTAGCTCTTGACTTGCTTTATATTGCATTTATTATATTTTGGTATGAACCTTGTATCCCTAATCTCTCCAAGACCTTTATCATAAAGGGGTGCTGAATTTTGTCAAATGCTTTTTCAGCATCTAATGAAATGATCATATGTTTTTTTTTTCTTTCAGTTTATTTATATGATTGATTACATTGATAGATTTTCATATGTTGTTCCAGCCCTTTATGTTTATCCCAGTAGGGATAAAGCCTACTTGATCATAATGGATAATTTTCTTGATTTGTTCTTTGATTCTGTTTGCCAGAAGATTATTGAGAATTTTTGCATCGATGTTCATGAGTGAGATTGATCTCTAATCCTCTTTCTTGGTTAAGTCTTTGTGTGGTTTTGGTATCAGGGTAACTGTAGCTTCATAAAAGGAGTTTGGCAATGACCCTTCTGTTTCTATCTTGTGAAATATGTTAATGAGTATAGGTATTAGCTCCTCTTGGAAGTTCTGGTAGAATTCTGCATGGAAACCATCTGGTTCAGGGCTTTTTTTTGGTTGGGAGATTTTTGATGACAACTTCTAATTCTTCTCAACTTACAGGTCTATTGAAATTGTTCACCTGGTCTTGATTTAATTTACGTATATGGTACTTATTTAAAAATGTCATTTCTTTCACATTTTCCAATTTTGTGGCATACAAACTTTAGTAGTAAGATCTGATGATTCTCAGAATTTCCTCTGTGTCTGTGGTTATGTCCTCCTTTTCGCTTCTGATCTTGTTAATTTGCATGTTCTCTCTCTGTCATTTGATTAATTTTGATAGGGATTTGTCAATCTAGTTGGTTTTCTCCAAGAACCAGCTTTTTGTTTCACTGATTCTTTGGATTGTTTTCTGTGTTTCTATTTTGTTGATTTCAGCCCTCAGTTTGATTATTTCTAGTCTTCTACTCCTCTCCTCTCATCTGGAACTTTTTAATGAAGTATACTGCCCAACTTCTGAAAGTTATACACACACACACACACACACACACACACACACACACACACACACTAGTTCTTTCAGAATTTTTTATATTATTAACATATCCCCCTTTTTATTGCCAGATCCACTATTTTCCCTACACACCCAACTCATGTCCTTTTATTTGTTTTTAAAAATGCATCAAAAGCAAATTGTGTTTGTTGACTGTTTTATTGGAGTATGGTCTGCTTACCAGGGACTATACTCTCAGTTAACTGACTCCCCAAAGCAATCAATTTCCAATATTTTTCAGCTGAGGTAGAACTTTATCCCTGCTCCCACTGTCTGTACTGGGCTTTGGTCTGGCCTCGACTTGAATGGGTTTTGTGCATGTTCTTACAAACACAGTTTTCCTGGCATATCCAAAAGATAAAGTTTTTTTGTAGTCATTCATCACATCTGACTCTTACTATTTTTTCCTGTGTTTTGTAAGGAATTCTGAGCCTCGATAGAGGAGCAGAGTGTGTTTTATACGTTCCTATGAGGGTTGAACAAGCTCCATATTCTCACACCTTGTGAGTTTCTATTTTAATCAGTATCTACTATGTACAGAAGTTTCTCTGTTGAGAGTTGAAAGCTTGCTTAATATAATGGTGTAATGATAAGACTATTGGAGATGATGCCAATGTAGCAGAATAATAGTATTAGATTATCATTATCAAAGCCAAGGATCTGTCTAGTCATAGGTTTGTTCCTAGCTTGATAATGCAGTCAGGTAAGAGTTTCATTTTGTGACATGATTGTTAAATCCAACAGGAAGGTGATTCATTATATCCATGATGTTCATGCTACTGCTGCTCCAATGAGTATATCTTGACAAGTCAAACATGAATCACTGAATCTATAATTGGCAGACTTTTACTGTTTGAAATCTTTGGGAACTAGCTGGATAACAATTCCAAAACAGGTAACCTATCCTTGTCACTGGATTTTTCATTTGTTAATTTGTGATGTATAATAGAGTCATTGGATTTATAGGGCAAATCCATTTTAATTCATACATGATATGTGAAAGTTTATACAGTAGGATGTAGGTTTCTATGCTAATATTTAAAATTATATTTAGTCAATGTATTTTTATGTAAGTGTTTTGCTTGTATATACATTTATACAACATATTTATGCTTGGTGTCCATGGGAAGTCAGATCCTCTCATACTGAAGTTATAGGTGGTTGTGAACTATGATATGGGTTCGAGAAATCCAATCTGGTTCTTCTACAAAGTAACAAGTGTTCTTAACTACTGAGTCATATCTTCAGTTCCAAAGTCCATAAATTTTTAAATGACATTTTTAAAAAATCTTTGGTAGTACTTATCTCTCCCAGTACTCCTTCCTCTATTCTACCTTTTCCTCTCCTGCCATTATTTAACACTAACAGTTTCTGAATTCCCCTTCAAAGTTTAAACAACTTATTTCTCTATCTCCTTTATGCCCCTTTAGGAATTCTTTGATATCTATTTGTATTCTAAATGAAATGTACGTATCTGATGATTCACAGCTAACACCCGCAATTGAGAAAAAAGTAAGATATTTGCCTTTCTGTATGTGTGTTATTGCACTCAGAATCTACCAGAGAATTTCATAAATTAGTTTTTCTTTACAGTTGAATAATATTTCATTGTGTAACTGTACTTCACTTTCATTATTGATTCATCTGTTAATGGATATCTAGGCCATTTCCAATTTCTGGCTATTAGAAATAGAGCATCAATAAACAATGAAGAGCAAGTAATTCTATAGTAGGATATGAAATCCTATGGCTATATGGCTAAGAGTGGTATAGCCAGATCATGTGGTGGATATGTTTCTGGGTTTGTGAAGAACATCCACATTCATTGTGGCATTACATTTTGTACTTGCATCAGCAATGTTTGTTACCATATTCCACATGCCTGCCAGCATTTGTTGTCAATTTTTCTTTACCTAGCCATTGCAACTAGGGTGATCTGAAATCTCAGGGAATTTTATTTTGCATTTCTTTGATGGCTTGACTCTTTTAAAAAATATATTGAGGTCACTTGTATCTCATCTTTTGAGATGTTTAATTCGGCATCCAATTTTAAAATTTGGTTGGTTTATTTAAGTTTAATTTGCTGAATTCTAAAGGCAGAGTTTTCCTGACCCACAGTCACTCTCGAATAATCATTCTGAGGTTTAACATCAATTATAAATTTTCAGTCAATAGTTCAGGCTTATTACTATCTAGTTCTTACATTTTTAAATTAACCCACACTCCTTATTTACACTTTGCCTCATGGTGGTACCTTTAATAGCATGACACTTTAATCTTCTGCTCCCTCTACATCTGACTGGTGACTCCTAACACTGCCCTTTCTCATCCCAGCATTCTCAGTTGTCTTTCCTGCCAACCTTTATACTGTTCAGCTACTGGCCAGTCAGCTTGTTTATTAAGTCAATCATAGCGACATATCTTCACAGTATACAAAAGGTTTACTCCACAGAACAGTTATTTACATATTCTTATTGTTAATCATCTGTCAGATGTTAGGATGTTTCCTATTCTGTGAGCTTCCTTTAAACTAGACTCATAATATCCTTTGTTGAACCCAAGCTTCTTTGATTATAACAAAGATTTTATTTATTAATTGTTAATCCTCTAGCACACATGATCAGGGACCTGCTCATAAAGTTCTTTCCTATGTCATTGAGTTGAAGCATACTCCCTATATTCTCCTCTATCAGTATTATGTTATCATTGCTTACATTGAGGTCCGTGATCCATTTAGAGTTGAGTTTTCTTTTTTTTTCTTTGACGATTTTTAAAAATTTAGTTATGTATTTATTAAAAATTTCCACTTCTTCCCCACCTCCCTTTTCCCTCCCCCTCCCTCTCTAGTCTTAAGAGCAGTCAGGGTTCCCTGCCCCATGGGAAGTCCAAGGTCCTCCTCCTTCCATAGTTGAGTTTTCTACAGGAGGAGATTAGAATAGAGTTTCATTCTGCTTCATAGAACTATGCAGCTTAACCAGATCAAAGGGATTCGATTGGAAAAGAAGTCAAACTTTTATTATTTGCAGATGTTATGGTAGTGTACATAAGGAACCCCAAAAACTCTACCGAAGAACTCCTACAGCTGATAAACACCTTTAGTAATGTGGCAGGATACAAGATCAACTCCAAAAAATCAGTTGCCCTCCTATACACAAAGAACAAAAAAGCAGAGAGTGAAACATAACCTTTCACGATAGCCACAAATACCATAAAGTATCATAGGGTAACTCTAAATAAGAAAGTGAAAGATCTATTTGACAAGAACTTTAAGTCATTGAAGAAACAAATTGAAGAGGATACCAGAAAGTGGAAGGATCTCTCATGCTCTTGGATTGGGAGGATCAACATAGTAAAAATGGCAATTCTACCAAAAGCAATCTATAGATTCAATGCAATCCCCATCAAAATTCCAACAAAATTCTTCACAGACCTTGAAAGAACAATAGTCAACTTTATATGGAAAAAAAACCCTCAGGATAGCCAAAACAATCCTATACAATAAAAGTACTTCCAGCAGCATTACCATCCCTGACTTCAAATTCTATTACAGAGCTACAGTAATGAAAACAGCCTGGTACTGGCATAAAAACAGAGATGTTGATCAATGGAATCGAATCTAAGACCTGGATATGAATCCACAAACCTATGAACACCTGATTTTTGATAATGGAGCTAAAGTTATACAATGGAAGAAAGAAAGCATCTTCAACAAATGGTGCTGGCATAACTGGATGTCAACCTGTAGAAGAATGAAAATAGATCCATATCTATCACCATGCACAAAACTCAAGTCCAAATATATTAAAGACTTCAATATAAATCTGACCACACTGAACCTGATAGAAGAGAAAGTGAGACAGAGTCTGCTACACATGGGCACAGGAGATTACTTCCTATGTTGAACCCCAGTAGCACAGACAATAAGAGCAACAATGAATAAATAGGACCTCCTGAAACTGAGAAGCTTCTATAATGTTAAGGACACTGTCATTAAGACAAAAAGACAGCCTACTGAATGGGAGAAGATCTTCCCCAACCCTGCATCAGACAAAAGTCTGAGCTCCAAAATATATAAAGAACTCAAGAAACTAGACACTAAGACTCTAATTAACCCAATTAAAAAATGGGGTACTGAACTGAAAAGAGAATTCTCATAGCAGAAATTTAAATGGCCAAAAGATATTTGAGGTCATGTTCAACCTTCTTAGTGAAAAGGATAATGCAAATCAAAACAACTTGAGAAACCATCTTACACCTGCCAGAATGGCTAAAATCAAAAACACCAATGATAGCCTATGCTGGAGAGGATGTGGAGTAAGGAGAACACTCATCCGTTGCTGGTGGGAATGCAAACTTGTGCAACCACTTTGGATATCAGTGTGGTGGTTTCTCAGGAAACTGGGAGTCAACCTACCTCAGGATCCAGCAATTCCACTCTTGGGAATATACCCAAGATTGCCCAATCATACTACAAAAGCATATGTTCAACTATGTTCACAGAAACACTATTTGTAATAGTCAGAACCTGGAAACAACCTAGGTGTCCCTCAATAGAACGAATAAGGAACGTGTGGTACATATACACATTAGAGTTCTACTCAGCGGGGAAAAAAAAGAGACATCTTTAATTTTGCATGTAAATGGATGAAAATAGAAAACACTTTACTGAGTGAGATAATCGTGATCCAAAAAGATGAATATGGTATGTACTCACTCATAAGTGGATTCTAGCCTTAAACAAATGACATTGAGCCTATAATTTGTGATCCTAGAGAAGCTAAATAAGAAGGTGAACCCAGAGAAAAATATATATTTATCCTCCTAAATATTGGAAGTAGACATGAACGCTGGGCAAAAGTTGGGAGCACAGGGGTGGGGGTGAGGTGAGAAGGGGAGATGAGGAGAGAGATGGCAGAAGGGGAGGATTGGGGAGAGCTTGGGGGAATGGGATGGTTGAGATGGAGGAAGTGTGGATATGGAAGCAGGGAAGATTTCTTAATTAAGGGAGCCATTTTAGGATTGAAAAGAGACTTGGCTCTAGAGGGGTTCCCAGGTAACATCCTAGAAGATGTTACCAGCTAGGTCCTTGGGCAGCAGAGGAGAGGGTGCCTGAACTGGCTTTTTCCCATAGCCACACTGATAAATATTTTGCATATCACCATAGAACATTCATCCAGCGATGGATGGAGATAGAGACAGAGACCCACATTGGAGATGAAGAGCAGAAGGAGAGAGAACATGAGCAAGGAAGTCAGAACTGCGAAGGGTATGTCCACCCACTGAGACGGTCGGGGTCGGACTGATCTAATGGGAGCTCACCAAGGCCAGCTGGACTGGGACTCTCTGAATGTGGCTGACAATGAGGCCTGACTGAGAAGAAAATGATAATGGCACTGTGCTTTGATTCTACTGCATTTACTGGCTTTTTGGGAGCCTAGTTTATTTGGATGGACACCTTCCTAGACCTGGATGGATGAGGGAGAGCCTTGGACTTCCCACAGGGCAGGGCACCCTGACTTCTCTTAGGACTGGAGAGGGAGAGGAAGGGGGAGTGGGTGGAGTGAGAGGGAAATGGGAGGAGGTGAAAATTTTTAACAAATAAATAAATTTAAAAAAAGATATTTTGTAGTGTGGCAGAAGAGCAGGCTGAAGTGTTTTTGTTTAGATACAGAATAATTTTATCTGTGTTTGTGTGTGTGTGTGAGTGTGTGAGTGAGTGTGTGTGTGTGTGTGTGAGTGTGTGAGTGAGTGTGTGTGTGTGTGTGTGTGTGTGTGTGAAGAAAAAAGTTCAGTTCTCATTGCACTGTATCCAGAGTCTTTATTGCTCACTTTCCGGCAGAGGTTTATTAATATTGGCAACAGCATGGTGGGGATGTGATGCAGAAATTAAACCCTAAGAACCAAAACAAAATGCCTTTTTTATGTTGTCAAGGGTAGGGGATGTCATGCACAACTTGCTTCGGCTTATTTCAGGCTTGCTTTATGTGGCAGTTACCATTTTTCCTTTTGTAGATAATGAGGCTCAGTGAACAGTTGACAAACACAGGTACTAACGAGAGTGCTGTTACTGTGTGAAATGGTTAGAAGTGGACTGCTGAGACTTTGTCAGGTTAGGCTAAAACGAAAGAGGGAACCAAAGTTTTCACCATGTTGAAATATTAGGTGAAGTTGGGGATAAATAAGAGTGGTTGATAATTTTGAGTAATGGTTCTTCAAATGTATGCCATTAGTGTTTCTATATTTAAAGTACAACAATAATTTTTCCTGTCATTAGTCAGATTAAATGCTATGTAGAGTTAATTACTAATTACATTTTAGTTTAGTATCTTTAATGGAGCATTTGTAATGTGCATTAAAGCCCTCCCCTATTTGTGGAGGGATTAAATTTAATTATTAGCAGGTATATGGGTTGTTTGATTGTCATAGGTTTAACTGAGTTCATTTTTAGGTTTAATAGGTTTTTTAAATATATTTGGATGATATGCTAATTGTGTTTGATTATACAATGCTATGGCTATGAAGGAGTATCCTGAGACTTGAGGTTCTAATTGAATTATTATAGATGTTTTGATTTTAGGAGATTTTATGGAGCTGAGGGGCATATATATAGTAAGTTGTTCTCATGGGGTAGAGTTGGTAATGGAATTTCACAAGGTGGGTAATTGAGTTATTTATGAGAATGATGAGACTGAGTTGGTAAGACAAGGATGGATTGTCAGAGCAGCTACACATAGTTGTGAAATTTGGTTGACAATGATGAGTAACTCGAATTGTCAGTAAATATAATGAGTACATGTGTAGCACATGCAAGGTGATAGCAGTCAGGGTGACGATCAAAGATCAGAGTAAACTGTGCTCAGTGTCTAGTTACATGGAAGACCAATTTTCTTATGAGACTTAGTGATGGTGTACGAATAACCCTTATGGAATAGGCGATTGATTATGTGACACTCATTTGAGACAATCAAATTTGTATAAATGTTTATAAATCCTTTTTGCTGTTTGTCACTGAATACCATTAATTTATTTTTAACACTTACTTAAATCAATTTACATATATGAATATTATTTATATTTTAATTTATATTCCACTACTAGTGCATTTGTTTTGTTGCTAATCATGTTTCCTCTTTGGCTATGGGAAAAACCCTTCTATCATCATGTCTGGACCCCTTTGAAACCCTCCAACCATTTTTTTGGGGGGTGAGACCTCCAACCATTTTGATTTTGCATTCTGGTTCTTGCGGTATTGAAGATGTCCTAAAACGCCTTCTAATTTCCATGGCCAGACATACTATTATACACTAAATGTGTTTTTCTCCAAGTCCCTCTAGATGTTTATTGGAGAAAAGTATTGTACACTTGGTTTACCCATGGGAACTGGGTGTGTTCCTTGGTTTTTTGGCATCATTGCTTCTAATTTCTAAACTAGGAAATATGTGTGCATTTATAAATTCACATAATAGATATATTAGCATTATTTGAATTTGCATGTTTATTTTTGTATACAATCATCTGTATATGGTTCACACAACACTTTCCTATTCTTTTTAATCCCATATGGACCACTTTTGAAATTCTCATTGCTAATTTATTAATTTCATTACATGTTATTTCAAGAAATATGGTTGTCACTATCCACTGTCCATTCCTTATCAACCATGTTGTTGAAAGCAGTGTGTTTTCAGAATATCCCACCCACACCCTTAGAAATGATTACAAAATTTATCTTATATTTAATTCTCCAATCTCTACTCACTTCAAAAGTTACTTAACACCTGTTTGTTCTCATCTCCTTTATTAAGATTAAATATCAAGCTGTCTTTAAAATGATAATATAACATAAAAAGAATAAACCGTAATAACAATTACAAATTATTATATGCTTATAAAAGCCTTAAATTAGCAGGAAAATATTGACATCATGACCTCAAATTTTTTGGTTTGTTTTTAGATGAGGACTGTCACAAAGATCTCTAACACACCGGAAAGATTGTTCAGTGGTTAAAATTGCCTGCTGTTGAGGCTAATTTGACCTCAGGAATTTCATGCTGTAAGAAAAATACAGCCTGCCACAAATGATGCTCTGACCTTTATATGTGTATTGTTATCATGCCTACCCCTCCACACACTGAATGAATGAATGAGGGAATGAACGAACGAACAAATAAATAAAGCTAATAAAAAGATTTCTTTTTTACAACAACGTCTGCTGGATCTTAGTTTCTAGCCCTTAATATAATGATTTCTACAATTTGAAAACACAGAGAATTGAACCCAAGAGATTAGAGTAACATACAAAGGAAACCCTAATTGCAAGTATCTAATAGCTCATCCCTAAGGAGAGGGAATCTTGAAGGACTTCCTTCAACATACTTGATGACAGCTCTTATACTTTAAAATCTTTGTAAAAGATTTATAAGATCTTAGGAAGCTGTGAGGAGAATCACAGCAATGGATTTTTCATGTTCATAAAAACTACTCAGAATATGAATTTTCATTGTCAACTCGTAAGTAAAGAAGAGCAGGAGGATTTTACTGCGGACTTCCAGCACCACCAACCTCAAGCAACATTCTCACTTGGTTTTGAAGTAGAGAGAAAGTGAGTATTTGAGTTCCATGTGCTCTAGCATGTTCCATGACCAGAATGTTAGAGAATCTCCATGAACTCTGTTCTCAAGACATGATAGAAATTTCATAAATTGCAGTTTAAAATATTTCTCATGCATTAAAGCTAGTGCTTCTTACAGGTGTGCTTACTGGTGAGAGATTGTGATATTCATACAAAATGGATCTCAAAGACTACAGTGCTTTTCTAAAAAATAGCATGAGAAACACACTCTTAATTGTTTTACTAGTTATATAATGCTAAGTGTAAGATACTTTCAAATATTCTTGAATTATAATGCATAATTATAATTTATATACCCTATCACAAAATATAATCAGAAACTAAACACAATTCATCATGTGCTGTTCATTGTATGTTACTATCACTTTGCTTAGACACACCATTTCTTCTAATAAATCACTTTAAATTACTAGTATATTTTAGAATTTTGTAAATCCATTTTTTCACATGAAAATTGTTATTTTAGTGTTATTCACATTCCAGCCTTCAAACACATGAATAAATCTGAAAGATACCATGCCAAGTGAAATAAGCCAGTCACTAAAGGAAAAGTACTGAATGCTTTTACATATATAAGGTAAGTCTAATTCACTGAAGCAGAAAATATAGTAATGATTATGAGAGGACAGAAATTTCAAGAGACAGTTTGGATATATTCAACATTTGTAAGTCTTTACTAATGCTAATTGGGTTACCTATGGGCAATATGGAATTGTACACTCAAAATACAGTAAATACAATATCAATCATTCTGATGAAACAATCAATCAAGAATCACAATGTGATAAAAGAAAATGTTGATTAGTAAAAGATGTATTGATTTCTCTGATTATGTTTACAACATCATTGGTGTGTGAGTGTGTCAAAACTGATCAAACTGTATTTGACTAAATACATGTAGACCATTGCATATTGACTACACTTCAGCAATACCATTAGCAAACTAACATTCTCACCTTAAGCCATTCCTATACTTTCTGATGCTCCATTAATCTGTTAGGTGTTAGGTCAACTGTTATGCAGTAGAGGTTGTCTGCGGGAGAAGAGAGGAGGTAGGAAGGGGCAGTGAATGTGAAAATTGTGTCATGTGTTCAATGTTCTACACATTTTGCCTCATCAAATCTTCATTTATTCTATTACATTAAAAATTTATTTTAGTTTACTTATTTTTAGTAGTAATAACCAAGTATAGGTCCTGGAACATAACAGGCAAATACTATATCACTGAGCTTCTTGGTTTTGTCTTGATTTTATTCCATTTTTTAAATTTTTTAAAATTATAATATAATCATAACATTGTGATTCTCTTCTTCTCTTTCCTTCATCCAGAAACTCCCATACTCTCCTTGAAATTCATAGCCTTTATATTTTAACTATCATTGTATGTATACATGTACATACCTATATATTACAAAATATAGCCTCCTCAGTCTTAATGTTGTTACTCATATGTATGTTTTCATAGATAATCATGTGTTCTTTTAAAAGTATTTTGAGTTCACACAGTGCTGTCACCATGGTCCTGGATATAGGACCATCTACTGCATATGGACACCCTCTCAGGAGCTATATCACTTTAAAAAAAAACAGAACTGACTCTCCTTTCACTAGCAGCAGTAAATTGTCAATAGCTCCTCACCTAGGGTGAGAATTCCTAACCACCTCCCTCCTCCATGCTTTGATTTTATCTGGTTTGATTGTGTACAGGCCCTGTACACCCTATCACAACCACTGTGAGTTCACATTAGCACTATCCTGTTGTACAGAGGAACACTTTCACTGTGCTCATCAACTACCTCTAACTGATAGAGGTTTATTGATCCCATTTTCACGATGACCCTTGAGCATTTGAAGGAAGAGTATAAGGTAGACATTCCACTTAGATGTAGGCATGCTACAGTCTCTCATTCTCTATTTATTATTCAGTTGTGGATCACAGTACTACCTGTCATCGAATCGAAAAAGAAACGTGTATAATAAGGATTAAGAGATGAGCAAATGCATGGGTACAAGGATAAGCCATTATGAGTCAATTTATTACTATGTCAGTTTAGCAGAACAACAGTAGTAGATTATCACCTAGAGACAATGACCGGTCTGGCCACAAATTCCTGGTTCCTGTATTGATACTGATCATGGTTTCTGTCTTGTAGAGCAGTCAGTCCTCAAATCCAATTTATTGTTCTCATTACATTTGTGTCATTATTACATCAGTGAGTTTATGTTGCCAGGTTGTGGTGATTCCAATCAGGCTCTACAACAGGCAGGGGAAAACGATCCATGAAAATACAAGAATTAAACTCAGCTCAGTTCAATTTTACTGAAACTGGTGCTGGACCAAAACTTCTAGAGTCTGGCCAAGATCATTATACTTTACCCATATTTAAGCACAGCACAATTTTTTTTAAAAAAAAAAGTATTCAGATAACCATTAATTCGGTATCAAATACACAAAAATTTAAGATTGGTTTACATTGAGATTCCTTACAAAGCATATCTGGCTTGTTTCGTAAGAATGAATACTGCTGATACTCAGAGACAGTGCCCAAGATTTGGGTCTAAGAAGCTTGACTGGGATAAAAATAAAGCCTGTGGTTTTCAGAATTGGCTTGACCCTAAGCTAGCGGAGAAGTCACTTAGGCTGTTATAAAGCACAAGGAACCTCACTAATAAGAATGGGTTTTGTGGGGTAAAGTCAATGCTCAGGATTTAGAGGAAAAGGTCATGGATGGGTAAAAATAAAAAGTCTGGGAGATACAGGCAGATCCTGTCTCATCAGACAACAAAGGGTCACCAGGTTGTAAAGCGACATCTTTCCTAGCATTCCAGAAAGATCAGCTATGCCTCTCCACTCCTTTGAGGAGATAAGCTGCGTGTTTATCTTTCCTGGCTTCTCCAGTGCTTATCTGTGTACACAAGGACTTTTGCCCTCTATACCAGGCCAATCATTATTGTTCCTTGCAAGGTTCAAAGCTGATTAAGATTAGTGATTACTGTGTCTGGGTTACCTCACTCAGAATAGTGTTTTCTATTTCCATCCATTTGCATGCAAAATTCAAGATGTCATTGTTTTTTAGCGCTGAGTAGTACTCTAATGAATATATATTCCACACTTTCTTTATTCATTCTTCCATTGAAGGGCATCTTCGTTGTTTCCAGGTTCTGGCTATTACAAATAATGCTTCTATGAACATAGTTGAACAAATGCTTTTTTTAATATGATTGGACATCTCTTGGGTATATTCCCAAGAGTGGTTTTGCTGGATCCTGGGATAGGTTGATTCCGAATTTCCTGAGAAACCACCACAATGATTTCCAAAGTGGTTGTACAAGTTTGCATTCCTACCAGCAATGGATGAGTGTACCCTTTACTCCACATCCTCTCCAGCAAAGGCTATCATTAGTGTTTTTGATTTTAGCCATTCTGACAGGTGTAAGATGGTATCTCAGAGTGTAGTATGTACTCACTCATAAGTGGATTCTAGCCATAAATAAAGGTCAGTGAGCTTATAATTCGTGGTCCTAGAGAAACTAAATAAGAAAATGAACCCAAAGAAAAACATATAGTTATCCTCGTGGATATTGGAAGTAGACTAGATTGTCAGGCAAAAATTGGGATCTTGGGGGTGGGGGTGGAGTGGGGGCTAGAGGAAATGGGGAGAGAAAAGTGAGGAGGGAAGGATGGGGAGACCTTGGGGAAATGGGATGGTTGGAATGGAGGAAGGGTGGATATAGGAACAGGGAAGAAGATATCTTAATTAAGGGAGCCATTTTAGGGCTGACAAGAGACTTGACACTAGAGGTGTTCTCAGGTGTCCATGGAGATGTCCCCAGCTAGTTCCTTGGGCAGCTGAGGAGAGGGAGCCTGAAGTGGCCCTATCCTGTAGCCACACTGATGAATATCTTGCATATCACCATAGAACCTTCACTTGGCAATGGATGGAGATAGAGACAGAGATCCACATTGGAGCACTGGACTGAACTCCCAGGGCCCAAATGAGGAGCAGAAGGAGGGAGAACATGATCAAGGAAGTCAGGACCGGGAGGGGTGCGTCCACCCACTGAGACAGTGGGGCTGATCTAATGGGAGCTCACCAAGGCCAGCTGAACTGGGACTGAAAAAGCATGGGATCAAACCGGACTCTCTGAACATGGAGGACAATAAGGGCTGACTGAGAAACCAAGGACAATGGCACTGGGTTTGGATCCTACAGCATGTACTGGCTTTGTGGGAGCCTAGTCTGTTTGGTTGTGCACCTTTCTGGACCTGAATGGAGGCGGGGCGGGGACCTTGGACTTCCCACAGGGCAAGGAACCCTGACTGCTCTTTGGACTGGAAAGAGAGGGAGAGGGAAGTGGAGGGAGGGGGAAGGAAACGGGAGGTAGGGAGGAGGCAGAATTTTTTTAATAATAAACAATTAGAAAAAAAGATTAATGATTACTCTTGTCTTCCAGAAACATGCATAGGTCTTTCTAACACAGTGCAAGTTGTTAGAAGTCTTCTCCGGTAGTAGGTTTCCGTATGACTTTTTAAAAAGTCTTAACTCCTCGTTCAGTCCCAGTCCGGCTGGCCCTGGTAAACTCTCATCAGATCCGTTCCCTTGTATCAGTGGGTGATAGCATCCCTCGCAGTACTGATTTCGTTTTTCATGTTCCTCCTCCTTCCGCTCCCCCTCCGGACCTCGGGGGGCTCAATCCGGTGCTCCAATGTGGGCCTCCGACTGCGTAGCCGTCCTTCGCCAGAGGAAGGATCTATGGTGATAAGCAAAATATACATCAGTATGGTCATGGGCCACGGCCGATTCAGGCACCCTCTCCTCTGTCCAGAGAGCAAAAAAAAAAAATAAAAATAAAAAAAATAAATAAATAAAAAGTCTTAACTCCTAGTCTTTCATTCCTCTTTAATTCCCTCCTCCATCCTACTTTTCCATTCCCACTCCCGCTTAATCTTTTTTGCTCCATTATTACCCATTTCTCTACAGTGATTTCCACAGTGGCTGGTTAGTTTTTCTATTGATCTTGGGTCCTACTTTTTGAAAACCAGAAATTATTTTCAATAATTCTTTCTCAGAGATTTTTTAAAAAATGTATAAAAGATCAATTCATTTACATATAAACGTGATTTTATTCCCTACTGACTCTTCAACTAAGATGACTTTTATTTCATTTTTTTGCCTGGCTGCCATAACTTGACCCTCTGTTGCAATGTAAAATAAGTGTGTAAAGTATACAGGTTATGTTGTTTGCTACTCATGAAAAGTCTTTGAGCCATTTAAATCCAGTGAATAGTTATTACTAATGTGTTTGTAAGTTATGATGGTTGTAACATGGGAAAGCATTGTCTCTGTACATAGATTGTGAGAATTTTAAATTAGGCTTGAAAAGTTCTTAGAAAACTCCATTCAAACCCTCAGATCTCTCTTTGGTTGTTCACGGAATGGGTGCTAATGTATTCTCCTAATGTAGCTCATGAACAGTGATTGGTATATTTTATATTTATCTATCTCTGAGTATTATACTTTTGAACCTCTAATACCTAGACTGATAAGATAAGAGAGTAGCCATGAAACTTGGAGATACATGTCTGAAAGAGTTTGAACTCGGTTTCTCAACTCATTATGTGATAGGACAGGTATTGTTTATCTTCACTTTCTTTTCCCTTTCCTACAGAGAATCTCCAAAAGAAATGATAGCCGGAAACCACTCCACAGTCACTGTGTTCATCCTTGCTGGATTGACAGATGCACCAGAACTACAGCTGTCTCTCTTCTTCCTCTTCCTTGGAATCTATGTAGTAACAATGGTGGGGAACCTGGGCATGATCACTCTGATCCTCCTCAGCTCCCACCTCCACACCCCCATGTACTTTTTCCTCTGCAGTCTGTCCTTCATTGACCTCTGTCATTCCACGGTCATTACCCCCAAAATGCTGGTGAACTTTGTAACAGTGAAGAACATCATCTCCTACCCTGAATGCATGACTCAACTTTATTTCTTTCTCATTTTTGTTATATCAGAATGTCATATGTTGGCTGCAATGGCATATGACCGTTATGTTGCTATCTGTAACCCATTGCTTTACAATGCTATGATGTCCTATCAAGTCTGTTTCTGGCTGATATTTGGAGTGTATGGTATGGGTTTGATTGGTGCCACAGCTCACACAGTCTGCATGCTAAGAGTGCATTTCTGTGAAGGTGATGTAATAAACCATTACTTCTGTGATCTTTTTCCACTCTTGGAGCTCTCTTGTTCCAGCACTTTTATCAATGAAGTTGTAGTCCTGTGTTTTAGTGCTTTTAATATCCTTTTCCCTACACTGAGTATCCTGAGCTCTTACATCTTCATTATTGCCAGCATCCTCAAGATTAAATCCACTGAAGGAAGGTCCAAAGCCTTCAGCACCTGCAGCTCACACATGTCAGCTGTTGCTGTGTTCTTTGGATCTGCTGCATTCATGTACTTACAACCATCGTCAGTCAGCTCCATGGACCAAGGGAAAGTGTCCTCAGTATTTTATACTATTGTTGTTCCCATGCTGAACCCATTGATCTACAGCCTGAGAAATAAAGATGTCAAACTTGCTCTAAAGAAGTTATATGAAAAAAATTCTCATGAATAATTTTTTTCCTTCTCAAAATGTCCTGCATTTTTTCATTTCTTTCAAGGACAGCTTCTCAATTCTCCTAAGCCAGCTATTTCTTTTTTATTTTGTGTCCTATCTCAGATAACAGGCCTCTGTTAATTTTTTTCTGATTTCTCTGAGATTTAAATCCTGGAAACAAGTTGTGTTAAGAAAATAGGCTTATGTGTACATGCTCACACTATAGGGATCTTCTGCAGTAGAGGTTTTTTCAAATGATTCTTTTCAGAAAGTCTTTGTGTTATCTCTCCCCATCTTCCCTCCTTTTCCTTGTTCTCCCATTTCCTAACCCATTAAAGTGATTATGTTCCATTATTCTATTTCTTCCTTTTTTATATATCATCACCAAGTTCTGTCTTCTATGGCTTGAAAGATTCCCCCTGTCACGTCTACCTTTCCCTGAGAAACACTGCATAAGAACAGATGGAAGAAACATAAGAGTCAGCATTGGTGAAGGACTATAATATTTGCCAGACATAAGAAGACAGCTGTGCACATAAACTCACAGCACTTGTGACATCATGCACAAGACCTGCATAAGCTCAAGCAGGACAAATTCTCAACATGAAGGGAACAGGTGGTCACAGAGTACCACCACTGCCTCCGGAGCTATTGGTTATTGATAGCTGCTCTGCTGGGAGAGGGAGAGTTAGCTTTCCTTAAGGCTGTGGTCCCTGATATGTCTAACATGTTTCAGTGAATGATCACACCTCTAAAACTATATAGGCAGTACAAATGAGGCTTGGAGTTTTGTTTTGTTTTTTAATGAGGACACAAAGTTGGGTGAGTAAAGAATGGGAAGGAAGATCTGGGAGAAGATTGAATAAGGCAATGAAGTTGATCAAAATGCATGTTATACACTTTTGAAATAATTAATAAAAATACTTTAACAAAAAGATACAAAGAAGCCAGGTACCTCTAACTAACATAATGTTTTAACTTCTCCTATAGCAACAGATTTATCAGTTATGAGCAGAATCTGCAATAACATCTGTCTAATTACAGATGCAAAACATTGCAGGCTTTGTGATCAGCTTAAAACCCAGAACACAGATATATCAATGTCTTGTCAGTTTATCTCATCCAGTGAAGCCCAATCTTCATAGTTTGAAGAGCTTTTCTTGTACTAGTCATGTCTTCTTTTCACAGCTGATTTCTTTTTACTATACAAAGTTACCCACATATGTTCACCCACCCATATATGTACATAAATGCTATGTGATATGTGTGTATGCTAATGTAAAACCTGTGGAAATATGAATGTTTCATTTCATTGCTTGAATTTGTTTGCAAGGTTTATGTATATATAATTTGAATTATCGTGCTATAGGCACAAAATAGAATGCAGCTTTTCTTTATATTCATGAGTACTGAATAGGCTAAAACTATTTGTTTTGTTGCCAGATATTTATTCATGTATTTAATATATGTGTTATGAGAAAATACATGTTTGAACTATTCTTGAAAATTTTGATAACTGATAGTCAATAGAATATTTAAATATTAGAATTCTGTCACAAACAAGAGATACTAAATACCATCCGGGAGAACTACTGCAAAGAGGAAAAAAATGCATCAAGAATATAGGCAGAGTTGTGGTCTATCATTCCCAGGCAATGCTTCTCAACTAAGGGACTGTGTCTGTGTCTTTCTATTTATTTCTGCCTAATGGCCATGTGACTCAATGAATGATGTATCTTGAGCCAATATTTGAGAACAGAACATAGTTAATGAATTTCATGTCTACAATCTCCCATACAGATTTAAAAGCACAATGAAGTTCATCTGCAGCAAGGTAGAATTCCATACTTCATTCTAAAACTTACCCGTATAGGCATAGATAAGTGCAGCTCCCAACTCTCACCAAAAAGCTTCTCCTTGAGACAGAGACTGTTAGAGAAAACCACAGCTCGTCACAATCCAGACAGCAATTGCTCCCACAAAGACTTGATAATGCTGCTCTCTGAACCATATCTAATAAACACACTGAGACTCTTTTTTTAAGCTCATGCCAACCCATTAGAATGGTGAGAGCCCACTTGACTTTTCTGAGTGTGTGTCTGTGTGTCTGTCATATCTTCATTCCTGTCTTCAGGTTTCCATTGCTGTGATGAAACACCATGATCAAAAGCAACTTTGGGTAGGAAATAAACTTGAGTTTATTTCAGATATACATCCATATCACAGGTAGTCACTGGAAACCATCAAGGCAAGAACTCAAACAGGGAAGTAACTAGAGGCAGGAGCTGTTTCAGAGACATGGAAGATTGCAGATTACTGGCTTGTTCCTCAGGCTTGCTCCGGTTACTTTCTCATAAAGCCAAGCACCACTATCCTGGGGATAGACAACACCACCCACAATGGACTGGGCATTTTCATACCAGTTACTTATCCAGAAAATGGTCTACAGGCTTGCTTGTAGCCTGATTTTTATGGACGTGTTTTCTCAATTAAGGTTTTTACCTCTCAGATCAACTTAACTAGTGTCAGAAGGACATCAAACTACCCATGACAAGTTCTTGTTTGCTCCTGGTCTGCCTAAGTTCTAGCTGCATAGAATACTTCAGTCATCATCATTCTTTATGCCCCGGCAATGCTTAAGCATGCATGGGCAGCCCATTTATGATGGTTCTCCAGTTGTTCCTATCCTGGGCAGTCTTAGATGCTTGTGTTATTGTCATACCCAAGGTTCCACAGTCTTCCTTTTTGCTGTATATCCAGCGTTTTTTGGGCCTTCCTCTTCACCTTATCCTGTGCACTCCTCAAAGCAGTGCTATTTTTGGGTAACTGCCATCATTCATTCTCACAACACAACTGAAGTATCTCAAGCACTGCTGCTGTATCCTGTAGTTTATTTCATTCTGTAGATGGAGATGTTTCTTAATATCACCATTGCATAGGCTATCTATCTCTTCATATGACAACTAGAATCCTCCTGAGGCATGTCATCTCAAACATATTCAGCTGCCATTTTGAGGAGTGTTTCTTTGTCCAGGTTTCAGAGTTGTAAAGAAGGCAGTCTCATATATTTGTAATTTTGTTGTTGTTGTTATGTCTCTTGCTGACCAAACCTTTCCTAGTGTCTGGAATGCAGTCCTCACTATCCATATCTGCCTCTTGATATCTGAAATAGTTCCCACCTTTGAACAGAAGTTACCTCCCAAATAGACAAATTTGACTGTTTGCTTAAGTTTCTGATTCTTTATTTCAATGTTAAAATACTTGTGTGCTCTTCCCAGGTGTTGTATTTCAGGCTTTTCGATGTTTGCTTTCATACCAAGGTTTTCACTGACTTCCACCACACTATCAACCATGGCCTGCAGCTTATTTGGACTTTAGCAAGTAGTGTTGTATCATTGTCAGAACGCAAGCTGTCACGTCACTCACCATCACGTATCTGTATGGAGATCTCCTCATCCTTTAAGGCTGTTGTTATTATTAGTTCCAAGAATATACTAAAGAGTAGTAGTGAGAGGACACATCCATCACCTACCACAAAAAACATGTAGTAGACACTACAAGCCTATTTATGATCCAGTCCCTAACATATTACTTTAAAAGATAGAAATATGTTCTTTCATTCGTCACCAGGTCAGAGGACAGCACTGCATTCACTGAATGAATCTCACTCATTAAGGAGTGACACCACTAAATCCAAGTGGAAAGTGATGTCTGTCTGAGGATTCCACCCAAATACAGTTCCCTCACAAATCCTTGGCTTTGGTTTCATGTGCTATCACCCATTTCAGGGGACATATAAACAACGCACAGTGAAGAGGCACACAGTCCTACCTCAAACATGAAAAGGTGGCCATATAATGATCTCCTTCTCAGACATTCCTGTTTCACAGAGATAAGCCTTGGTTGCATGTCTCAATATCTATTTACTTGAAGGGTCACTGCAACAAATTACCCTTGAGTCTGTTGGTTTCTGTCTGAACACCAACTATGTTGACTGTGTGATTCTCAGTGAGTCTTCCTTCAAAATAAAGTGATTCAATTTGGAGTAAAATGTTAGACATATTCTTGGAAGTACTATTTAGTTACTCTAATTTCTTACCTCATATTGAAACATAACCAGGACTGTTTAGTTACAAAATCTCTTACCTTACATTGAAACCTAGCCTTCTTATTAGGGCCCCAAAGATAGACACATTGGATCTCTTTATTCCTCTTCCCAATGTGCTTACATTGATTAGATGTCCTTTTCTGCTTTTTCACCATTTCTTGTTTGTTTAATTGGCTTATTAAGGACAAACATCTTGAACTTTGCCTATTGAGATAGTCATGATCCAGGTTCTGATAAATTTTAATAAAGTAACATTTGTTAAAATGTTTGATAGCCATCCTGTGAATAACAAGCTCCCCTTACCCTCAATCTCTGAGCCAAGAATATTGATAAATCAGTATTTAATTCTGTGCAATACCATAAACCACCAGATGTTGACCGAGGTTTCTGTCCCACCTGATCCTGCAGCCATTCAGTCCCAAAGAAACACACAGAGGTCTACATTAATTATAAATTGATTGGCCTACTATCTCAGACTTCTTATTAACTCTTATAACTTATATTAGCACATAATGCTTCTGTGTGTTAGCCACGTGTCTTGGTACCTTTCTCAGTAAGGCAGTCTTGGTCTATGTATGGCTTCCTCTGTGTCTGGGTGACTACTTCAGACTTACCTTTTCTCTTCCCAGAATTTTCCTGTTCTGGTTGCTCCACCTCTACTTCCTGCCTGGTTGCCCCACCTCCACTTCCTGCCTGGCTACTGGCCAATCACCATTTTATTAAAATAATATGAGTGACAAAATGAAAGACCATTGTCCCACAGCAACCAGAGTCTTAAATACAAAGGCAATGTTTGTGTACCCTTCTTGCTTATTTTCCTTTTATCACTGTTCTTATGTTTTTTGTTTTGTTTTATTTTTGAGTCCCTGATGTGTGATTCCCCTCTGTATACTGTGAATACAATTGGTTAATAAAGAAACTGTCTTGGGCCTAAGCATAGCAGAATAGAGGTGGGCCGGGAAAACTAAACTGAATGCTGGGAGAAAGAAGACGGAGTCAGGAGAAACCATGGCGTTACCAAAGAAGAAAGATGTGAGCCACCAGCAAGAACTTGCCAATAGGTCATGAGCCTCGTGGTGAAATACAAAATAATGGAAATGGTTTAATTCTAGATGTAACAACTAGCTAGCAATATGCTTAAGTAATTGGCCAAGCAGTAATTTAAATAATTTGGTTTCTGAGTGATTATTTGGAGTCTGGCAGCCAGGAACAAACAAGCAACCTACTACTACATGTCCCAAATAGAATTTTCTGACACTGAGTTTTAATTTTAGAAGATTTTTACTTAAACACATTGTTTGCAAGATTATTACAGAGATACCTATATTTTATATGTCCTGTCTATTCTCCAATCTTCACCGCAATAGTGCACTTACACTATTATCTATTGCCCAAACATCCTTAGATTTTCTTTACATAATGTTCTTTCTTGTCTCAAAAATTCTATCTAGGATCTCAAATTGGTGATAGTTTGGATGACATTTCAGTCACCTCTAGAGCGCACAATTCTGGAACTATCTTTCACGTTCATGAAGATGTAGACAGTTAAGGACATGAATTGGGTATTGTGCAGAGTGTCACTGTACATCAAGCAGACGGATTTAACTACATATTTTGAGTAAGGGTGCGTGCTTGTTTGTTAGAGAAAAGTTACAGAAGAAAGTTCTAATGATACCATTCCAAAGGGCATCACATGCAACTCACTCTTAAGGAATTAGAGATTGTGTTCCACTTATCTGAAAGGAAAGCTCTTAATTTATTATTTTGGAATTCTTGCATATTATAAATTTAACTCTTAAATCTATCTATTAGTTAAATCACTTATTTAAATAATTGTGAACACACATATATTAATTTCTATTTTCATTTATATTCTTTTGTAAACTGCATTTACTTTTTACTTAATTTGTTTCAGATGTGGGGATTGCAAATCCTCCATGTATGTTTCCCTTTCAGATACTCCAAGAAATTTAACATTACATTGTTTTATGGCACTAAACATTTTCTAATTTTCTTTCCCAGAAATAATACTGACCATTTGTTCTGACCACTCTAGATATATTTGTTGAATAAGAGTATTATAAATTCAGATTCATGCATGGAACCTGGGAATGCTCATAGCTACATTGGTGTCCTTGATTCTATTTCTTTGAACAAACTAGTATAAACACAAGAAGCTATTTGTTTAAACTAACCCCTTATAGAGATACATATATAATTACCTACCTACATTTCACATCTATGTATCTGTTGTAAACTGAAAATTATTAATATAATGCATTCTACTCTGGATTAGTATCACATTGGTTAGTTTTGAAGTTTCCATTGATTGTCTGCAAATTCCACATAAAATAAAAAAAGCAGTCACCATTGTCCATTCCCTATAATTTTATGGGTCTATTCTCCCTCTTTGCTTCTAGTGCTACTAGAATTTTCCATCTGTAACCTAATGGAAAAATCATCCTATCAATAAATATACTGAATAAACCAGTTACAATATTTATTGTTTAAACTCTCTTGTTATCTCTACTCATAATGAAATTTCCTAAATCAAACATGCTCATCTCCATCTTCTTCCATGTAACTACATACCCTTGAAATAATATTACCCCTGAAATAATAATGAAACCTATAAGAAACAATTTTTGATGATGATTACAAATCACTGTTATTTCCCAAGATACTAATTAAACAGATAAAAAAGCAGTGAGAATTTACTGCATATATTTTAAAGACAATTTTCATAAGGGACATTGTCATGGAAGCACCCTATAAACATGTCATTAGACCTCAGTTTCTAGCCCCAAATGCAATGGTGGATACTATTTCCAAACATAGAGAATTGTACTCATGGGAGACAAAAAGAAAGTATCAACCAAAGCATCATACAGAAAATTTTAATTGATTTTCCCCTAAGTATCTTATCCCCAATGGAAGAAAGTTCTTGAAGAGTTTCCTTCTACAAACTTCAATGGTACCTCTTATATATCAAAAATCTCTGTGAAAATATCATTTTGGTAAGTGCCTTAGGAAGATACCAGATACTTGTGACCGTGGATACGACTGTGAACTACTCAAGATATATAAGATTTATGTTCTGATCCCACAAATAAGATTGAGGGAGATTTTATTTTGAATTACACCAATGACATGAAGAGGTGTTACATTTAAGAAAACTTGGTCTCAATGTCACTGGGATGGAAGTCTCCAAGTAGAGAGGTGAGCAACTAATATCCATTTATCCTGTGATCTCTCAACATCAGAATGTGAGACAATCACCATGAAGTCTTCATTTCAAAAATTATAGAAACTTTCAAATTCTAGCCAAAATATCACTTATGTGCTTGGAACCAAGTTTTCTCCCAGGCATTTTTCATGCTTGATTGGAACTTTAATGTTACACAGTGTATTTCAGTTGCTATAGCTATAGAAACATTGAAAAGAAACTCAAAATTCTTATTTTTGTTATATAATCTAGATGCTATGGGTAAATTACTTTCAAACAATTCTTCAGGTTTCACAAATAACCTCAGTGTGCAAACCCTGTCATAAACTGTAACACTTACAGTAAACAATTTGCCTGTGTCTATTCATGAGGAGTTCCTATTACTTTCCTCATTTTTCATTGTTTCTTTTATAAATCATTTGAAAATTTTAGTATGTTTTGATGTTTTAATCTAATTAATATTTTATGAACACACCTCATTTTTACATATCTTTCCAAATTTACATTTCTCTTGAAAAATCCTTCACTGTCCCTTTTCTAAACTAAGCACCATAACAGCTGTACTCCTGTATCCCTGCTCAGTCATTCTAGGCATTCCACAAACTGCTCTCCTCTCTCCTTAGAGATTATAACATTTTAATGAGTAGGAACTTTACACATATTTGATAATACTTATTATCATCAAAACTTTGTCAGTCCCCATTCACAATCAAATAATATTGCTTGATCTTTATCTTCTTATTTTGTCTTGGTACTAGCTCTTATATACCAGGATGACCTCTAACTCACAGGTATCTGCCTGTCTCTGCCTCCGAAGTGCTGAGATTAAAGGCATGTGCCACTATCACCAGGCTAGATATTTTTCATGACAATTAAAATATCAGGTCTTGGGAAATAACTAGTCAAGTTTGTTCAATCTCTGTGTAGCCTTACATTTCCCCTAAGTTTGCATAACTATAGATTAATGTTTTAATTTTCATATATGAGGCCTAATTAGCATTTGTACATGATAAATTCAATAGGTTTATCAAAAACTATCAAGATATCCTTGGGACTAAATGTGGAAGGAGAACAAATAAGAACAGAGAAAGATGAAGTACATATTTTTAGATGCAGTGATTGAACACAGTTTTGAATACTATCCTAAAAAATAATTTTATAAAAGTTCAAATAATGAAACCAAACTTCTAGATGTTCTTTACCAGATTCACAGTGGTTCTAAGCCCTCACTGGGTTCCTTTTAGTTTTGAAAAGTATGTGTGAACCTAGAAGGGACTACGATATGTGAGATAAGCCAGTCACAGAAGAAAAGATTACTAAGTGGTTCTATTTATATAAATATAATGGCCAGACACATAAAAAGAGATAATATGGTAATTATTGCCAGAGAGCAAAAACTGAGAGAGAAAAGGTGGACTTGTTTAGGGATGTAAAACTTAGTAATGACAGATGAATTGAGCAATACAATGCAGTATATAATATAGTACCTGTATATAACACATGGTATTATGCACTCAAAGATTAAAGAAAAAGTTCTCCTTACATTTTGATATTTTACTATAACATATTTATCTCTTATATTTACTGAAAAATAATATGTGTATATATATATATATGTTTATATATACATATACATATGATTAGGAAAAGAAGCCAGTAATTTTAAAAGAGAACAGGAGAAGATTTAGAGGGAAGAATGAAAAGCAGTATATAATATATGTCTATTATAATCTCAAAAAATAAAGAAATAATTTAAAATCAAATAAATACAAAGAGTTTAAAAATTGATGCTGAAACAATTGATATAAGAGGTTTGATTTTTGACTCTGGAAACAGTTGCTTGCATTTGCTAAATCAACTTGGTGTCTTTCTGACACTTGAAGTGTGTTATCTCAAGTGATATGCATATATAATCTCATAATTACATCTCAATCTTATGAACACATGTATATGTATATGTGGTCAGGAAGATGACTTATCATTTGGCTGTATAATTTTGATATATAGAATATATATTAGGAAATGCCTTATCACTAGATCTATTTGTCCCATGAGGACTCTAGGCACTTAAAAGACTGCCTTGTTCTTTAGCTCAGACTGACTGAATACAATTAGATCACTTTCATTTCAGGTCAAGTTCAAGCTAGAATAAAGGCTTTTTGTAAATAGATCATAAATTTAAAACTCTACAGTTATACACAATGTCAGAGCCATAGATATACAGCCAAGGTTACTACACAAAGCACCCTAAGAAAAGCATGCCCATTTTTGTATTCCAGTCTGTTAACAATAGGCCTACATCTCAAAGTTGATCACTGGGCAGTGTGCCCATTCATCTGCTCACAATCCTACTCCTGTCACACTGGACCCTTGTGTTGTCATGGCAATGATTCAAATCCTTGTTGTTTACCCTAGAAATATGCCTTTGACAAGTGAGAAGTAACTATTGCAATTTCTTTATTGCTTCAAGGCTCCTGAGAGAAAAAGAGATATTAGGCTTGGAGAGAAGAAGCTAAGAAGCTAGGAGAAATAAGAAGTGGGACAGTAGAATTAAATTAGGAACAGAAGAAAAAAGAGACTTGTTTGGGAAAGGACATGTGAATTTGTTTATTCATCCTCAGATAGCCAGAGAAAAAAGAATCCTTATTGCTTCTTGTAGCATCTGATTCTGAACTCTGCAGAGGGATCTGGGGCTGGATTTCAAAGGCTCTCATTAAATAATTGTATGGTTTACATTTTGAAGGGTTCTTAATTTGTTTTCTGAAACTTCTAGCAATTTTATAACCTCACTATCAATAATGAGGCTTTGATTACTCACACCCACCTCTGGAAACACTAACCATTTTTACTATATCCCTTCCAGTCAATGTGAAATTTTGTCTCTGTTGTTTTTATTAAAATCTCCTTAATGATTATTCATGGTACACATATATTCAGGTGTTTATTGGGGATTTGTCTATCTCCACTAGAAGTATTAATATTCAAATAATGTGGCTTTTTATGATTGGATTATTAGCTCACTAGTCATTCAGGTATATAAGTTTGTTACTTCTATCAGTTGTTCTCCCTAAGATATATTACTTGAAATGTTTCCCACTGGGTATGCTATTTTTCATCTATGATGTCCTTTTTCTGTTGTTTTCTTTATTTTTTGTTTTATTTTTTATTTAAAACAATCTTTTTTATTTTATGTATCAGTACCAGTTTCCTCTTCTTCACCTCCCTTTTCTCCTCCCAACTCTCCCCACCCCACTCCCTATCCATTCCTCAGAAAGGATGAGGCCTCCTTTGGGAAGCAACAAAGTCTGTCACATCACTTGAAGCAAGATCATGACTTTCCTCTATGCCATGTATCTAGGCTGAGCAAGGTATCCCTAAATAAGGAATGGGCTCCAAAATGCTGGTTCATGCACTAGGGATAAATATTGGTTCCATGACCAGTGGCCCTACACAATACCCAAGACACGCAACTGTTACCCACATTCAGAAGGCCTAGCTCATTTCTATGCAGGTTCTCTAGCTGTCAGTACAGTGTCAGTGAGCTCCCTCTAGATTGGATTACCTGTTTATATGGGTTTCACCATCATTGTCTCTACCACTTTGCTCATATTGTCACCCCTACCTCTCTATGACTAGACTCTAGGAGCTCAGCCAAGTACTTGACTGTGGAATTCTGCATCTTCTTCCATCAGTTCCTGGATGAAGGTTCTATGATGAAAATTAAGGCAGTCATCAATCAGCTTACAGAGAAAAGGCAAGGCACTATCTCCACTATTGCAGGGGTTCTTAACTGCGATCGTCCTTGTGGATTCCTGGGAATTTCCCTAGTGCCAGATTTCTTGCTAACCCCATAATGTCTCCCTCTGTCAAGATATCTCTTTACTTTCTCTCCCTCTTGGTCCTTCTGCTATGAGATAATGCCCTTGTACACTGAAAAGATTTGCCACTTATACTGGTTTAATAAAAAGCTTATTGGCCAATAACCAGACAGAAAGTATAGGTGTGATGACCAGACAGGAAATTCTGGGAAAAGAAAAGGCAGAGATTCAGTCACCAGTCAAACACAGAAAAAGCAAGATGAGAATGCCTTACTGAGAAAAGGTACCATGCAATGTGGCTGAACATACATAAGAAATATGGGTTAATTTAAATTGTAAGAGCTAGTTAATAATAAGTCTGAACTAATAGGCCAAACAATTTATAATTAATACAAGCCTCTCTGTAGTACTTTAGGACTAAACAGATACAGGATAAGGTGGGGTAGACGTCTGTCAACATTCTTCCACAAATTTGACATTCCCAATCCCTTATGTTCTCCTCCGTCCACCTCTCCTATCCCTAATCTCCTTCCACAACCTCATCCCCCACACTCCCACTTAACTCAGAAGATTTTGTCTATTTCCCCTTCGCAGGGTGATCCAAGTATGTCTCTCTTAGGAAAAGATCTTTCTCTTAGGAAACTGACCTTGTTTCCTGACTTCTCTGGAATTATAGACTCTAGGCTGGTTATCATTTGCTTTATGTCTAATATTCACTTATGAGTGAGTATATATTCTTTCTTTCTGTTCTGGGTTACCTCACTCAGAATGCTTTTTTTTTTCTAGGTTCATCCATTTGCGTGCAACTTTCAAGATGCCATTGCTTTTTACTGCTGAGTAGTACCCCCATTATACAAATGTACCACATTTGCTTATCCATTCTTTGGGTGAGGAGCACCTAGCTTGTTTTCAGGTTCTGGCTAATATGAATAATGCTGTTATGAACATAACAGAGCAAATGTCCTTGTGATATGCTTGTGCATACTTTGCGTATATGCCTGAAAGTGGAATTTCTAGTTCTTCAGGTAGATTGTCTCCTAAATTTTTGAGAAACAATCATACTGATTTCTAAACTGGCTATACAAGCTTGCACTCCCACCAGCAATGGAAAAGTGTTCCCCTTACTCTACATCCTCTCCAACATAATCTGCCATTAATGATTTTCATCTGAGCCCTTCTGACAGATGTAAGAAAATATATTAGAGTCATTTTGGTTTTTATTTCCCTGATGGCAAATGATGTTGACCAATTCCTAAGTGCTTTTCAGGTATTTGAGATTTCGCTGTTTAGATATGTACCCCATTTTTAAATTGAATTATTTGGTATTTTGATGTATTGTTTCCTGAGCTCTTTATAAATTTTGGACATCAGTTCTCTGTCAGATGTGGGTATAGTGAAGAATTTTTTCCATTAGTAGGCTGCCGTTTTGTCATATTGACTGTGTCCTTTGTCTTATAGAAACTTCTCTGCTTCAGAAGGTCACGTTTATTAGCTATTGATATCATTGCCTATGCTACAGGTGCTACATTCAGGGAGTAGTCTTCTCTGCCAATGCATTCATGGCTACTTCCTGCCTTCTCTTCTATGAGGTTTAGTTTACCTTGATTTATGTTGAGGTCTTTAATCCATTTGGACTTGAGTTTCATATATGTGGATAGATATGGATCTATTTGTATTGTTCTACATGTCAACATCCAGTTTAACCAGCACCACTTGTTGAAGATGCTTTCTTATGTACTTTATATAATTTTAGCATATTGGTCAAAAATAGAAGTTCATCGGTGTGTGGATTAATATCAGGATCTTTGATTTGAGTACAATGGATCACCTGTCTCTTTTTGTGCTAATACCAAGCTGTTTTCATTACTATAGCTCTATAGTAGAACTTGAAGTCAGGAATAGTGATATTTCTGGAAGTTTCTCTATTGTACAGGATTGCTTTGGTTATCCTGGGATTTCTTTTTGTTTGTTTTCCATATGAAATTACGTATTGTTCTGTCAAGGCCTGTGAAGAATTGTACTAGAATATTGATGGAGAGTGCACTAAATCTGTAGACTGCTCTTGGTAAGATTGCCTTTTTTACTATGTTGATCCTATCTATCTATCAGCATTGGAGATTTTTCCATTTTCTGATATCTTTTTCCATTTCTCTCTTCAAAGTCGTAAAGTTCTTGTCATACAAGTCTTTCATTTCTTTCGTTAGTGTTACTTCAAGATACCTTATGTGATTTGTGGCTATTGTGAATGGTAATGTTTTGTTGATTTATTTCTCAGCCCCTTTACCATTTGTATATAGGAAGACTAATGATTATTTTGAGTAAATCTCATACTCTGCCTCATAACTGAAGGTGTTTATCATCTGTAGGAGCTTTCTGGTAGAATTTTTCAGGTCACTTTATATAATTGGATTATCAACAAATAGTAAAAGTTTGACTTCTTTCTTTGAAATTTATATTTCCTTTATCTCTTTTTGTTGACTTATTGCTCTAGCTAGATCTCTGAGTACTATATTGAATTAACAGGAAGAGAGTGGACAACCATGTCTTGTTCCTGATCTTAGACAAGTTGCTTTGAGTTTTCCTTCATTTAGTTTGATGTTGGTTATTGGCTTGCTGTATTATGCTTAGTTTTTTTCCTTGTATCCTTGCTTTTTCCAAGACCTTTATATGATGGAGTTCTGGATTTTGTCAAAGGCTTTTTCAGCATCCAATGAGATGACCATATGACTTTTTTCTCTCAGTTTGTTTATGTGGTGGTTTACGTTGATAGATTTTCATGTGTTGAACTATTCCTGCATCTCTGGGATGAAGCCTACTTATTCATGGTTGCCAATTTTTCTGATGTGCTCTTGGAATGGGTTTGTCAGCATTTTATTGAGTATTTTTGCATCAATATTATGAGGGAGATAGGTCTGTAATTCTGTTTTTTAGTTGCATTTTTTTGTGATTTGTGAATCTAAATAACAATGTCCCTCCCCTCTGTTTCTATTGTGTGGAACAATTTGTGGGCTATTAGTATTAGCTCTTTTTGATCTTCTGGTAGAATTTTATGCTAAAACTCTCTGATTCTGGATGTATTTAGTTGAGAAAATTTTGATGAAAGTTTCTATTTCCTTAGGGGTTATACATCTTTTAAATTGTTTTTCTGGTCTTGATTTGATTTTGGTATGTGGTACCTATCCAGAAAATTGTCCATTTCCTTTAAATTTTACAATTTTGTGGAGTACAAGTCCTGATGATCATTTGATTTTCCTCAGTGTCTGTTGTTATATTTCCCTTTTCACTTCTGATTTTGTTAATTTGGATATGCTCACTCTGCCTTGTGGTTAGTTCAGATAAATGTTTTATGTAGATTGTTGATTTTCTCAAAGAATCAACTCTTTGTCTTATTGACTCTTTATATTTTTTTTGTTTCTGTTTTATTGATTTTATCCCTCAAACCTACTCCTTCAGGGTGAGTCTGCTTCCTTTTCGTTCTACAGCTTTCAGGTGAGCTCTTAAGTCACTAGTGTGAGAGTTCTCCACTTCTTTTATGTAGGTGTTTATTGCTATGAACTTTCCTCTTAGTACTGCTTACAAAGTATCCCATAAGTTTGGGTATGTTGTGCATTTGTTTTCATTGAATTCTAGGAAGTCTTTAATTTCTTTCTTTCTTTCTGTCTGTCTTTCTTTCTTTCTTTCTTTCTTTCTTTCTTTCTTTCTTTTTTCTTGATCTAAGGGTGATTCAATTGACCATTGTTCAATTTTGATGAGTTTGTGGACTTTCTGCAATTAGTGCTGTTGTTGAATTCTATCTTTAAGTCATGTATGGTGATCCAATAAGATACATGGGTTATTCCAATTTTTTTCTATCTGTTAAAGTTTGCTTTGTTAAGAACTGTGTATTTGATTTTAGAGAAACTTCCATGCAGTGCTGGGAAGAAGTTATATTCTTTTGTGTTTGAGAGAAATGTTTTATAGATGTCTGTTAAATCCATTTGAGTCGTAACATTTATTAGTTTCTTTGCTTCTCTGTTAAGCTTCTGTCTAGCAGTCCTATCCACTGGTGAGAGTAGGGTATTGATTGAAATTTCTCACTATTGGTGTGTGAGTTTTGATGAACTATTTTAGCTTAGTAATGTTCCTTTTATAAATGTGTGTACCTTGTATTTGGGGCACAGATATTCATAATTGAGATTTCATCATGATGGATTTTTCCTGTGATAAATATGAAATGTCCTTCTTAACTCTTTTGATGAATTTTAATTTGAAGTCTATTTTGTTAGATATTAGGATAGCTATACCAGCTTGATTCTTAGGTACATTTAATTAGAAAATCTTTTCCCAACCCTTCACTCTGAGGTAATGTCTATCTTTGAAGTTGAGGTATCTTATCTATCTTGTATTCAGGAGAAGGATGAATCCTGTTTTTGTATCTATTTTGTTATCCTGTGTCTTTTTCGAGGCAAATTGAGACCATTGATATTAAGAGATATTAATGACCAGTGATTGCTAATTCTTGTTATTTTTTAATTTTGTTGATGGTGGTGGTACTGTGTGTGTTTCCCTTCTTTGGGTTTTGCTGGTGTGGCATTATTATAGCCTGTGTTTTTCAGCTATACTTAACTTCCTTGGATTGAAGTTTTTCTTCTTGTACTTTCTGTAGGGCTAGACTTGGTGATTGGTATTGTTTAAATTTGGTTTTGTCATTGAATATATTGTTTTCTACATCTGTGGTGATTGAAAGTTTTGCTAGGTATAGTAGTATGGGCTAGCATCAGTGGTCTTAGTGTCTGCACAAAATCTATCTATGACCTTTTGGTTTTCAGAGTTTCCGTTGAGTAGTCGGGTGTAATTCTGGTAGATCTGCCTTTGTATTTTACATGGCTTTTTTGTAGCTCTTAATATTCTCTCTTTATTTTGTATGTTTAGTATTTTGATTATTATGTGATGAATGTACATTTATTTTAGTTCAATCTATTTAGAGTTCTGTAAGATTCTTGTTCTTTCATAGCTATGTTCTTCTTTCAGTTGGGAATGTTTTCTTCCAGATTTCATTGAATATACTTTCTGAGTCTTTGAAAAAGTCTTCTCATTCTATCAATATTATTCCTAGGTTTGATCTTTTATTATGTCCCAGATTTCCTAGATGTTCTCTGTTAAGATTTTATGGGGTTTAACAATTTTTTGACCAATGAATCTGTTTCCTCTACCATATCTTCAGTGTTTGAGATTCTCTCTTTTATCTCTTGTATTCTGTTGGTCATGCCTGCATCTGTAGTTTCTGATGGTTTACCCAGATTTTCCTTTTCCAGATTTCCCTCGATTTGTGTTTTCTCTATTGCCTCTATTTCAGTTTTCAAGTCTTGAACATTTCCTTTGCCTGTTTTTTGTTTGTTTGTTTTTTAGTTTTTTTCTTTTTTTAAAGGAATTTGCTGCTTTATTGAAAATTTTTGTTTCTCTTTTCTTCCATTTTTAAGAGAATTTTTCATTTTCCTTTCTAAGAATCTCTATCATTTCATAATGCTATTTTTAAGGTCATTTAATTCTATTTCATCTGTTCTGGGATGTTCAGGTCTTGTTGATGTAGAAACACTAGTTTCTGATGTTGCCATATTGCTCTTTATATTCTAAATGTATTCTTACACTATCATCTACCCATCCCTTTTCTCAATGGGTGCAGAAAAGGCCTGTGCTTCAGGAGATCCGTCTCCCTCAAATAGGTGTGAATGAAGCCTGTAGCTTCTTTCAGGAACATGTGGGCTGTGCCTCTGGTGGTCACTGATATAGCTCTGGGGTCTTCTCTCCAGGAACAGTCATGGCCAAGACTCCAGTGATCGCAGATGCAGTTGGAACTGTTATCAGGTGTAGGGATTTTGCTCCAGGGTCTCTGGGGTTTGGTAGATTAAGATGATGCATGGGATATGTCTAGAGAGAAGGACTCTCAACCAGGAATCCAGACGTTCACCTCTCCAGGGACAGTCAGGCACAAGACTCCAGATGCAGTGTCGCAGATGCAGTGCAGGATGGCTACAGGTGTGGGGAGGCTGCTCCGGGGTCTCTGGGGTTTGGTGGGTTAATGTGAAGTGCAGGGTGTTGCCCCATGGACCAACTGGGAACCCAGACATTCACATTTTCAAGGGTAGCCAGGGCTAAGGCTCCAGTGGTCACAGATTAAGTGGGGTATGGTTGCCTATATATGATGTCCTTAAAGGTACAAATTATTTTGGTTTTAAATTGTGCCCAACTAATTACTTTATTTATTTATTTATTTATTTATTTATTTATTTATCTATTGTTGAAGCCTCCAATTGTGAAAATTATCCAAGAAACTATCACCAATTTCATGAGCATGAAGTTCTAGTACTGCAGTTTTCTTTCAAATGCTATTTTTATATAAAATATTTATATATACCACCCATTTTAATTAACTTTTTCATAATATGAAGAGGTGCATATTAACTATTTAAATTATACTTCATCTAATTGCCCATTTATTGAAAAACTATTATTTCTACACTAAATTATTATTAAACACATAACTTTAATATGTAGATGTATTTTTTTACAGATTGCCCTTTCCTTACGTTTAACAGCACATCTATATTATGAGCATATTATATGGTTGTGGTATATTTTCAATGGGGGGAACTTGAAACTTTAAATTCTTTTCTTCTCCTTCAGGTTTGTTCTAATTATTCCCAGACCTTTCTACTTTGTGGATATTTATATTCATTATGTCATTAACGATAATAGAAATATCTTTATTGGGATTACAATGAGCTTTTAGACTAGTTTGGGAGTTACTGCCATTTCACAATATTCAGTCTTGTGATTCATGAAGATGGGATGTCTTTCCATGTATGTAATGATTTGTCCCTTTGACAATGTTGATAATTTCAAATGCAATGTCTTATATATCTTTATTTCTAAGTGTTTTAATATTTTTTCGTGATATTTTAAATGGATTTTTATGATTGCTGAATTTTCTTGATGATTTCAGATCTCATTTCCATGATGTCCTTTTAAATAAATTACAGTGCTTCTTTCTTACAGATTTCTTTGAATATTCTGTATACAAAATAAATTCATATATATGTACAGGTAGTTTTATTATTCACTTTACAATGCAGATGCCTTTTGATTTTGTGTCCCTACCTGATTGCCTTAATGTTAACTTCAACTATAATGTTGGTTAGTGAGAGAGAATAATTACACTTTTCATAGCCTTATGGAAAAAGTCTTTAGATTACCACTATTACATATGGGATGGATTGTGTGTGTGCCTGGTGCTATTTTGTCTTTGTGTGGATGCTGCTCTTATTATTAAACAGAAAAAGTTTTCTTTTGTGTAGTGATTGGAAGAACTACAAATGAGTCATGAAAAGTCCTTAGTAGATTCCATCATTGAATGCATCAGATCTCTCCTTGGTTGTTCATGGACTGAGTACTCCCATTTTCATGGCAGAAGTCACAAACAGGAACAGATGTGCCATATATTTAATTACTAGTGCCGTTTGTTGGTACTTAATGACTAACATGCAACAGTACTTGTCAGAATATTAAAGATGCTTGGCCAAATGAAAACTTGAATTCTCTTTCACACCTCAGTACATAGTATAACAGATACTTACCTCATTTTTCCTTCTTTCTTCATAGAACTCCCAGAAGAAAATGTTACAAGCAAATCTTTCCAGAGTAACTGAATTCATTCTTGATGGGTTAACAGACAAACCAGAGCTTCAGCTGCCTCTCTTCCTCCTCTTTCTAGGAATCTATGTGGCCACAGTGGTGGGAAATCTGGGCATGATCACCCTGATACAATTCAGTTCTCACTTGCACACACCCATGTACTTCTTCATCAGCAGTCTGTCCTTAATTGACCTCTGCCAGTCTACTGTGATTACCCCCAAAATGCTAGTGAACTTTGTAACAGTGAAGAACATCATCTCCTACCCTGAATGCATGACTCAGCTCTACTTCTTTATTGTTTTTGCAATTGCAGAGGCTCACTTGCTGGCAGCAATGGCTTATGATCGCTATGTTGCCATCTGCAACCCATTATTTTACAATATTAAAATGTCCTATCAAGTCTGTTTCTGGATGATATTTGGAGTGTATGGTATTAGTTTGATTGGTGCCACAACTCACATAGTCTGCATGCTAAGAGTGCATTTCTGTAAGGCTGATGTAATAAACCACTACTTCTGTGATCTTTTTCCACTCTTGGAGCTCTCTTGTTCTGATACTTTTATCAATGAATTAGTAGTTTTATGTCTTAGTGCTTTTAATATCATTTTACCTCCACTGAGTATCCTGAGTTCTTACATCTTCATCATTGTGAGCATCTTCAGGATTAAATCCACAGAAGGCAGGTCCAAAGCCTTCAGCACCTGCAGCTCACACATGTCAGCTGTTGCTGTCTTCTTTGGGTCTGCTGCATTCATGTACCTGCAGCCATCATCAGTCAGCTCCATGGACCAAGGGAAAGTGTCCTCTGTGTTTTATACTATTATTGTTCCAATGCTGAACCCATTGATCTACAGCCTGAGAAATAAAGATGTCAAGCTTGCCCTAAAGAAGCTGAATGAAAAAATTTTCTCATGAAAAAATTTTCCCTTCTCAAAATATCGTGAGATATTTTTATAATCTCTTTCAATGATAAATTCTCAATTCTTGTATTCTAGGCATTTACTTTCTATTTTGTCTGCTATTTCAGATAACTGGCCATTGTTACTTTCTTTCTGATTTCTCTGTCATTTAAATCCTGTGTTAAGAAAACAATCCTATGTGAATATACTTACATTTGATGGATCTTCTGCAGTAGAAGTTATTCAAATTGATTCTGTTCAGAAAGTCTTTGTTGTTATCTCTCCCCATATTCTCTCCTTTTTCATGAACTCCTGTCTCCCAACCTATTAAAGCTGTTTTATTCCATCATTCTGTTTCTTCCTTTACATATATCAACACCAAGTTATGTCTCTCTGCCTTAAAGAAAAGTTCTTCCTCCTGTCATGCCATTCTCACCCTGGGAAACACTGCATAAGTGCAGTTGGGAGGAATGTAAGAGCCAGAGGTGGTGCAGGACTATCGTGGCTGCCAGACACAGTTGGATAAGACCTACACAAGCTCAATCAGACAAATTCACAGCATGAAGGTGACAAGTGGTCACAAAGTCCCACAACTGCCTCAGCACCTGTTGGTTATTGATAGTTACCGGAGAGGGAGAGTTAGCTTTCCTTAAGGCAGTGATCTCTGTTATATCTCACGTGCTCCAGTGAATGGCCACACACCTCAAACTATATAGACAATACAAGTGGGACTGGTATTTTATCTTATTTTATCTTTATTTATTTATTTATTAAAAATTTCCACATCTTCACCTCCTCCCATTTTCCTCCAACTCCTCTCAATCCCACTAACCCTCCCCCTTTCTTTCCAATCCTAAGAGAAGTCAGGGTGCCCTGCCCTGTGGGAAGTCCAAGGTCCTCCCCCCTCCATCCAGGTCTAGGAAGGTGAACATCCAAACAGATTAGGCTCCCATAAAGTTAGTCCTTGCAGTAGAATTAAATCCCAATGTCATTGTCCTTGGCTTCTCAGTCAGCCCTCATTGTCAGCCACATTCAGAGAGTCGTTTGATCTCATGCTCCATCAGTCCCAGTCCAGCTGGCCTTGGTGAGCTCCCATTAGATCAGTCCCACTGTCTCAGTTGGTGGATGCACCCCTCGTGGTCCTGACTTCCTTGATCATGTTCTCCTTCCTTCTGCTCCTCATTTGGACCTTGGGAGGTAAGTCCAGTACTCCAATGTGGGTCTCTGTCTCTATCTCCATCCATCGCCAGATGAAAGTTCTACGGTGATATGCAAGATATTCATCAGTATGGCTATAGGATAAGGCCAGTTCAGGCACCCTCATCTCCGCTACCCAAAGAACAAGCTGGGAACATCACATTGGACACCTGGGAACCCCTCTAGAGCCAAGTCTCTTGTCAACCCTAAAATGGCTCCCTTAGTTAGATATCTTCTTCCCTGCTCCCATATCTATCATTTCTCCATGTCAACCAAACCATTCCCCCAAGATCACCCCAATCCTCCCCTTCTCCCTTCTCTCTCCCAGTCTCCTTTTACCCCCACCCCACCCCTACCCCCATGCTCCCAAGTTTTGCCTGGCAATCTTGTCTACTTCCAATATCCAGGAGGATAACTACATGATTTTCTTTGGGTTCACCTTCTTATTTAGCTTCTCTAGAATCACGAACTATAGGCTCAATGTCGTTTATTTATGGCTAGAATCCACTTATGAGTGAGTACATAACATATTCATCTTTTTGGGTCTTGGTTATCTCACTTAGTAAAGTGTTTTCAATTTCCATCCATTTGCATGCAAAATTCAAGATGTCATTGCTTTTTACCGCTGCATAAAACTCTAAAGTGTATATGTGCCACACCTTCTTTATTCATTCTTCTATTGAGGAGCACCTAGGTTGTTTCCAGGTTCTGGCTATTACAAATAGTGCTGCTATGAACATAGTTGAACAAATGCTCTTGTAGTATGATTGGGCATGTCTTGGGTATATTCCCGAAAGTGGAATTGCTGGGTCCTGAGGTAGATTGACTCGCAGTTTCCTGAGAAACCACCACACCGATTTCCAAAGTGGCTGCACAAATTTGCATTCCCACCAACAATGAATGAGTGTTCCCTTTACTCGACATCCTCTCCAGCATAGGCTATCATTTATGGTTTTGATTTTAGCTATCCTGACAGGTGTAAGATGGTATCTCAAAGTTATTTTGATTTGCATTTCCCTGATCGCTAAGGAGGTTGAGCATGATCTTAAGTGTCTTTAGGCCATTTGAAATTCTTCTGTTGAGAATTCTCTGTACAGTTCAGTACCCCATTTTTTAATTGGGTTAATTAGAGTTTTAATGTCTAATTTCTTGAGGTCTTTATTTGTTTTGGAGATCAGACCTTTGTCTGATGAGGGGTTGGTGAAGATCTTCTCCCAGTCAGAAGGTAGCCTTTTTATCTTAATGACAGTGTCCTTTGCTTTACAGAAGCTTCTCAGTTTCAGGAGGTCCCATATATTCATTGTTGCTCTTATTGTCTGTGCTACTGGGGTTCTACATAGGAAGTGGTCTCCTGTGCCCATGTGTTACTGACTACTTCCCACTTTCACTTCTATCAGGTTCAGTGTGGTAGGATTAATATTGAGGTCTTTAATCCATTTGGACTTGAGTTTTGTGCATGATGATAGAAATGGATCTACTTTCGTTCTTCTACAGGTTGACATCGATTTATGCCAGCACCATTTGTTAAAAATGCTTTCTTTCTTCCATTGTATAATTTTAGCTCCTTTGTCAAAAATCAGGTGTTCATAGGTTTGAGGGTTTATATCCTGGTCTTTGATTTGATTCCATTGGTCAGCATCTCTGTTTTTGTGCCAATACCAAGCTGTTTTCATTACTGTAGCTCAGTAATACAGTTTGAAGTTAGGGATGGTAATGCCTCTGGAAGTACTTTGTTGTATAGGATTGTTTTGGCTATCCTTGGTATTTTGTTTTTCCATGTAAAGTTAATTATTGTTCCCTCAAATTCTGTGAAAAATTTTGTTGTGATTTTGATGGGGATTGCATTGAATCTATAGATTGCTTTGGTAGAATTGCCATTTTTACAATGTTTATCCTCCCAATCCAAGAGCATGGGAGATCCTTCCATTTTCTGGTATCCTCTTCAGTTTCTTCCTTCAAAAGCCTAAAGTTCTTGTCAAATAGATCTTTCACTTTCTTAGTTAGAGTTACCCCAAGATACTTCGTACTATTTGTGGCTATCGTGAAAGGTGATGTTTCTCTGATTTCCCTCTCTGTATCTTTGTTCTTTGTGTATAGGAGGGCGACTGATTTTTTGGAGTTGATCTTGTATCCTGCCACATTACTAAAGGTGTTTATCAGCTGTAGGAGTTCTTTGGTAGAGTTTTTGGGTTCACTTATGTACACTATCATATCATTTGCAAATAACGAAAGTTGACTTCTTTCTGTCCAATTCGAATTCCCTAGATCTACTTATGCTGTCTTATTGCTATTGCTAGAACTTCAAGCACTATATTTTAGAGGTATGGAGAGAGTGGACAGCCTTATTTTTCATGAGGACGCAAAGTTGGGTTAATAAAGAATGTGGAGGTGTAGTGATATTTTGCTTGTAATCTAAGAAATAAAGCTTACCTGAAGAACAGAGTGCAGAGCTAAGTCACTAGTTAGACATAGAGGTCAAGCTGTGATGACACACACCTTTAATGCTAGCACTTCGTAAATAAAAGCAGAAGACAGGAGTCCAAGGCCACCTTCATCTACACTAGGTTTATGCAGTCTCAAAGAGAAAAAGAGGCAGATGGTGATGCCTCATACCTTTAACCCCAGAATCAGGAAGATAAAGATGGGAAGTGATATGGCTGGTGAAAGAGAGGCATATAATGCATGAGGAACAGAGCTCTGATGCAGTCTGGAAGCGCAGTCTACACATTCCTAGAGATAGGATCGCCCCTTCAGTCCAAGCATTGGTAGTGGTAAGAACTCTAGTGGCTGGGGCTCTGCTTCTCTGATCTTTAGCATTAACTCTTATATCTGACTCTGGGTTTTTATTGTTAATGCCACTTAAAATTTATGCTACATGAAGAAAGATCTGGATGAAGATGGGGTAAGTGGATAAAGGTGATCAAACATATTATATGCAATTTCAAAACAATTAATTAAAATACTCAACAAAAACAAACCCCCCAAAAAAAGCCCAGAGGTTTTATCTGTAAAACCTCTTATACTATGCAGAGTGATAGCAACAGATTTACTTGTCATGAGCATTTAAACTTAATTATACCTCATCTGAAATCATCTATCTGATTACAGATGCAAAACATTGTAGACTTTGTCATCAGCATAAATTCCAGAACATAGGGATGCTAATACCAGGTCAGTTTATCTCATCCTATGAAACCAAATCTTCAGAAGTAGGAGGCTTTCTCCTGTACTAGTCATGTCTTCTCTTCATAACCAATTTTCTTACTATAGAAAGTTACCCATTTATGTTTATCCACTCATATATGTGCATTTATGCTATTTAATATATGTATATACTAATATAAAACCTGTATATACATGAATGTTGCATTTTATTGCTTGGATCTGTTTGTAAGTTATATATATATATATGTGTGTGTGTGTGTATGTATATACATATATACATATATATATACACACATATGTGTGTGTGTGTGTATAAAATTTATATTTTCTAGCTATAGGCACAAAATAACATCCAGATTTTTCATATTCAGGGTACTGGATAAGATTATATTATTGAATGTATGAATGTTACAAAAAAATATGTTTGAACTATCCTTTATAAATTTAAGAAATGATAGGCAATAGAATGTTTAAATATTGGAATTCTACCACAAACAAGTGATACTAAATAGCCTCAAAGGGAATTATTAAAAAGAGAGAAAAATGCAAAAGAATACAGGTAGAAGTGTGGCCTACCATTCCCAGGCAATCTTTTACAACTCAGGAACTGCCTATGACTCTTTTGATTTATTTCTGGCTAATGGCCATGTAATTCAAATGAATGATGTTCCTTGAGTCACTATTTGAGAACAGTACAAAGCTAAAGAATGTCATGTCTAACCTGTCCCACACAGACTTAAAAGCACAATGCAGTTTCATCCTCACCAAAGTAGAATTTCTGTGTTTTAAAATTTATTCTTACAGCCACAGATAAATGCAGCTCCCAACTCCCACCAAAAAGTTTGTTCTTGCAACAGACAGACTATTGTCAGAGAAAATCCCAACTCACCATGATCCAGAGAACAATTGCTCCAACAGAGGCTCGATAATGCCTCTCTCTGAACCATATCTAATAAACACACTGAAATTCTTGTGTAGCTCATGCCACCATTAGAATGGTGAGAGCCCACCTGACTTTTCTGAGTGCATGTCTCTCAATTCTTCATTCCAATATTAGGGTTTCCATTGCTGTGATGAAACACCATGATCAAAAGCAACTTAGGGGAAGATATTAACTTGAGTTTATTTCATATATACATATATATCCATATCACAGTTAGTCACTGAAAACCATCAAGGCAGGAGCTCAGACAAGGAAGGAACTGGAGGCAGATGTTGATTCAGGGACATGGAAGACTGCAGTTTTCTATCTTGTTCCTCAGGCTTGCTCAGTTTACTTTCCTATAGAAGCCTGCACTAGCAGCCTAGGGATAGACAGCACTACCCACAATGCCCTGAGCATTCCTTTGTCAATCACTTTTCAAGAAATGCACGACAGGCTTTCTTGTAGCCTAATCTTTAAGAAGACAATTTTCAACTAAGGTTTTCACCTCTCATATTACTCTAGCTTAAATAAGATAAACATAAAACTTGCCATGGCTATGTCTTTATTGCCACTGATCTAAGACTTAGCTGTAGAGAACTCTTCAGTCTCCTACCACAAAAACCATGCAGCAGAAACAAGCCTGTTTATGATCCCATCCCCAGCATGTTACTTTTAAAGATAACAATATGTTTTTTAATTTGTTACCTGGACAGGGAATAGCACACCATTCTCTGAATGAAGTTCATTCATCAAGGAGGGATGCCACCAAATACCAGGTAGAAAATAATGTCTGTCCAAGGATTCCACCCAAATACATTTCTCTCACAAATTTGTACCTTTACTTTATGTTCTATGATCCTTCTCAACACATATAAACAGCCCACAGTGAGGAGTCACAAAATCCTACCTCAAACAGGCAAAGGTGGCCATATCATGATAACCTTCTCAGACATCCCTGTTTCACAGATAAACCTTGGTTTCATGTCTCAGTATCTTTTGGTCAACAGTAGCAGGGGTAATACAACAAATCACCTTTGGATCTGATGGTCCCTGTTTAGACACCAACTATGTTGAGTGTGTAACTTTTTCTTGGACGATGAAGCCAAATACTCCAAGTAGAGACCAAAAAATGTATTCCTCCCAAGTCTAACTAAGTACACCGGTGACTCATTTGTGATTGCTTACAAGATATTCCCAAAGTGTTACTTGTAGGAATCATAAATGACACAAAGGCAGCTGAATCTCTAAAATGCCTACTACATCATTAACAATGATTCATGGATGTCACTTCTGGAGAGTGACATAGGATTTTCAGGTAGATTAATAGTGTTGCTCTTAACAGAGGAATCTAAAATGGATGAAAGACACTTAAGAAGATGCTCAACATTCTTAGTCATCAGAGAAATGCAAATCAAAACAACTCTGATATCCCATCTTACACCTGTAAGAAAGGCCAAGATTAAAAACACTGATGACAACTTATGCTGGAGAGGTTGTATGGTAAAGGAAACACTTCTGCATTGCTGGTGGGAATGCAAGCTGGTACAGCCCCATGCAATGCCAGTGTAGCGATTTCTCAGAAAATCAGGAAACAACCTTCCTCAAGACCCAGTATACAACTTTTGGGTATATATCCAAAGGATGCTCAATCGTGCCATGAGGACATGTGTTCAAGTATGTGCATAGCAACATTGTTTGTCATAGCCAGAACCTGGAAACAACCTAAATGCCCCTCAAATGAAGAATGGATAAAGAAAATGTGGTACATTTACACAATGGAGTACTACACAGCAGAAAAAAATAGCGATATCTTATTTTTGCAGAAAATGGATGGAGTGAGAAAACATTATTTTGAGTGATGTAACCCAGACACAGAAAGACAATTATCATATCTACTCATAAGTGGCATTTAACATAAAGCAAAAAAAAAAATACAGCCTACGAATCACAATCCCTGAGAATTTAGACAACAATGGGGATACTAAGAGAGACTTACATAGATCTACTCTACAAAGGAAATAGAAAAAAACAAGATTTCCTGAGTAAATTGGAAGCATGGGGACCTTGGGGGAGGGTTGAAGGGGAGCAGAGAAAAATGTAGAGCTCAATAGAAATCAATAAAAAAAAAATAGTGTTGAATCTCTTACCCATGTCAATCATTGTTGTTAGTACTATATAACTTAGAGAAGAAAGGGAACTTTCAAACATTATCAATACTTTTAACTTCTTTTACTTGTGAATTGCTTATTTCCTGAGTCTCAGTGTGCTGCCCTCCAAAATGGAATAGTTCAATTTTCATACAACACTTGGCAGGACTGTTTAGTTAGGCAAATCTCTTACCTTATTTCTAAACCTAACTTTCATATTAGAACTGCACAGATGGAATCACTGGACCTCTTTATTCCTCATCCCACTGTGCTCCCATTGACTACAAGTTCTTTCTGCTTTTTTTACCAGTTCTTGTTTGATTAATTGGTTTATTAAGAATACATGTCTGAATGTGGCTTATTGAAGTTGTCATGGTCCAAAGGCTCTGACTAATTTTAATACAGTAAGGTTTGTTAAAATGCCTGATAGCCACCCTGTAAATAAGAAACTCTCTTTCCCCTCAGCCTCTGAGTTGGAATTACTAATTAATCAGTATTTAATTCTGTGTTATACCTAGGAAGTGATGGAGAAATGTGATACCTTTTATACTAGTCAGATCAGTTAAAATCAATCAATAAACAAAGCCCTTATACAGATACATATATAATTATCATTACACAATGCACATAAAAGTGTCTTTTGTAAGATAAAAATCAGTAATATAATGCACTTTCATCTGGACTTGTACCAGATGGGTTAGATTAAAAGTTTCCATTAATTGTCCATAACTTCCACAAAAAATAAAGTGTATTTCCTATAATTATATGGGTTCATTCCTCCTCTTTGCTTATAGTGCTACTAAGATTTTCTACCTGTACTCATAAAACATCATTCTACAAATATATATTTTAAATAAACCAGTTTCAGAATTTATTTGTTTATACTCCTGTAATCTCTATTCATTACCAAAGTTAATAAAGTCAACATGCTCATCTCCAGCCCATTCCATGAAAGTATGTATTACTGTTGAAATAATAACAAAACATACAAGAAACAATTTTCAATGGTGATAAGAAATCATTATTATTTCCCCAAACCTTAATTAAAAAGATAAAAACAAAAACAGTGAAAAATTTCCTCATATACTTTAGAGACTATTTTCAGATGGGATGTTGTCATGGAGATACCATACATCCATATCATTAGACCTCAGTTTCTAGCCCCAAATGCAAAGGTTGATACTGTTTCCAAACACAGAGAATTATACTCAAGGGAAGCAAAAAGAAAGTATCAACCAGAACATATTTTAATTGATTTTCCCCTGAGATTTCATGCCCAGTGGAAGGAAATCCTTGAAGAGTTTCTTTCTACAAACTTTTATGACAACTCCTAAGTATCAAAAAATTCTTTGAAAATATCACCATTTCAGTACGTGCCTTAGGAAGATACCAGGGACTCATGACATTAGATTTATAATAGAACTCAGGACATAGGATTTATGTTCTGATCCCATAAATAACAATGAGGCAGATTTTATTTTGAATTACTGACACCAATGACATGAAGAGGTGTTTCATTTAAGAAAACTTGGTCTCAATGTCACTGGGATGGACGTCTCCAAGTAGAGAGGTGAGCAACTAATATCCATTTGTCCTGTAATCTCTCAACCTCAGAATGTGAGACAACCACCATAAACTCTACATTTCAGAAATTGCAGAAACTTTCAAATTCTAGCCAAAAATACCACATATGTGTTTTGAACCAAGCTTTCTCCCAGACATTTTTTATGCTTGAATTGAATTTTGTTGTTACACAATGTATTTCAGTGGCTATAGATATTTCATCTAAGGTGATATACAACAAACGAAGCAACTTTTATTTTTATTATGTCATATAGATACTAGGGGTAAGTTGTTTTCAAACAATTCTTCAGGTTTCACAAATAACGCCAGTGTAGAAACCCTATGAGATACTGTAAAACTTACAGTAAAAATTTGCCTGTGTCTATTAATGAGGAGTTCCTATTACTTTTCTCATTTTTATTGCTTTTTAAAAAATAAATCATTTGAAAGTTTTAGTATGTTTTGGTGTTTTTAATATAAAATTAATATTTTATGAACACATCTCATTTCTTCTTATCCTTCCAAGTTTACAATTCTCTTGAAAAATCCTTCACTGTCCCTTTTCTAGACTAAGCACCAAACAGCTGTACTCCTGTAGCCCTGGTCAGTTATTTTATGCATTCTATGAACTGCCTTCCTCTCCCCTAATAACATTTTAAGGAACAGGGACTTTATACCCATAAAATGCTTTCTGCTGATTGTTATCAAAATTTTGTCAGTCCCCATTCACAGCCAAACAATATTGTTTAATCATTATCACCATAGTAGTATTTATTATAATTTTCTGAAAATTTTGTAATAAATTTTGTATGATGTGTAATTTTTATTGGGTATTTTTTTCGTGACAATTGAAATATAAGGTCTTGGGAAATAATTGATGAAGATTACTCGATCTCTGAGTAGTCTTACAATTTCTTTAAATGTATATAACTATAAAAATTGTTTTTTATTTTCATTCATGAAGCATAATTATCATTCGTACAAGATAAATTCAACAGTATTTGCAAAAACTCTCCAAATAACTCAGGGACCATACAATGTGGGGGAGAACAAATAAGGAGAGAGAACGACGAAGTACAAGCTTTAGATGACTGACTAAGCACAGTTTTATGCGCTAAACTAAATTGGTTTAATAATCTATCAAATAATAACGATAAAACCAAAGTTCTAAATATATTTTGCCAGGATCACAATTGCTCTACCCATCACTTCATTCCTTTTAGTTTTGCAAACTTTGAGTGAACCTGGAAAAAAACTATGTTAAGTGAAATAAGCCAGTCTCAAAAGAAGAGATGACTAATTGGTCTGTTTATGTAAGGTAACTATAATGGACAAACCCACAGAAATAATAATATGATAATGAAGGCCAGAGAACAGAAGCTGAGAGAGAAAAGGTGGATTTGTTCACTGGGTATAAATCTTTAGTAGTGACAGATGAACTGAATTATAAAAGACTGTACATAGTTAGTACCTATATATAGCACGTGCTATTAATACTCAAAGCCTAAGGAAAAAATTCTCCTTACATTTTGATATTATGCTTATAACATATTCATCTCTAAAATTAATAAAAATAGACTACTATGTATGTAAGCACACATGAATGAAAAAAGAGGCCACTGATTTGAAAGAGAGCAATGCGTGTTATACTGTTTAGAGGGTTTTAGAGGGAGGAGTGAGAAAGAAGAAATAATGTAGTATATTATAATTTCAATAAGTAAAGAAAGAATTTAAAAACAAATAAACACACCAAGATTTAAAACTTTAAGTATTTTTTAGTTAGTTCTCAAGTTCCTGGACTGATTTCCCTCAAACCTGTGTGTTCTACGGATGCAGAACTAAAGAGCTGAGATTGTACAAGCATTTGCTGCTTGGGCTAATATGGATGAGTTCCAGGTGTTGAACACTGAGCAAGAAGATTTTTATTCAAACCGCAGGATTGTGCATTTGTTTAAGTATATTTCTTTCATATACCCTACTTCTTCACTTTTAAAATTAGAAAATACCTATTTGTTTTGAATTTACCATGGTCCTACATTTAGGAAACTTTGAATTTCTAAAGAAACTTTTCAGATGTTAAACATTGTTTTAAAGAATGGGACTTTTAAATTTTATGGTGTTTTTGCACTAGAATATTAAATTGAGATTTTGAGAACCAAGAAAGGAAAGATTAAGGTTTAGTTGTGGTGTATTTGTGTGTTTGGTTTATAAGCATAGCATCTAGTTAATTTTTATGATCAATTTAACACAATCTAAAGTCACCTGAAAAGATTTCATGTCTTGGACAAATTAATCTGTGGCAAGATATGAGAGATTCTTTGCTAGAGAATTAAATGTGAAGATCCAGTCCACCTTGGAGAGCACAGGCCCTGGGCAGCAGTCCAGGCTTATTTAAAGAAGTTAGTTGAACCTTAATCAGAAAACAAGCCAATGTACAGCATTCCTCCATAGTTTTTGCTTCAGTTCGTGTTTGAGTTGCTGCCCAACGTCCTCAATGGGGGACAATGACCTAGAAATATAAGCTGAAATTAACTCATTCCTCCTCAAAATTGCCATATATCAGAGAATTTTAGCACAGCAACAGAAAGCTCACATAATAATTTATGACATTATTAATTGATTGCTCTAAAACTATTGCCATTGTCTTTTAAAGTTCCCACAACCCAATTTTTAATTGATGAATTAAATTCCAATTTTATGAAGTACAGGTTTATTTTGAAGTATGACCTAACAATTCCCTGAATATCTTAGGTTATGTCTGTTGTTTTGTCTTCTGTTCATATCTGATTTTGTTTTTTGGGCATCCTCTCTCTGCCATTTAATTGGTTTGCTGAGGATTTGTCTAATTTGCTGATTTTCTCATAGAACCAACTCTGTTTCACTGATTCTTAGTGTTATTCTATTTGTTTTTTATTTTATTCATTTCAGTTCTCAGGTTGATTATTTCCTGCCTATCTACTTTCTTTGGCGTGCTTGCTTCTTTCTCCTAATCTTTCAGGTGTGCTATTAACTAGTATGAGGTCTCTCCAGATTCTTGATGTAGGCAGTAGCTCTATGTACTTTACTATTAGGACTGCTTTCATTGGGTTCCATAAGTCAGGGTATGTTGTGAATTCATTTTCATTGAACTATAGAAAGTCTTTAATTTCTTTATTTTTTCCTTGATCCAGTGGTGATTTAGTAGAGTTTTTTCATTTCCAAGAGTGTGTAGGCTTTCAGTCATTTCTGCAGTTGAAATCCAACTTTAATTCTTGGAAGAAATTTTCAACACTTGAATTTTAGGAGACATGGAACAAGTCTATCAGCATTGAAGTTCAGAATATTGTCTTTTATTTTTTTATTTTTTGAGATTATAATATATATATATTATAACTATATATATATAGGTAGACATATCTATAATTGTATAGCCTTATAACTATAATACATTTGTATATTATAATTACTTATGCTAACACTTTTGAAACCCATATATTCCATTAATAAATGTTTTGTAATAAAATAATTTTATGTTATAATTGTATCATTTTATAATATAAATATATCTTCATACCAATCAATGTGTTCTTCACTGGGGAAAGTAAGTTCTCATACCCTCAGCATTCCTTGGGTGTCTAAGGCTTTGTATAGTGTCAAAGCCTCATGGTTGTTCCTCCCTCCACATTAGCGTGTCATTGTTTGTTTGTCTTGTTCAGCTCATGTTTCGGCAGTCATCCTTATATTTAATAGAGATAAAACTAGGAGACCTGCTAAAATAAAACAGATTTCATAAAAATGTATATACTATCACTTCTGAGTTTGATTTCAAGTTAAGAAGGCCAGTCTCTAGATGTTCTTAAGCTTTTATAGAAAAGTACAGAGTGGATCCTTAGTGAGGAAGATTTTTCTCTATAGGAGACAGGCAGCAGGAAAGTGAGAACAAAATGAGTATGGAACAATAAGACCTTCCATCTATTGTTGTCTATTAAGTAATGCTCCTGCAGACACTTCGGTATGACTTTTTATTCGATGTGGTTTTAATTCATATAGATGTGTGTCAAGTAATGAAATTGTTTGAGTTGGCAATAACTCTATGCTTTACTTTTTGAAGGGTTCTCAAACTTTTTCTGAAACTTCTCTATCATTTTATAAACTCAACAGGACAATGAGGCTGTGATTCTTCCCATCTTTGTGAGAACTGACCATTTTATCATTATCCCTCCAATCAATGTGGAATTTTGTCTCTCTGAAGTTTCTATTAAAATGTCTTTAATGGAAGTCAGGTGGTGTTGGCACACACCTTTAATCCCAGCACTTGCAAAGCAGAATTTGGCAGATCTCTTTGAGTTTGAGGCCTGTCTGGTCTACAAAAGCTAATTCCAAGACAACTGGGGCTGTTACACAGAGAAACGCTGTCTCAAAAAAATTTAAAAAGTTAAAAATAAAGTCCTTAATGATTCGTCATAGTACACATATTTTCAAGTGTTTTTGGGATTTGCCTATCTCCATTAGAAGAATCATAATTTAAATCATCTGACTTTGTATTACTAGATTGTTTGTTCACTTAATTATTCAGATATAAAAGTTCTTTATGTCTGTAAAAGGTTTCTCCTAAGATATATTACTTCATAAGAGTTTCCCATTGAGTATGCAATTTTTATCTATGATGTCCTTAAAGACCCAATTTTTTAAATTTGATTTACATATCTATTTGTTTGTTTACTTATTTATGCTGTAGCCTATGATAGTAACTTCTTATCCAAGAACCTCTCTTCACTTTTATTGGCTTGAAGTTCTAGTATTGCAACTTTTTTCAAATGTTATTTTTAGATAAAATATTTACAGATAGAATCCATTTTTCAAACTTTTTCATAATATGATAGTTACATATTTAGTATTTAATATGCAGTTCATCTAATTGCCCATGTATTATAAAAATTGACCCTACACTGAATTAATATTAAACACATAACTTTAATAATCTTTAATGGTATATTTTTTCTAGAATTACAATTTTCTTATATCTCATGGCATAGTTATACTATCAGCATTATAAATGGTTACAGTATATTTTCAACTGGGGAAACTTGAAACTTCAACTTTTGTTCTCTTTCCAATTTGTTCTGATTATTACCAGACCCTTATGTTTCATGGAAAAATTATATGATCAGAATGTCATTATTGGTAATATAAATATCTTGTATGTTCTTTAGGAATACATTTATCTTTTACACTGGTTTTGGATGCATTACCATTTTGCAAAGTTCAATATTGTGATTCATGAAGATGGGAGATCTTTCAATGTTTGTATTGATTTATCATTTTGACCATGTTTAAAGTGCAATGGCTTATATGTATTTAGTTTGTTCTTAAGTGTATTATCATTTTTCATAGTATTTAAAATGGATTTTTATGATTGCTGAATTTTCTTAATGATCTCAGATCTCACGTCCTTTATGACCTGTAAAACAAACTGCTATGCTTCTTTCTTACATTCTTGGAATTTTATATATAAAAAATTAATTCATATACTTATAAAGGTAGCTTTATTATTTGCTTTCCAATTCAGATGCCTTTTGATTTTCTGTTTTTTCTGATTGTTTTAAATTTAATTTCGACTATAATGTTGCTTAGAGATAGAGAGAGAAAAAGAAAGAGACACAGAGAGAGAGAGAGAGAGAGAGAAAGAGAGAGAGAGAGAGAGAGAGAGAGAGAACACTGCTAATATCCTTTTAGAGAAAGCCTTTAGGTCACCATCATTACGTGTGAGATGGGCTGTATATTGATCTGGTAGTCTTTTATATTTGTGTGGATGCTTCTCTTATTATAACATTGAAACGGATTTTCTCTGTATAGAGTCAGAGAGAGAATTGCAAATAAGTCAAGAATTATTCTTATCAGACTCCACTAAATGCTTCAGATCTCTCCTTGGTTATCCATGGACTGAGTATTACCATTTTCATAGAAGAAGGCACAAACAGGAACACAGGTATCTTACATTTAATTGCAAGTGCCATTTTTTGGTAAGTCTTAATGGCTAACACGTAGGAGTAGTTGTTCGAAAATTGAAGATCCTCGGAAAAATAAAAGTTTGAATTCTTTATCCACGCTTCACTATGTGATAATGTAATAGACGCCCAGTTCATTTTTCCTTCTCTTTCTACATAGAACTCCCAGGAGAAAATGTTACAAGCAAATCTTTCCAGAGTGACTGACTTCATTCTTGCTGGATTAACAGACAAACCAGAGCTTCAGCTGCCTCTCTTCCTCCTCTTTCTAGGAATCTATGTGGTCACAGTGGTGGGAAATCTGGGCATGATCACCCTGATACAATTCAGTTCTCACTTGCACACACCCATGTACTTCTTCCTCAGCAGCCTCTCCTTCATCGACTTTTGCCAGTCTACTGTCGTTATCCCCAAAATGCTAGTGAACTTTGTAACAGTGAAGAACATCATCTCCTACCCTGAATGCATGACTCAGCTCTACTCCTTTGTTGTGTTTGTTATTGCAGAGTGTCACATGTTGGCTGCAATGGCATATGACCGCTATGTTGCCATCTGTAACCCATTGCTTTACCATGTTATAATGTCCTATCAAGTCTGTTCCTGGATGATATTTGGGGTGTATAGTATGGGTTTGATTGGTGCCACAACTCACACACTCTGTATGCTAAGAGTGCATTTCTGTGAGGCTGATGTAATAAATCATTACTTCTGTGATCTTTATCCTCTCTTGGAGCTCTCTTGTTCTGATGTTTTTATTAATGAAGTAGTTGTTATTTGTTTCAGTGTTTTTAACATCTTTGTTCCAACTCTGACAATCCTGAGCTCTTACATCTTCATCATTGCTAGCATTCTTCGGATTAAATCAACTGAAGGCAGGTCCAAAGCCTTCAGCACCTGCAGCTCACACATATCAGCTGTTGCTGTCTTCTTTGGTTCTGTTGCATTCATGTACCTGCAGCCATCCTCAGTTAGCTCCATGGACCAAGGGAAAGTGTCCTCTGTCTTTTATACAATTGTCGTTCCCATGATGAATCCCGTGATCTACAGCCTGAGGAATAAGGATGTCAAACTTGCTCTAAAGAAGTTGTATGAAAAAAAATTCTCATGAACATTTTTATCCTTCTCAAAGTGTCCTGCATTTTGAAATCTCTTTCAAGGCCAACTTCTCAATTCCTGTAACCAGTTATTTCCTTTTAATTTTGTGTCCCATTTCAGATAATAACATTGTCTTTTTTCTGATTTCTCTGGGATTTAAAGCCTGGAAAAGTTGAATAAAGAAAATAAGCTTGTGTGTACATGCTTACACTTAGGGATCTTCTGCAGTAGAGGTTTTTCAAATTACTCTGTTCAGAAAGTCTTTGTACTTATCTCTCCCCATATTCCTTCCTTTTCCATGAACTCCTGTCTCCCAATTTATTAAAACAATTTTTTCCATTATTCTCTTTCTTCCTTTATATATATTAACACCATGTTTTATCTCTGTGCCTTGTAAGGTTCATCCTACTATCATGCGTGCCACTCCCTGAGAAGCACTGCATAAGGACAGGTAGAGGAATGTAAGAGCCGGTGGTGGAGGACTATAGTGGTTGCTAGACACAATAGGACAGCTGCACACATGAACTCAGCAAATATAACATCAGGCACAAGGGGACAGGTGGTCACAGAGTCCTACCACAGCCTCGGGAGCTTGGTTATTGATAGCTGCTGGGAGAGGGAGAGCTAGTTTTCCTTAAGACAGTGGGTCCCAGTATGTCTAACATGTTCCAGTGAATGAACCTAAAACCATATAGGCAGTACAATTGGAATTCCGTACTTTGTTTTATTTTTCAATGAGGACACCAAGTTGTGTTAGTAAGCAGTGGGGAGGATGATCGATGAAAAGATAATGGGAGGACGGTGGTCCAAATACAAATAATTAGTAAAAATAATCAACAAAAAGAAACAAAGAAACAAGCCTAGACATCCTTAAGTAACATAAGGGTTTATCTGTCCCATATATTATTCTGTGAAGAGTCATGGCAACAGATTTACCCTGCATGAGCTTTTGAACCTGTTTATACAGCATCTGAAACATCAGCTCTCTGATTATAGGTGCAAAATATTGCAGTTTGTGATCTGCTTAAAACCCAGAACATGGGGCTGTCGATGCTATGTCAGTTTACCATGTTCTGTAGAAAGAATCTTCAGAATTAGGTAACTTTTCCTTGCTAGACATATCTTCACAACTGATTTTCTTGCCATATATGTTTTTCAACTCATATATGCACATATATCCTATGTGGTATGTGTGTATGCTAATGTAAAACCTATGTAAATATGAATGCTTCATTTTAATGCTTGCATCTTCTTGCAAGTTTTATGTATATGTAATTTTTAATTTTCTTGTTATAGGCACAAAATCACATCCATCATTTTTCATATTCATTGCTACTGAACAGGATGAAGACTCTGCATTTTGTTAGTCAGCATTTATTTATGCCTTAAATATACAATTATTATGAGAAAATATATGTTTGAACTATTCATGATATTTTTAAAAACTGATAGCTACAAAATATTTAAGTACTAGAATTCTGCCACAAACAAGAGATGCTAAATGCTCTCAAAAAGAACTACTGCATCAAGAGAAAAATAAGCGTCAAGAGTAAGTGCAGAGGTGTGGCCTACCATTTTCAGGCAATGCTTCTCAACTCAGGGACTTTCTTTGGTTTTTTTAAATTTATATCTGGCTAATGGCCAAGTGATTCAGAAGAATGATGTATCAAGAGCCACTATTTGAGAACATAGCATACAAAGTTAATGAATTTCAAACCTAACATGTCCCATACAGATGTAAAGTACAATGCAGTTTCATCCTCAGCAAAGTAGAATTCCTAACTGGGTTCAAAAACATATTCTTTTTTATTGTTTTTATTGAGCTGTATATTTTTCTCTGTTCCCATACCTGCACTCCACTCCACTCCTATCCTTTCCCAAGGTCCCCATGCTCCCAATTTACTCAGAAGATTTTGCCTTTTTCTACTTTTCATTTCTTCTTTGTTTACTTTGTTTATTAAGAATAATGACTGAAAATGGCTTATTGTGGTTGTAATAGTCCAGGCTCTGACTAATTTTAATACAGTAAGGTTTGTTAAAATGCCTGATAGCTACCCTGTGAATAACAAACTCCTCTTCCCCTCAGACTCTGAGTTGGAATTACTGATTAATCAGTATTTAATTCTGTGTTATAACTTGAAAGTAATGGAGAAATATAATACCTTTCATACTAGTCAGATCAGTTAAAAGCAACCAATAAACAAAGTTTTTATAGAGATACATATATAATTATATTATTCAATGCATATGTAAGTGTCTGTTGTAAGCCAAAAATTATTAGTATAATACACTTCCATCTGGATTAGTACCAGATGGGTTAGTTTAGAAGTTTCCACAGATTGTCTGCAACTTATACATAAAATAAAAGGCAGTTACTATTGTTCATTCCTTTTAATTTTATGGAATCATTTCTCCTGTTTGCATATAGTGCTACTAGAATTATACTCCTGTACTCTTATGAGAAATAATTCTACAAATATATATTTTAAATAGAGCAGTTACAGTATTTATTTGTTTATACTCCTGCAATCTCTACTCATTGTCAAAGATCCTAAAGTCAACGTGATCATCTCCAACTCTTCCAGAAAACTATGTATTACCCTTGAAACAATAATGGAACATAAAAAAACTTTTGATTATAATAACAGATCATTATTATTCCCCAAACGTTAATTAAAAAGATAAAAAAGTGGAAAATGTCCTCATATATTTTAGAGACTATTTTAGGATGGGATGTTGCCATGGAAGCACCTTACATCCATATTATTAGACCTCAGTTTCTAGTCCCAAATACAAAGGTTGATACTATTTCCAAACACAGAGAATTATACTCAAGGGAGACAAGAAGAAAGTATCAAACAGAGCATAATACAGGATATCCTAATTGATTTTTCCCTGAGCATCTTATTCCCAGTGGAAGGAAATCCTTGAAGAGTTTCCTGCTATAAAATTTCATGACATCTCCTATGTATCAAAAATCTCTGTGAAAATATCATCATTTCTGTAAGTGCCTTAGGAAGATACCAGGGACTTGTGACTCTGGATTTATAATATGACTGCGAACTATTCAGGACGTATGATTTATGTTCTGAACCCTCAAATAACAATGAGGCTTATTTTATTTTGAATTACTCACACCAATGACGTGAAGAGGTGTTTCATTTAAGAAAACTTAGTCTAAATGTCATTGGGATGAAAGTCTCCAAGTGGAAAGATGAGCAACTAGTTATCTCCAAACCTCAGAATGTGAGACAACCACCATGAGCTCTACTTTTTTCAGGCATTATAAAAATTTCCAAATGCTAGCCAAAAGTATTACCTATGTGTTTGAAAAGCTTTCTCCCAAACATATTCCGTGCTTGAATTGAATTTTATTGTTACACAATATATTTCAGTGGCTATGGTTATTTCATGTAAGGTGATTTACAAAATATCCTAGGAACTCTTAATTTATTATGTGATAAAGATACTAGGATAAGCTACTTTCAAACAATTCTTCAGGTTTCACAAATAACTGCAGTGGGCAAACCCTGTCATAAACTATAACACTTATAGTAAACAACTTCTCTGTATCTATTCATGAGGAGTTCCTATTACTTTCCTCATTTTTCATTGCACCTTTTAATAAATCATTTGGAAGTTTTATTTTTTGGTGTATTTCATATAAAATTAATATTTCATGAACACACCTCATTTCTTCTTATCCTTCCAAATTTACAGTGCCCTTAAAAATCCTTCACAGTTCTCTTTCTAGACTAAGCACCATAACAGCTATACTCCTGTAGCTCTGCTCAGTCTTTCTAGGCATTCCATAAACTACCTTCCTCCCTCCCTAGAGATTAAAATATTGTAGTGAGTAGGGGGACTTTATACCTATAAAATGCTTCCTGATGATTGTTATCAAAATTTTATCAATCCCCATACACAGTCAAACAATATTGTTTTATCATTATCATCATAGAAGCATTTATTACTTCTTAATAAATAAAAATTATTTATCATTTTCTGAAAATTTTGTAATAAATTCTGTATGATGTGTAAATTTATATTAGATATTTTTCATGACAATTGAAATATAAGTTCTTGGGAAATAATCAAAATTACTCAGTCTCTGAATACTCATACATATCCTCTAAATTTATGTAACTGTAGTAAATTGCTCTTTATTTTTATTTATTAAGCACAATTATCCTTTTTACAGGATAAATTCAACAGCTTTAGTGAAGACTCTCCATAACTTAGGGACCATGCAATGTGGGAGGAAAACATGTGAACAGAAAAAGACAAAGTACATACTTTAGATAAGTGACTAAACACAGTTTTATGTTCTAAACTAAAATTTGGCTTCATAATCTATCATTAATAATGACAAAACCAGTGGTAAATGTATTTTACCAGGATCACAATTGTTGTACTTTGGTTCTACTGCATTCATGTACTTTACAGCCCATTATCAGTCAGCTCCATGAACCAAGGGAAAGTGTCATCTGTGTTTTATACTACTGTTGTTCCCATGCTGAACCCATTGATATACAGCCTGAGAAATAAGGATGTCAAGTCAGTCATCAAGAAAATTATTAAGAGGGGAATATGGTAGACTCATGAACTCAATTGTTGTCATATTAGAAATGGGTATTTGTTTTGCCTGTGTATGATATTTCTAGCTTTACTTTGTATATTTTTATATACAATGATGCTTTCCTATGTAACACTTCCACAATTTTCATTTATGTTATCTTTGAACCTACATTCCATTAACCAAGAAGTGTAAAAAATAAAAACAATCTTAAGGCTTAAAGAGTCCAAGTTCTATTTTTAACAATAATGATAATAATGATAGTAATGGCAATAAAACCTATTTATAAGGATGAGGAAAAATGATGATTGTTTTAGTAGTCATCCTTGAGATTTTTAAAAAGTATAACATACACCAAAACCTCAAATGGATATTTTACATAATTATACCAGTACCTCTAAGAACAAATCTCTTTGTGGTATTCACATATTTATACATTTAAAAAAATATGTTCAGACTCTTAAACATAAAAAGTGATTGAGCATATAGAGTTTAGATGCTAGAACATGATACTACTCAAAATGATTTTTGATTTGGGTCATTGTGAAAAGATATAAAGCCTTGTGTTCAGATGAATTCCCTATTCTATATTATTTGAAAAATCCTTCAGTGTTGTCTAAAATGACAGAAATAATATTGTTAACAAAATTTCTTAATGAAAAGATGATAGTGCAAGCAAATTAGTAACTATTATTTTACTAATCCATTGCATATTGGTGTATATGTCAACATTGTCTCTCATTTGGGGGTTTTATTTTCAATATTTCTTCTTCCTGTGAACTTTGATGTCATTTGCTGTGTTGACTATTGAGTTTCTGCATCACTGAGGAACAAATTAGAATATATACAAAAATAAAATGGGACAGTGTTATGGGAGACTGCTCATTCAATTCCCGGCCACCCAGACTCCCAAAATAATCACATAGAAATCTGTATTAATTAAAAGACTGCTTGGCCCATCACTTAGGCATATTGCTAGTTAGTTCTTATATGCTAGATTAACACGTTTCTATTAATATGTATGTTGCCATATGGTTGTAGCCTATTGGTAAAATTCTATCCAACATTTGTCTCCTGTAGCAGTTGTGTGGCATCTTACTGTCTCTACCTACTCCTTCCTAGAATTTAGTTTAGTTTTCCCGACTATCTCTATTTTGCCCTATCACAGGCTAAAGGAGTTTCTCATTCAATAAGCAATAAAAACAACATATATACAAAAGAATATCCCACATCACCTCCCCTTTTCTTTCTAAATAAAAAGGAAGATTTTAACTTTAACATAGTAAAATTACACATAACAAAACAGGTATCAAGCAAGAATTACAGTTACAATATTTTTATATACTTTATCCTTTATAATAACTAAGGAAAACTATAATTATCTGTTCTTCAACTTCATCAAAGACTCCAGAAGAATACAATACTACCTAAGTACACAGGAAGTACATTATAAGCAACTTCCAATACTCTAGAATTGACAGAGACATCTCGCTGCCTAGACAGTCACTCAAAGTTTCTCTGTAACATTAAAGTATCCAGTCTTCAGTCTACAGGCCCATAGTATCTGACAGACTTTTCCATGAAACAAGAAATTTCAAAGACAGTTCTATCTATATTGGCAGTTTGTCAGTCACTTTCTTCTGTGTTGTGCAGAATGCCTGGAAGACATTTTCATGAAGCAGAAACCTTGAAGGACTGTCTCTGCCATAGGTCAATGGTTTTACCCTGTAAAGATTTGTTTTGTATACTTGTTTAATAAAGTGCTGATTGACCAGTAGCTAATCAGGAAGTATTGGCAGGACGACCAGGCAAGAGGTAGAGGTGGGGCTATGAGAAAGGAGAATTCTTGGAAGAGGACTCAGTCTGCAGTCATCACCCAGATGCAGAGGAAGCCAGACACATAGCAAATAAGAAGTGATTGCCTATCTGAAAGAGGTAACAAGTCACATGGTTAACACAGACAAGAATAAAATAAATGGGCTAATGAAAGTTATATGAGTTAATAAGAAGTCTGAGCTACTAGGTCAACCAGTTTATGATTAATGTAGACCTCTGTGTTTTTCTCTGGGACTGAAAGGCTGGAGAACTGGACGGGATGCCCAGTATCCTCTTGAAGTAGATTGGTGCTGCTAGGAGCAGATGTGTCTCAAAGTCATGAAAAGTCCTAAGTTCTTAAAACATTTCAAATGCCATATTCCATATGTCTTTGAAAGATTTGAAGATTATCTATCTAACATATATATATATATATATAACCTAGCTAATATGACATCAGCATAACAATAATAGATGACTTTTAATCTATATTTCTTAATTATATATTACATTTTAAATGAGTTGTACAAACATAATACCTTAATTAAGGGCAGAAATATACATATCACAAAACTGACCTTAAATTTGTATCAATAAATCAAGATCCTTTCCAATGCAAAGTATTCATATATATAGCATATCCCTCTTTAAATGCAAACAAGGTGTTATAAACAATTATTGGGATTTTGGGTATAGTTCTAACCAAACTGTTTCCTGATTTTTTGGTAGCAAAGTATTTTCTTTTGGGGGTTCATGGAGACCTCTCAGGGGGTTCTTGGTCCATCAAACCAAACTAGTCTGGAAGGAATCCACAGGTTCTCTATGGAAACAAAAATAGAACCTCTTTTCCAAAGCAACATATCCTTAGACCCAAATTATGAAGTCAAGATACCTTTAAAATATATATGTTGATTTAATTAAGCCACCCATCCAATGAAATGCCTCTCTGTACTTAGCTCATTCATAGTCAAAAGAATTTTTAAAAACACAGTAATACACATAATCCAGATTCTCTATGTATTTTTCATCTTGATGTAGTTTATTTCCCCTTATTCCTTTAATCTATGGCAATCTGTACTTTGTGTCTTTAAGGACTTTCCTTTTTAAAAACCATTTTCTTCTTTTATAACTGTTAATATTCTTTTTCTTCTCTCTCTGAAGCCTATGTAAATTTATCCAACACTGTGACCCATTCTTCTTCATCAGAATCTGTCTTTAATGCATATCTGTAATTATTTTTTGAATAGAAACATTATTTTTTCTTTTAAATGATAAGAAGACATGACTAGGACTAACTCCATGGTCCTGCCTGTTAGAACCGCCCAGTCCAAGATGTTGGAGGCTTGTTTACTGCCTTTGAGAGGCATGCTCAACCCATGTTCAGGCACACAGAAGGTCTATGTTGCCATTAAGCAAGTTGTAGCACTCTACTCACAAACCCCACTTAAATGCTCTATAACTGGACCTCCTCAAAGAATGAGAGCCATTTGTATTGGCAAACAAGGAAGCCACCATTTTTAAAGATGCTGAGCATTTTTTGTTTTGCTTTGTTTTTGTTTTTGCTGCTAATGCTGAATTAAGAAGACCTGTTTAAAGGAGTTGCATCTTTGCTTGCTGCCAGTGAACAGAGCAAGAAGCTGCATTATATTCTGCTTTTGTGTGTGTGTAGAATTCCTTCCCAAACTCTCTCAGGTTTTAAGTAGATTTAGTTGGCCATGTTGGCACCAATATGTTGGGGGATGCTGCTTGTTCATTTCCAGCCACCCAGACTCCTGAAGTAAACACACAGAAATCTGTATTAATTAAGACAATGCTTGGCCCATCACTTAGACATATTGCTAGTTAGCTATTGTATCTTAAACTAACCCAATTCCATTAATCTCTATATCACCACACAGTTATAACCTACTGGTAAGATTCCATCTGGTGTCCGACATCTGTCAACTGCAGTGGCTGCATAGAGTCTCACTGACTCTACCTACTTTCTCCCAGTATTCAGTTTAGTTTTCCCAACTAGCTCTATTCAGCCCTCTCACAGGTCAAAACAGCTTATTCATCCATTAACCAATAAAAGCAACACATATACAAAAGGAATTCCCACATCAGGACAGTTAGTCCCAAACTCATTCATCTTGCCTATCTTTTTCTACCAACTGCTAAAAACTCAGGCAAACTCTCCATCATGATGATAATCCCATCATCCAAGTAGGAATGCTAATCTCCTTTACTATCTGCACTCAAAAATAGCATAAATCAGAGATGGATAATAACTTCAATTCCTAGCTTAAAATCTATCTCAAATCTATATCTTATTTTTGCAACTTATTCAGACTTTAAAATTGAGCTACAAATATAGCTGTATGCTGTGTGATTGTGAGAGTCAACATATCCTCTTCTTTTACTTTGCATTTCATGTTGCATTTATTTGTTTGTTACCTAGATGCCCCAAAAATTATTTATGAAATATGGCTCTGTCAATCCACATGGTTACATACATGCCTCTAAGACCTAGAATACTTCTTGCCAATTTAAGTTCATAAATATTATTTCCACTGCTAGAAAATTGGATACTATCTTTTAAGATGAGTATCTAAAAACTTTGTAACAATTAATGCATGGTTAAACACCATAAAGTTTAACTTTCAGAAATTCATCAAGTATCTTCAAGATAGTGGGAATATTATGATTATGTACAAAAAATATTAAAGGCTTAATTCAGAGTCCTTCTGTGACAACTCTCAATAAAAGAGTAACATAATTTTTATGTTCGTCTATCAACAACCAAGAAGACCCTGATTCAATATTCATTTTTTAATATTATTTATGTGTCATGTGCATATAGAAATATAATATGCAGTAGATAGATTTTATTGAGGGTTGAAATTAATAAATAGTGACCAAACTTGACATTACAAAATGCAAATAGGCATATACTTTCATATCAGGACTGGACGAGTTAACCCAATTGGAGAAAATAGGTCCTACTACAGGCAAGAGTCAGAACTACACCCACTCCCATTGTAAGGAGTCTGACAAAAATTACAAGCTAAAGAACAATAACTTGTGTGTAGGGGGCCTGATAAAGAATTGTGCAGGATCCATGATTGATGCTTCAGTTTCTGAGCCCCCATGAGTCCTGCTTACTTGATTCTGTGGGCCATTTTCCTGCTGTCCTTGACCTTTCTGATACATATAGTTCTTTCTCCCACTGTTCCTCAGGGTTCCCAAGCTCCACCTAATGTTTTTCTGTGAGTCTTTGTATTGCTTTCATCAGCTTCTGGAGATAATATATTCTTTTTTTGAAACCTTCCCCCAAGATAATATGTTCTTAGAAATATTCTAGAAGGCAGACAAAATATAGCATTAAGTTTCTGACACCTAGCTTTGTTCTCTTTAGATACATTTTTTTAATGAGTCAAATTTTTGTGTTCATTTCCTTAATTTCCAGTGTTTTCCACGGCCTTGTTGATATCTTTGGTTGTTGGGTTTTTCATCTGTTTATTTACTTGCTTGCTTGTTTTCTGTAGTACTTAATCACTGTACAATTGTACCCAACTTACCTTGGAGGGTTTCTCTTCTCAATCTATTTTACAGAGGCCTCTCATTTTTTTCATTTCCTGATGTTATCAGACTTAATTAGGTTGAACTGGTGCATGGCACAAGTAGGCCCCACTAACTCAACATTATACATGTGCATACTGTGCAATGCTTCAATAAAGTTTAACGTGTTTAGAGGCTTAAATGTTTATCATTTAATTTTAGAAAAATCTTTTAGAATATTTTCTTTATAGATTAGTTATTGTTATCTGCAATCATCCTACTTTGCAATTGAGCACCAAAATACTTGCTCCTATTTAACTGTGACTCAAGAACTACTGGATAATATCTTGCCACCTTACCTAATACCTTGTGTCAGGTAAATGCCATGCTAAGTTCAGTTCCAATGAGGTCAAGTTCCTCTGAGATTCCAGCTGAATGACATCATGTGGTGTTCAATTTGCACAAAAAATTAAAACGTCTGCTTATAAAATCCATACATGGATTTTCACAACAGTTTCCTTTACAGTTATGTAAAAAGGTAAATAAATAAATATGTAGGCATCAATGGAAGGATTACTTTCTTCCATAACTGATTTATCAAGATAAGAAAGGTTATCTTTCAGACCTCTGTGTGAAAGCCATAGCAGACACACAAGCACACAGACACACACAGGCACATACACATACATGCTAAATAAATAATTAAATATTTTTAAAGGTGATAGCTAACAGACATAGTAGGTTAGAGTTAAAACTCCAGCATAGTTGAATATAACCATGTTAGAAGTGCCAGGCATTAGTGTCACGTGCCTTTAAGACCAGACCTTGGGAGGCAGAAGCAGTACATCTCTGTGAATTCAAGGTCATTCTGCTCTACAAGAGCCAGTTCCAGGACAACCAAATCTAGTTCCAGGACAGAGATACCCTGTTTCAAAAAAATAAACAAACAAACAAACATACAAACACAAAAAAAACTCACAGAATTCATGGTGATCTTACACAACTGAGAGTAAAAGAATCTAATGGACTAGAGTTCAGAAGTAGCACAGTTGCTTACCACGTAAAAGGATGTGAGGCCATTTTCCAGCATCAAAAAATAATCAGACTGATGGAGAACAGACACAGGAAGAAACTTCTATTGAGACAAGAATATTCTTTATTGTGAATATCTTTTTATAGGCATTGTATTAACCCAAGAGTTAATGTTCTGTTACATATAGTTTATTCTTAAAAATGTAAAATTTCATAAATCAAGAAGGGTCATGTGGAATGTGTGATTGTGTTATCAAAATGAAAATTCTAGACTACTGTTCAAAGTGACTTCATTTTCCTCTCACTAGCATTAGTCCCACACAAAGCAGTCTCTAGTATTAGAAAATTTATTTTTTCATTTCATTTCATTTTATAACCTAATCCTTTATAGTTATTAGGAAAATGATGCAGTCATGAAGACAGAATTATACAGGTTCCTGTAGCAGAGTTCTTTATTCAATCAATGCACTGCCCTTCTGGTTAGGGACATGTCTCCCCCTGAGCTGGGCTGAGTCACCAAATGGAAATCATCTTCTAGTGTCCTAATTTTGCTGTCTTTTTGAAAAATGGCATTCTGCTCCTATGAATCAACTTAATATATGGGGCTTCTGTCAAGTATGTTCCCAAAAGAAAATGTGTCTGTCTGTGTGCAGACAAAATGAGGATTCTAAGGTTGCAGGGCCAAAGCAGAGTCTACCCTGTGACTAACAGGGTCTTGAAATCATTCTGTGGAGCCACATATGACAGCCCTCCCAAGCCTTTCTAATAAGAGCTGACATATATAAAGCATAGCAGTGTTACAAAATTACTCTGATAGAGTTGGAAGAAACAAAAGCTGACATTTTGTAGTGAAATGGTTTCCAATGAGAATCTTTCAAATACAGGTCCTAGATTCTTTGTTCCCAGTTTTTCACTGAAGTAAGTGAATGGGCAGACAAGGCTCCCCTGATGAGGGGAGAGCACAGGTGAGTATTCCTGCACATTTAGAGACTCTTATTTTCTGCTTCCTAGACATGTGATTTTCAGTATAAAATCACTAGGCTTTTACCATGATTAGTTTTCTGTTTGTTTTACTTTTTCTTTTGATTTCTTTGTTATTGTTATTTTCTTTAAAGCAGGGTCTCACTGTGTACCCCACAATGGCTTTGAAATCAAGTCAATACAACCTTAACACAGAATCTTATAATTACAGCTCTAACCTGCCATGCTTACTAACCAACACATGGTGTGTGTGTGTGTGTGTGTGTGTGTGTGTGTGTGTGTGTCTGAGAGAGAGAGAGAGAGAGAGAGAGAGAGAGAGAGAGAGAAGAGAGCACTATGGATTTATGGATTTCAGGAGTCAGCTCTGTCCTTCACCATGTGAAGGCTGTATACTCCAGGTTTACTGTCCATGAACTTCCAGGCAATTATACTCTGTCTTCCTCCCATATCACCTCCATAGGCTGAAGAGGGTAAACTTTTCTGGTTTCCTTTGGCTGTTAAGATTCCTATTATCTGTATGAGATGGATGGTGCTATCTTTTGCCTTATTTCCTACTATGCTATTTTCTCTCCCTTTATTTATTTGTGGAGGCCTTTATAATTCTGCACACAGATTTTTATTTGTATATAAGTTTCAATCATTTCACAGCAAATAGCTTCTTCTTTATGCATGAAAAGTTTTATTGTATAGATTCTTGTATAGTTATATCTTAGTCAACTTCCTTAAAGATTTTTCTTATTTGAGATCACTATGGTCCTCAGCATTTAACTTTTATATTGTAATCATTTATAATCATTATCAACAGAAAAGGAACAGGGTAATGTTACAATTTAATGAATTTGGATAATTATATTTACCAAGAACCTAGCTTATCCATTCATCCCAGAGCAGAGAGAAAGCTTGTCTCATGGGCCAAATCTAACTCAAAGCAAATTTGGTATTATTCATGAGCAAATATTTCTTTATGTTTCAAATGCTTTAAGAAGAAAAAAACAAACATTAATTCAAATTTCAGTGTTTGGAAATAGAATTTTACTCAATACATTCACACACCTTATTGCTATATCATTTGAAACCACTACCTCTAAAGGCTGACAACTGACTGATTGCAACAGAGACTTTGTGAGCTCTACAACCTAAAGTATTCTCTAACTGGCTCTTTATGGAACATTGTGAGCTAATTCCTGGAATGCACCTCTCTGTTTATTCTCTAACTCTATGGAGCTAGAGACAAAAAAAAATGAATACTGTTTTAATAAATTCATTCCTAAATTAATTTTCATCAAACAAAGTGTACAAATTGTTCTTTTGATGAAGCTAAGCCCTAATAAATACTTTTAAATCAATAGAGCACTATGTGTTGAAAATGCACTTAATATCCCTATATTACAGAATATCAATAACTGGTCAGACATCGCTTAAACATACTCCAAAATTTGTATTAATTTATACTTGTAGAAAAATCATCTAACACTAAGATTATTTTCTATTAAACCATTACCTTTGTCAAGTAAGTTATTGCATTCCATGTCCACATGAAGCAGAGAATACAGCAAGGGTGAAGAGCCAATCGATGCACTAGTGATCATGTGACTAGAAGCTGCAGCTAGCTGCTGCTGCCTAGCAACACAAAGAGCATTGTGACATTATTAGCCTAGGATGATACAAAAATTCAATGTTTGTAATAAAATTTCTACTAAATGAACATTGCCTTTGAAGCATATAAAAATCAAACCATCAAAGGACCTCTCTCATGTGTAAGGTTCATTTGACAGACAAGAAAGTCAATGACATTTATCATCTGTCATTTTTATGTGTTATCTATTAGGAATGCAATCACAACAGACAAGTTTATTTTTATTCATGCAGCACCGCAATGATTTTATATTCTAGTGCATAATTCTCGAGAGGTATCAATGCTTTAAAATCTTGCTACTATTTGTGTTTTCATCTTCCAGGAAAATGCACAATGATATCTCTTTTTGATGAAAAATAACCTTTCCTTGTGAATACTGATGCACAGAATAGCTTAATGCTTTGTTAATCCTTGTATATTCTTTATCTAAAGCAGTATTTTATTCATTTCAGTTGTCTTATATAGTTTATTATATTAATTGTTTGCAATAAATGACAAGAATACTTTATAGGCACTTTTATTTGTATTTGTGTGTACACATTCTATTTTTTCAGCCCATTTCACATTTTGTCCTTTGGAGATGATATCATTTGATGATTAGAAGTATTAAATCTTAACATTTCATGATTATGATTTCCTTTGTATTCTGCATAATAAAAGTTTGCGTTCCTTGCACACACAGTAATGTACACTCCTAATGTTTCTAAAATTGAATTTTGTGTTTTGTTGTTGTTGTTGGTGGTGGTGGTGGTGTGTGTGTGTAAAAGAATGTAACAAAGTAGTCCCATACTAGCTCAGAATTGAGTACAATAAAGGGTTATTTATTAACGGGTAGACTCACAGATCAACAGTCCTCTACACAAGAGGGGAACAGTAACCAACTCCAGCAACCAAAAAAGAGAGAGATCAAGTGACTGTGCAAACTTTACACCTGCATTTATAGTACAAGATACCACACCCAAGTAGACTGATATCTTAAAGGCTTTTGATTGAATGAGTTCCCACAGCACTTCCCCCTTTTGTCTAAATAAGGAAGTTCTAAACCCAATACAAAACTATACACAATAAGAACAAAGATCAAGTATAAGAATTAGAATTACAACAAGCATAAACAATATCAAGCAAGAAACATATGCTCAATGTTTAATTAATTATCATATCCTAAAGAGTCAAAGTCTTGTATTAGAAACAGTTTGGCTAAGTCATGTGAGGAAAGTAACTATGACTATCTAGTCTTCAACCCCATTAAAGACCTGAGAAAGGACATAATATTACTTGAGTAAACAGGAAGTGCAATCAAGCAACTTCTAAAATTTGCAATAAATGACAGTGACAACTGACAATCACCCAAAGTTTCATTTGCAACGTTGGAGCAACCAAGTTTGGCAAAAGCCTAGAGTAACTGACTGACCATTTTCAGGGACAGGAAAATTTCCAAAACCATCCTACCCTGTCTTTGCAAGATTTGGCAGTCTTTTCTCTTGTATCCTGCTTGTTCTGTCTGGATACTATGCATTTTGTCAGTGATAGAGGCATGGGTAGTTCTTTGCCCAAAGGCTAGTTTTGCTAAGAAGAAAACAAGCTCCAAGTGGAGTGTTTTCAGTACCCAATATTCTCTCAGGAATATATCAGTGCTGCCAGGAGCAATCATGTTTCACAGAATGCCAACATGGGCAACTGCATCCACATAAAACCTGAGACAGTTTGAAAAGTAATCTTAGATACAGAAGAAGAAAATGAAGCATGGCTTCTTGGTAGCAGTATTTTCTTGGTTGGGCTCTGTTTGCTAGAGGCAAGTGCATCTCATTTAAGAGAGGCTTTCTGATTCAGCTTTATCTGAAAAAAGTTTACAGCTCTTTTAAGAGGACCCATCACAAAACACTTATATGGTGTTTATTAATAAGGGACAGCATGCTTCCTGGTGGTGGCAGGGACCTTGAAGCTTCATAGAGTTGTGGCAATAAACATGGCTCTCAGTGGTACCTCTACCATTGAAAGACCCCCAGAGGGTGTCTATAACACTTGGAGACCCTCGCCCAAGAACCAAGTCTAAGCCACTGGATGCAAGAGCAAGAGACAATTTTTATTGTTCACACAGGGCCTGTGGGTGCTGCAGTCACGTGGAGGACTGAACGCCCCGGGCTGGGTTTGGGGCAGATTATATGGGGTTGGGGTAGGCAGAAGCAGGCATACAGAAGCAGATGCATAGTTACAGGAATCTCATTGGTCAATTTTAATGAGGCCATGAGGTCATGCCTGAGACAGAGTATTGGCTCTCTGCTGGGTGCATAACAGCTATGTTGGCAGCTTGGGGACTTTCTGTTCCTCCCCCTTAATCTTTCTCATGTGGGTGGCATAACTCCTGGTGTCTAACCACAGGCATCCTGTTTGTGCAGACTTGACAATATCATCTGTGACCTTATTATGAGCCCTAGTTCTTAGTTCAAGCCTTGCTATAAAATAGCATTACAGCAGCTAAGTCAGGAAGGGGTCTTTCATTTCCCCCATTTCTTTTTTTATCCTAAGGTAAAATCTTTTACTTATTGGTTCAGGAGAACTCTGTCTCCTGTTGTCTTAAGACCTGGTACTGATGGGCCAGGACCAGAGTCTGGATGACCAATAAACGATCCCTTACAAACTGCATTAAATGATTTATAATGCAGGGTCCAATGGTTAGGATGAGCATTAAAATAATTATAGGACCCGTAATTGTGGAGATCAGGGTTGTAGACCAGGGAGATCAATTAAACCAGCTTTCAAACCAATTTTGCTGTGATTCAAATTCCCTTTGACATTTGACTAATCTATCTTTGAGCCTATCCAAGGTTTCAGTTACTATTCCCGTCTGATCAGCATAAAAGCAACATTCTTCCTTAAGTGCGGTGCCTAATCACCCTTCTTGAAGGAACAATAAATCAAGCCCCCTTCTATTTTGTAGGACTACCTCGAACAGGGAAGTTAAGGAGTCTTTAAGTGCTCTAACCAAATTTTCTAGAGCCTGTAGGTCAGCATTCATAGTGGCTTGCAACTGCATGTATTGCTCATTCTGAAGTAGGGCTGCAGTCCCTGTGCCTATACCAGCTGCAATCCCTCCGATACCCAGCAGAATAGCTATGGTCATAGAAATGGGTTCCCTTTTAAATCTGTGATGTCTCTCAGAAAACTCTAGGACAGTTTCTGAGTTATAATATGTGATGCAGGACCAGAGCTGGACTAGAACACAGTAATCAGCAGTCATGTTGAGAACTGCTGTAAATACGCATGGTGACAGTTCTGTGTTACAAGCCCAGTAGGCTCCATTAGGGGCAGCCAGGTGATAGTTCCCTACATGGACAGAGACTGTCTGCTTACATAATATCTGCTTGGATTGGGGAACCATCTTTAAGCATAATCCCTGTCTGTTAACTTGAGGAAGAGTTAACTTGTGACTGGGAAGGGAGGTGCATGATGCTGGTGGGGTGGTATGACTGGTAATATTAGCATTGAAAGTTAGACCTTCATAATAGGGTGGGCTAGACACTAAGCATAGCCATCAATCTTTAGCTTGTTCAGGCTTTGTGCTATTTAAGGCAGTATAAGCTCCTTTAATCAGGTTTAAAAGTCTATCTCCTGTCCCTGGAATCCAAAGAACCTGAGAAGACTCTGAAATGTGTGGGGTTGTCTGAAAGGTCCCTGTTGACAGCGGGGTGGATGGCTTAAGCGTTGGCCTGGGTGGTTTTTTCCAGTCTTGGGATTATGGGGTGATATTCCTCTGTTTGTGGGGCGAGGAGGGACCTCAGCCTAGGCTGCTGTTTAAGTCATATGGGTGGTTTGGCCTGGGCTCGCTGGTCAATTATCACCGGGTTAGGGCCTATTGATTGTGGGGTCTGCTCAATTTTGAGTTGTATTGTAAAAGTAATTCCCCTGTCCTTGTTTCTCATTCTATTTGGAAAATACCATTTGAGGCCCCGTGTCCTTCCTCTTAGCCATATATCCAGATTTTGTGATTGTTTCCCAGGAGAGGTAAAGACTATTTTTAAGGGTAGACAGGTGGCGCTCATAGTACAGAGAGAGCTTATAGTATAGTTCTTAGCTACCTGGACCCAGTCCCAGTTGGAACTAGGTTTCCAGTAAGCTTCTCCAGTGGTCTCGCAGCCCCATGCAGCACAAAAGAGGCTCTCATGTCTTCCGCATCAATGGGCCGTGGCCCTATCTCTTCCATCTTTAGGACATACATAAAAATCTAACTTTCCTAGGTTAGCTCTCCATTTTGGGTCCCACAGCCAAATTGTCCTCCTGGAGAGAATCTCTTTCCCTGGGCTGTTATGGGCAACTGACATGGGTCGATATCAGGTAGATCCCAAGATTCCAACCCAGCGGCTAGTGAACAAAAATCCGGGGGGTGAAAGTGGGCCACCAGGTTCCAGGGGGGTGGGAGCCAGTAATAGACCAGATTATATCTCCCGTTTGGGAGATCACCTGCCAGGTGAGTTGCTTAGGCAATTGAGGGCTCCCCAAGACTCTGACATTTAAAGCAAAGTGGGCCAGAGTTAGCATCAGTGCTAAGCCCTGACAAATCTATCTTTAAAGGATTTTGGGAGCGTTGGAGTGTCCATGATGGTTCTGGATCCAATCCGTCAGGAAGGTGCCCTGGTTGAGCAGCCTTGATGTGTGATACATGGATCCAGGCAGCAATCCTGCTGACCTTCAATGCCGTGGGTGTAGTTAAGAGCATGGTATAGGGTCCTTTCCAGCGGGGTTCAAGATTCCTGGTCTGGTGTCGTCGAACCCAGATGGAATTGCCAGTCTGGAATCGGTGAGGCACTGCTACGGAGTCAGTGGCTTCTTTATAAGCAGCCACAAGGGATCTCCAGACCTCCCTCTGCACCAGTTGCAGTGCCTGCAGATGAGCTTGAAGAGAAGGGGAGTCAGCGTAATCAGAAATATCATATCAGTATCAAAAAAAGTGATTGCAGGGTGGCGGTGCACCATATAGGATTTCAAAGAGGGTCAGCCCATGTGGCCGAGGGGTGTTTCTGGCCCTGTAGAGAGCCAGTGATAGGAGTTTCATCCAATCCTTTGAGCCAGTTGCAAGTGTTAATTTAGATAAAGCCTCCTTGATTGTTCTTTTCATTCTTTCTTCCTCTCCTGAGCTCTGGGGTCTATATGTACAATGCAATTTCCAATCAATCCTCAGTAACTTGGCCACCAACTGACTTATCTGGGAGACAAAGGCAGGACCATTATCAGACCCGAGTACCTTAGGCATTCCATATCGAGGAAAAATTTCTTCCAGTAGCTTCTTGGTCACGACTTTTGCAGTTTCATGCTTGGTGGGGTAGGCTTCTACCCATCCTGAAAATGTATCTATGAAAACTAGAAGGTATTTATAACCGTACATGCCAGGTTTAATCTCAGTGAAATCTATTTCCCAATGCGTCCCTGGTCTATGTCCCCTGAGGCGGACTCCGGGAGCAATCTTAGTCCAGCCTGGATTCACCTGAGCACAGGCCCTGTAATTACCCATTGCCCTTTGTAGGGCCCCATCTCTGTTCAGGAGGTATTGCCCAGTCTCCGCTCGATGGAGCAGGATCTGCATCTTCTGGGCACTCAGGTGGGTTAACTTATGGAGGTGGTCAATCAATTCAGCAGTGATTTTCATGGGGATTACAGTCCTTCCTTGGTAGACCCATCGATTGTGGAAAGGGTCATAATCAGCCCCTAACTTCTGTATCAAGTCCAGATCCTCATTAGCATATTCCCAGTCTAGGGTTTTGGGGGTGCTCTGTTCAACAAGAATAGTGGCTGTCAGGAGCTGGGGGGCCCAGGGCAGCTTGTCTGGCTGCCTCGTCAGCAAAATGATTCCCTTTTGCTTCAGAGTTATTGCCCTTTTGGTGCCCTGGACAGTGCATAATGCTCAATCTCTTAGGAAAAAGAGTGCCTTCAGAAACACCAAGATCTCAGTCTAATTTTTAATTTCTCTTTCTTCTGAGGTTAGCAGTCCCTTTCTCTTATAAATTTCTCCATGTATGTGAGCGGTGGCAAAGACATAGCGGCTGTCTGTATGCACATTGAGTTTCTTACCTGCTGCCAGCTGGAGGACTTGTGTCAGTGCGATAAGTTCTGCGCGTTGAGCAGAGGTGCCTCCTGGAAGGGCGCTGGCCCAGATTACCTGTGTCTCAGTAGTCACTGCTGCTCCTGCCCGCCATTCCTCGTTTAACAGATAGCTCCTGCTATCTGTGTACCAGGTTAAGTCCGCATCCTTAAGGGGCTGGTCAGTCAGATCAGCACGGGTCCCATACATTTCCGCAAGGATTTGTTGGCAATTGTGAGATGCGGGCCCCCTCCGGCAGGGATAGTAATGTTGCTGGATTGAGGGCAACTATCAGGCCGAACTGGATTCAGTCCTTATCCAGGAGCAGAGACTGGTAATGAGTCATGCAGGCGCTTGACAGCCAGCGATTGGGAGGTTGGCAGACAAGGGACTCAATGGCATGCGGTGTCAGTATAGTCAATGACTGTCCCAGAGTCAATTTGGCAGCATCTTTAATGAGAACTGCGATAGCCACAATCATTCTCAGACAAGGGGGCCATCCGGAGGCCACTGGGTCCAATATCTTGAACAAATAGGTGATGGGGCGTCTCCATGGCCCGAGTCTCTGAGTTAAAATCCCTTTTGCAAAGCCTTGCTTTTCGTCAACAAAGAGTTCAAACGGCTTACTTATGTCTGGTAAGCCTAAGGCTGGAGACGAGAGGAGTGCTCTCTTGATATTGTCAAAGGCTGCTGTTGAGGCTCAGTTAAGTTAAAGGGGGCTCCCTGCTTGGTTAATGGGTATAAGGGAGCTGCCATCTCAGCGAACCCTGAGATCCATAATCGACAGAACCCAGCCATCCCTAGGAATTCCCGAAGCTGGCGATGGTTCTGGAACACAGGGATACAGGATATAATCTCTTTGCGAGCGGCAGTCAGCCATCGCTGACCATCCTGTAGCTTGTATCCCAAATAGGTCACCTCTGTCTGACAAATTTGAGCCATTTTAGCAGAGGCTCTGTATCCCAGCTGCCCCAAGGTTTGTAACATGGCCCCAGTACCTTTGTGACAGTCCTGTTCAGTTGAGACTGCCAGCAGCAGGTCATCCACATACTGGAGCAGGATCAATGATGGGTGATGGACCCGGAAATCTGCCAGGTCTCGATGCAGGGCCTCATCAAAAAGGGTGGGACTGTTCTTGAATCCTTGAGGGAGCCATGTCCAAGTCAGTTGTCCTGAAATTCCCAGCTCGGGATCTTTCCATTCAAAGGCAAACAGAGGCTGGCTCTGGGGGCTCAGCCTTAGGCAGAAAAATGCATCTTTTAAGTCTAACAAAGTATACCAATGATGGGTTGGTGGCAGCATGCTCAATAAATTGTAGGAGTTTGGTACCGTGGGGTGAATGTCCTCCACCCGCTTGTTTACTTCCCTAAGTTCCTGCACAGGGCGATAGTCCCCGGTGCCTGACTTCTTTACTGGTAGGAGAGGGGTGTTCCAAGGGGACCTGCAAGGGGTCAGGATCCCTTGGTCTAAAAGTCTTTTTATGTGGGGCCTTATGCCCTGATAAGGTTCATTGGACATAAGGTACTGTTTGATGGAAATTGGAATAGCAGTGGCTTTAAGGTCTATAAACAGGGGAGGCTGCTGTAGGGCTAGCCCCATGCCTCCAGTTTTGGCCCAGGCCAGTGGATAATTTTCCAGCCATGTGTCCAAATTATTCTGAATTTCCTGTGGCATCTCATATAGCCGGTATTCATCTTCCATTCTAAGAGTCAGTACTTGGAGGGGGGTTCCATTTGGACCCAATATGTTGGCCACTGTCCCCTCAAAATGAATTTGGGCTTTTAGTTTGGTCAACAAGTCCCGTCCTAGTAATGGGTAGGGGCAGTCTGGGACATGCAAAAAGGAATGAGAGATCTTACCGGTCGCCATGTGTACCTTCCGTTCAGTGGTCCACTGGTATTGTTTTCATCCTGTGGCCCCTTGCACCCAGGCTGTTTGGTTGCTGAGAGGGCCTGGGGACCTGGTAAGGACTGAATGCTGTGCTCCAGTGTCTACTAGGAAGGTAACTGGTTGCCTCCCTACTTGAAGAGTTATCCTGGGCTCAGGGTGGGGGCTCCTAGCCTTGACTTCCCTAGTCTTCGTCCAGGGCCAAGAGTGAGGTTTTTGGCCCCAGATTCTTCTGTTTTCTGGGTCTCTTGGGGCAGTCCTTGACCCAAAGTCCTTTTTCCTTGCAATAGGCACATTGGTCTCGGTCCACCTTGGGTCTCCTTTGTTCTCCCATCCTGTCTGGCCTGTGACTATTCTGTACAATGAGCTCCCTTGTCACAGACTCTTTCCTTGATTTGTAAAATAGTAGTAATGTTAAAAGTCCCATCCCTTGGCCATCCCATGTTAAAGGTGGGCCATTCAGAAGTGCATAATATCTGCCATTTCTTCTTCTTCACTTCAACCGACTGGTTGGAGGCACAGTCACAGACTTCAGCCCAATGATCTAGAGTTAAACTTAGGGGGGTAGTCATGGATTGACCCATGGTTATTTCACAGTAAAATATAATACAAACGAATAAAACAGACAAAAATACCAGACAACCAGCTAACAGATGTGCTGCGCATTTTCGGCGTAAAACCGAAAGCAAAAATTCAGATGGGGAGTCAGAGATGTGAGGTTCCCGTTCCCCCTGCAGAACAACATATCCTTCAGACACGTACTGAGCCCTGAAAAGTCGAGCTCCTGGAGCCCCTGAAACATCTTCCAGGGTGGCGGCGGAGAAGTCTGAGTTCATCAACTCCTTCTCAAGCCACCCAGAGTTCTAAACGACCACGGATCCAAGTCGATTTTACAGACGCAGCGCAGCACATTAAAGACAGAACAAAACAGCAGACAGACAGGGACAAACCATGGCTCCTGATGAGTTGTCGGGTGGGTTGGGCAGGGGTCTCCGGATCCCGGACGAGCCCCCAAATGAAAGACCCCCCCCAGAGGGTGTCTATAACACTTGGAGACCCTTGCCCAAGAACCAAGTCTGAGCCACTGGATGCAAGAGCAAAAGACAATTTTTATTGTTCACACAGGGCCTGTGGGTGCTGCAGTCACATGGAGGACTGAGCGCCCTGGGCTGGATTTGGGGCAGATTATATGGGGTTGGGGTAGGCAGAAGCAGGCGTACAGAAGCAGATCCATAGTTACAGGGATCTCATTGGTCAATTTTAATGAGGCCATGAGGTCATGCCTGAGACAGGGTGTTGGTGACACACACTACTTGGGAGGCAGAGGAAAGCAGATCTCTGTGAGTTCAAAGACAGTCCAGTGTACAGAGTGAGTTCCAGGACAGCCAGGGATACAGAGAGAAACCCAACGATGGATGGAGATTGAGACAGAGACCCACATTGGAGCACTGGACTGAGCCCCCAAGGTACAAATGAGGAGCAGAAGAAGGGAGAACATGAACAAGGAAGGCAGGACCGTGAGGAGTGCAGTCACCTACTGATATAAGGGGACTGATCTAATGAGAGTTCACCAAGGCCAGCTGGACTGGGACTGAAGGAGTACGTGATCAAACCGGATTCTATGAATGTGGCAAGATTCTCTGAATGTGGCTGGCACAGGGACTGTCTGAGAAGCCATTGATAATGGCACTGGGACTTGTTTCCTCTGTATGTACTGGATTTTTGGGATCCTAGTCTGTTTGGATGCTCACCTTCCTAGATCTGGAGGGAGGGGGGAGGAACTTGAACTTCCCACAGGGCAGGAAACTCTGACTGCTCTTAGGGCTGGAGAGGGAGGAGGAGAGGGAGTGGGGGGAGTAGGAGGATATTGGGAGGAGGGGAGGAAGTGGAAACTTTTATAAATTAATAAAAAAAATAAAAAAATAAAAATAAAAGAAACAGAGTTTAAAAGAAAGTCACATAAAAATGGAAAATGCACAAAGAATCTGGACACTATATACTATTGTATTTTCCTTTAATTGTTTTTATTGTGAGTGAGTAAAGTACAGAGAAATATTGGATTCTGGTGTTTGCTAAGCTAAACTAACATATACACTTTAAAACCCCTGAAGAAATATAGGTTAATAAATAGTCATCTATAATAGTCAAGCTTTATATTTCAGATGGATAGGTATTCTTCAGATCTTTCAAAGATATACAGAATGTGGCATTTAAAATGTTTTAAGAACTTAGACTTTTTTCAACAGTGAGACAAGTCTGTTTCTGGCAGTATCAATTACTTCAGAAAGGTTAATGGACATTGAAGAAAGTTGTTATGGAATTTGTTTTCAATGTGACATTTAGGCAAGAAACTGCTCTTATCTGAACTACTTGATACTATGCTATACAAACTGGACATTCAGGACCCACAGAAAAATGACTGCCGAAGTTGCCTATAAAAGATGAGACAGTCCTTTGAGGTTCTTGCTTCATGAAAGAGTCTGACAGACATTCTGAAAGACACACAAGAAAGTTACTAACTACCAATATAGGCAGAACTGTCTTTGAAATTTCCTACTTCATGGAAAAGTCTATTGGATAGTATGGACCTATAGGCTGAAGATGTATAACTCAATGTTACAAAAGAACTTTGGGTGGTTGTCCAGGCAGTAAGATGTCTCTGTCAATTCTAGAGTTTTGAACATTGCTTACAATGCAATTCCTACTTACTTAGGTAATATTACATCCTTCTGGGGTCTTTGATAGAGTTTAAAAATAGTTATAGTTTTCCTCAGTTATGATAATAGATAAAGTAGATAGAAATATTGTAACTGCAATTCTTGCCTGATACTTGTTTTGTATATGTAATTATACTATGCTAAAGTTAAAAACTTTATTTTTATTTGGACAGAAAATGGGAAACGGTGCATGAAGTTCTTCTGTATATGTGTTGTTTATATTGGTTAATGAATAGAGTTGCATTGGCAGACTGCCTAAGGAATTTTACCTTGTAACTCACAGCCTTGTGACAATACACAAAGTAATAGAAATGGGTTAATTTGAGATGTAAAAATATGCTTAAGCTATTCACCAAATGGTATTGTATTTATTATAGTTTTTGTGATTATTTCCAGTCTGAGTGGTCAGGAAACAAATGAACAATCTCCTACTACATGTGTGTCTGTGCATTGTAAGAGTGGGGTCAGGTTCAACTTTTATAGGGAGAACTTAGTCCAATCACTTTCAAGGATGGAAATGTCACTTCACACTATGAACATGGTGAACACATTCCATTTATATATTTTCTTTCATTTTTCTCAAGGTTGTTTAGGAATTTTCATTGAAGAGGCTTTATTTATATATTTGAAAGAATATTACTTAATAATCTGTGATTTTATGCTGTCTGTTTTCTTTTCATATTGCTGTGATGACATATTTAATCAAAGTAATTTAATAGGGAAAAGGTTTTCCATCTCATAGTTCAAGGGACAATTAATCATTGTGGGAGTCAAGTCAACAGGAGGCAAAGGGAACTGATAACATTAGCACACTGCATCCATCACAAGAGACAGAGAGCGGTAAGTGAGTACACACTTATCCCCAGCTCCCTTCCCCACTGTATACAGTTAGGACAGTCACCCAGGAAAGGACCAAGTCACAAATAAGGTGAGTCTTCTCACATCAGTTCGTGTAATCAGGACAATCTCCACAGGCATTAAAAAAAACCCTATTTCTCAGATTTTCCTAGAGTCTGTCAAGTTGACAAGTGACACTAACCTTCACAGGTACCTTTATATTATACTTTATTTTATTTTTTATACAATATCGTTATATATTTAGTTTTAAACATAACTCTTGGTAAAGTCATTAATTAATTTAAGTGAATTTTTAAGAAATGACTTTCAATATTTCATATGTAGAACAATGGTAACTATTAATAAATCAGTTTAATATTTATGCATGCTTTTCCTTTACTTTTGGGGTGAGTTGAGGCAGAAGTTCTCTATGTAGCCCTGACTGTCCTGAAATTCCCTCTGTAGAACAGGCTAGCCTTGAACTCAGAAATCCACATGCCTTTGCCTCCCAAGTGTTGGAATTAAAGGTGTATGCCACCACCACCATATGGCTCCTTTATTCTTCATCAGCTAGAAATTTCTGACAACATATTGTATATGAATAGAAAAATTTGTATGCTTGCTTTTCCCTGATATTCATAAAATACTTTCAATATTCCTATATTAAGCACATAGTTAGTAGCTGGCATTTCATATTCTTTCTTTAGTTGAAGAAATCCACCCTTTATTTAGTTAATGTGGGATCATGAATAAGGGAAATGGTTTGGTAACTATGTGAACTGTGTCTATGAACAGTCTTAGTGGTTTTGCCCTTTTACTCCATTGATATCAGTGTTTTTGAATATTTTTAAATAATAAATAGAACTTTCAGTACCTTGATGCATCTTATATTATAATGGAAAACAGTTTCTTCTGAGTATTGCTAGATTCAGTTGATGATATTTTGTTAAACTTTTACTTCTAAATGCACAAAGCAGATCAACATACCCTGGTTGTTTGGGTAATATCCTTGTCTGTTTCTAGGTCTGGCTGTGTTGTTTACATAAACTTAACTGATTCTTGATTTTCTGTCTTTCAGAAGCTTGATATTTGGTATCGTTGCTTCTTTTAATGACTAAAAGAATATATACAGTCATTTAGAGTAGGAATTTATTTAAGTATTATCTCCACTGTTCAAATTATTTATGAGACTGAAGCTATTAATTTACCACTTACTACTATGTCTCTTTTGTAAATAGTGTCATTATGGAAAATCACAGTGGTCAGTTCCAACAAGCACCAAAGTTGAAGAGAGTTAGAGAAAACATAGGAAAGCTTCTCTTTCTTAAATTTACAGCTTAGTAACTGGAAGCTTAACACTTGCTTGAATCTTTGAAATTTTTCCTCACTTTTATTGGGTTACTATAGTCACGTATATGTAGTATACATATTCTCCAGTCTCTGCTGCTCTGTTCCAAAATGTCATGTTTGTCTTATTTTTAAGTGTGTGTGTGTGTGTGTGTGTGTGTGTGTGTGTGTGAAGCACCACAAAGAAGCTGTGTACATGTGGCAGAAAAAAATTCTATATTCAAATATGTGAGTTTTACAGTGAAATATCTGATGAAACATTTGTAAGATATTCAGAAGCAAAAATACACCTTGTGGTCCTGCATCAACATTATTTAAAAGGACCACATGCCTGTTAAATTTATTCAAAAACCTATTGTATTATCAATCAAACTTCTAATAGATATTTTAGAGAATTCAATATCAAAAGTCATATTCCATTTCTGAAAACAGCCCAGAAGAAGGAAAAGTGCTGAGGAGTTGGGCAAATTGATCATCAAGAAAAGTGTTTTCCAACAAGCATGAAGACCAGAGTTCTAAATGCTCCAAATTAACTCATGAAATAGAATCCGATCTTATGGTCAATTTGTAGACGGAGCTTGCTGGAAATAGAGACAGAAATTCCCAGAGAAGTTTGCCTAAGTAAACTAGAGAAGTTTGCTAAGTAAACTACAAAGCTCAAACTTCAGCCAGAGATTCTTCCTCAGCGTAACAGGTGGCTAAATCTGGAGAAAGAAACTGAACTTCAACCACAGGACTCCATTGCATGGCACACACATTTATGTGCAGGAGTAACACACACACATGCATAAATCTTCTAAGCCACACACACACACACGGACACCATACATGTACATATGCTGATGAACTGAATGATAAGCATTAACTAATTCAAAACATATAAAGTTACAGTTAGAAATACAATACCATACCAGAATCAAGACAAATAAAAATAGATCCACATAGTTGTGTCAATTTACATTAACAAAGATTGTAATCAAAGTCATCTGATGACAAAAACACATGCAGGACCAGAAGTGAATCTCAAAGTAATTAAGTTGAAGAAATCAAGGAACAGTTACATACTAAAATTACCACAAAATTATTGAACATTAAAAGCAGTTTGCTAGAGTAAGAGTGAATTCCACATTGTTTAGGGATGCACTGGGAGACAGGATTACAAGATGGTTGATAAACATCACTGATTGGGAAATATGTGATGTGAGATTCCCCTCTGTGTGCTGTGAATATCATTGGCTAATAAATGAACTGCTTTGAGCCTATAGCAGAGCTTTAGGAAATAGAGCTAGGTGGGGAAAACTAAACAGAATGCTGGGAGAAAGGAGTTGGAATCAGAGGGAAGCCATGGAGCCACTGCCATAGACAAGTGTGCTGAAACTTTGCCACAACCTCATGGTGATGCACAAATTAATGGAGATGGGTTAAATTAAGATGCAAAAACTAGCCAATAAGAATAATCCAAGTAGTGTTTTAAATGATAGAGTTTCTATGTGATTATTTCAGTTCTGGGCAGCTGGGACAAACAAGTAGACTCATCCAATGAATTGGCACCAATGTGGTAGACTAAATCCACATAAAACCTGAGAGAGCTTGAAAAGGAATTCTAGACACTAAAAAACAAAGTTTATTTGCATTTATTTTCCAAAATGGGCTTTGCTTGCTGACAGCATGCTACACCTTCTTTAAGAGAGGTTTTCCTGATTCAGCAGTAGCAGAAAAAAAAAGCTGCACTATTTTGGAATGGTGGCTTTCTGGGCCATGCTACTAGTACAATCTCTGGCTCTTTCAGGAAGCTGGGCATTTAAATGGGGTTCTGTGAGAGAGTGAAACAACTTGTTTAATGACAACATAGACCTGCTCTGTGCCTGAAAACAGGACTGTGAGCATGGCTCATGCTAAACAGACCTCCACCTCACCATGTTGGCCTGCATGGAGCCAAAAAGCAAAACACCCTCAGAAATGCTTAGCATTTTAAGAATCACTCCTGGACAGCTAAGAATTGCAGATATGTAATAAGGACAGGTTCAGGTATAAAATATCTCTAATTGAGACACACTGTGTTTAAAAAATGTATGTGGGCTTAGAAGAGAGAAGATAAAGAGTATAGAGAGTCATAAAAGAAAGTAAATGATTTAGAAAAAAATAAAACAAAGTCTTTAAAGAGACAGTATAAGACAGTCATAGATTAAATGGAATAAAAAATGAAGACACGAAAAGATGGAAAATTCACAGAGATTCTGGATTATGTATATTATTGTGGTTTTTTTTTTAAGTTTTTGATTGTGAAGGAGCTAAGTACAGAGAGACATTTCATACTATGGACCGCTAAGTTAACCCAGCATGCGTATTATAAAGTTATCTTGACTTCAGAATTTGGGTCTAAGGAAACTGGAAAAGAGTTTCTTTTTTTCCACAGAGGATGAGAACCTGTGGATTTCTTCCAAACTAGTATGGTTTGAAGGACTGAGACCCCCGAATGATTGACATGAACACCCCCCAAAAAATCACTTCACTCAAATGATGACTGAGATGAACCTAGCACACAGGATGTACCATAAAAGACTTGATTAAAAGCACTCCCAATCAACAGAAAGTAGTCTGGAGTACTATGTCCAAATTCCCAAATATTGTTTAAAATGTTTGTTTGTATTTAAAGGGGGATATGATATAGAGATGGATACTTTGCATTGGTATGCATCTTGGTTTATTGGTACCAATTTAAGGTCACTTTTGTTATATATACAAGTTAGTTAGATTTTCTAGATGTACAGAGATGTATTTTAGATGGATAGGCATTCTTTATCTTGAAGATATTGTATTTGTACAACTCACTTAAAAAAATAATGTATAATTTAGAAATATAGGTTAATAGATAATCATCTACAATAGTCAAGATTGTAGACAAGTTAGATTTTCTAGATGTACAGAGATGTATTTTAGATGGATAGGCATTCTTTAAACCTTTCAAAGACTACAGAATATAGCATTTAAAATGTTTAAGAATTTAGGAGTTTTCACAGCATGAGACACATCAGCTTCTGGCAGCACCAATCTACTTCAAGAAGCAGATGAGCCCTGAAAAGGCTCCTTACATAGTTTGTTAACCATTTTGGCAATAAACTGCTCTTGCCTGGACTTTGATGAACTGGACATGTAGAACCCACAGAGAAATGACTGTTGAACTTGCCTAAACATGAGGCGATCCTTCAGGGTTCCTGATACATACAAGAGTCTGATAGACATTCTGCAGGACACAGAAAAAAAGTGACTGACAAACTGCTAATATAGGCAGAACTGTCTTTGAAATTTCCTGCTTCATGGAAAAGTCTTCTGGATACTATGGATCTGTAGGCTGAAGATGGATGCCCCAACAGTACAGAATTTTGGGTGATTGTCCAGGCAGTGAGATGTCTCTGTCAATTCTAGAGTTTTGGAAGTTTCTTATAATGCACTTGCTGTTTACTTAGGTAATATTATATCTTTCTGGAGTCTTTGATGGGGTTGAAGAATAGATAGTTATTATTATAGTTTTCCTTAGTTTTGATAAAAGATAAAGTATATATAAATATTGTAACTGTAATTCTTGATTGATAACTGTTTTGTTATGTGTAATATTACTATGTTAAAGTTAAACCTTCCTTTTCATTTAAACAGAAAAGGAAAGGTGATGTGGGACTTCTATCTGTATACTGTGAATATTATTGGTTAATAAAGGAACTGCTTTGGGCCTATAACAGAGCTTTAGGAAATACAGTTAGGTGGTGAAAACTAAATAGAATGCTGGGTGGAAGAAGGCAGAGTCATAGACGCCATGGAACTGCTGCCAGAGACAGACATGCTGAAACTTTGCTTGTAGGCCACAACCTCATGGTGATGCACAGATTAAGGGAGATGGGTTAAATTAAGATGTAAAAGCTAGCCAATAAGTGTAATAGGAGGAGTGGGCTGCTTGTCATCCTGACCACCCAGATAGCTTACACCCAAAATAATCACACAGAAATTGTATTTATTTAAACACTGTCTGACCCATTAGCTCTAACTTCTTATTGGTTAATTCTTACATCTTAATTTAATCTATTTCTATTAATCGCTGTATTGTGATATGACTGTATCTTACTGGCAAGATTCTAAACAGTGTCCATCTCAGGCAGGAGATCCATGGCATCTGCCACTCTGCCTTTCTTCCCAGCATTTAGTTCTGTCTACTCTGCCTACCGAAGTTCTGCCCTATCAGGCCCAAAACAGTTTCTTTATTCATTAGCCAATGATAACAACACATAAACAGAAGAACCTCCTACACCAAATAAAAAGTTAAAGCTAGTAGGCCAAACAGTGTTTTAAATGATACAGTTTCTGTGTGATTATTTCCGTTCTGGAGGCTGGGACAAACAAGCAGCCTCCTCCAACAGATATGTGTGTTTCTTTATTCGGAAAATGACTTCATGGACAAATTAATAGTACACAAAGTGAGCTATTTGTTGTGTAACAGTGACATACTGATAAAACTGTTAAAAGTTTGATGAAGAAATGAACAAACAAATCACGATGTTTTATAAGATTGGCAAGAAATAGCTCAGAAGTTTGCATTTAGGTGTGAATTGGAAACCATATGTGTATATTCCTTTCTTGGGCATAAATTTGAGAAATAGGTTTGAACCCTATGATATATTTTTTTTTTAGTTATGAAAAGGAAGTAGGAAACTTGTTCTTTCTTGCCATATATATTTTAAGTACCAAATAGATTTAAAATAAAATGAGGTAATAAATTAAATAAATTTTATTAAATAAAATAAATTTTATTTAATAAAATAAATTTTATTAAATAAAATAAAATAAATAAATAAATTTATTTATTAAATAAAATAAAAATTAAATAAATTTTTAAAGAGTGAAGTGAGGCTTATATTTTAAAAAAACTAAGAAAAATGCTTATATTTGATTTTGATAAAAAAAACTTGATCATGCAAAATTTTTTATTTATATTGGAGACATCGAATATTGTAGTGAGGAGCTGCAGGCAGGCCTGCTTTTCATCCTGCCCAGCTCCCGCACGGCTAGCTTAGCCCCAGAAATAATAACACATAAGTTGTATTCATTTAAATACTGCCTGGCCCATTATCTCTAGAGAGTTAGTTACTGGCTAACTCTCATATCTTGATTATTAACCCATTTCTAATAATCTCGTGGTAGCACCACGAGGTAGTGGTTTACCGGAAAAGATTTAGCATGTCTGACCTGGTGGCTGGCTCCATGGCATCTACCTCATAGCCCTCTTCCCAGTATTTTGTTTTGTTTACTCCGCCTACCTAATTTTCTGTCCTATCAAAGGGCCAAGGCAGTTTCTTTATTGACCAATGAAAATAACACAATAGACAGATAACCCTCCTCCATCATTTTCCCTTTTTTTGTTTAAACAAAAAAGAAAGGCTTTCATTTTAACATAGCAAAATTACATATAACAAAACAGTTATCAAGCAAGAATTACAGTCACAATATTTATAACTATATCTTTATCATAATAATGGAAAACTATAACTATGACTATCCATTCTTCAACTCCATCAAAGACTCCAGAAGGATATAATATTACCTAAGTAAACAAGAAGTAAGCAACTTCCAAAATTCTAGAAATGACAGAGACATCTTGCTGCCTGGACAGTCACCCAAAATTCCTCTGTATTGTTGGGGCACCCATCTTCGGCCTTCAGGCCCATAATATCCAGAGACATTTCCATGAAGCAGGAAATTTTAAAGGCAGTTTAGTCACTATCTACTGTGTCCTGCAGAATGTCTCGCAGACTCTTTCATGAATCAAGAACCTTGAAAGATCATCTCACCTTTAGGCAAGTTCAGCAGTCCTCTCTCTGCGGGTTCTGTGTCCAGTTTATACAACAGTCCAGGCAAGAGCAGTTTCTTGCCCAAAATGGCTATCAAACTCCATAAGGAGCCTCTTCGATGCCCATCTTTCTCTTGAAGTAGATTGGTGCTGCCAGGAGCAGACGTGTCTCATTGTCATGAAAAGTCCTAAGTTATTAAAACATTAAATGCCATGTTCTGTAGCCTTTGAAAGATATGAAGAATGTCTCTCTGAAATATATCTATGCACATCTAGAAAATCAAACTAACATTACTACAAGCTTGACTATTATCAATGATTATCCATTAACAACCTATATTTTTAATTATACATTGCATTTTTAAATGAACTATACAATCACAATACATCAATCAAGATCAGAAATATATATACATATAACAAAATTGACCTTAAAATCCATAACAAAGCAAATTATTCATATCTATATCAGAATATGCTCAAAATACATGCTATACTTGAAAAATTGTCTACATTTAACTCAATACAATATACAATGAATATACTTCATAAAGCATTGGTAAACACTTGCTATTTATTATTGAATCATTATTAATAACTCTATCACTCAACAGGGAAAGTCTCTCTTCGTTTTGTATACCTCAGAGATTAAGAGCGTGGCCGCTTCTGTATTGTTAGCAGGTATTTTTGATAATTATTTTCTCTTTAGGGTTCAACTACTGACATAACAAGCCCCTAAGGAGAACAATGGTTCATCGTCATCGCCTTGTGTACAAATAGATCAGAATGGAATTTCCACTTAATAATAGAAAATTGGGAGGACATGGGCTCATAATTCTTGATCTCCATAGTTGACTCTTTTTAGTCAGTCAAATCCATGAAATCTTAAACCAAGTCAGCTCTACTATATTTTTCAGGATCTGCATTGGACTCAGTATTTGATGACCAAATTATCTGGTAACTGTATGTGTTTGTGTTTGTATGAATATTCTTTATAAAACTAACATTAACATCTTATATAACCACCTACATTTACCCTGTTGATCATATTCAGGTGAGTCACAAAGTTCTACATAGTTTTGATAAAGTATTGTAGTTAAAATGTAACTGTGAAAGATGGCTAAATACTCTTATTATCTAAACTGGTGGAACTATTGTTTACATCCGTTGGGAAAGGAGGCACCATATGCTGCATGACATAGGGCACAAAGTATAGTGCATAGAGAGCACTCCTCCCATGTACACCATATCTGTCCTAAACCCAAAGTCTTTGCTTTCTTCCCCATTAGAAGCCCACTTGTGCTAATTTTTATTATTGGTTGTAAAGTGAACATATAGTACAGTGCTGCGGGAGTACCTTCTGCTGTTTCAGCCAATAGTTGAACAGAAACCCCCAACAAACAAACAGCCCCTCATGTTACAGTACAGTGCTTGGTGAGGTCAGAAACCCCTTCAACTAAACAGACACTGGCATTAATGTACTTATCCTACCTCTCCAGATAACAACATAGTCCATCTATAAACTAACACAAATATTCCTAACTTTTAGCACACTAAATAGGCTCTGATACTCAATGTCTGAAAGGGAATCCTTCTTTATTTACAAAGGAGAATTTGGAGTTCTTTTTTTAATTTATTTATTTTTAATTTAAATACATTGATGTTTTTGCCATGATTGTTGGGTCTGCTGGACCTGGAATTACAGAAAGCTTTGAGCTGCCATGTGGATTCTTAAAACTGATCATGTGTTCTCTGGAAGAGCAGTCAGTGATCTCAACCACTGATCCATCTCTTCAGCCCAGATTTTGATTTCTTAAATATAATCTTAAAAAACAGCAAGTCATTTCTGACATTGTGTAAGACTCCTCTATTACATATAATTTTTCTTTTTGTACCTTTCTTCCTTGACTGTAATTCTCATATCAAATCAAAGGTATTTTAAGCAAATCAATTAAAACATTTTGAGATTTGAACATTATCCTGATCCTCATATTGCCATCCTCAAACACCTGCATTCCACATGATTACCATGATCAGCATTTCAAACATATTGAAAAATGGAAATGAACTTTGTATCTAATAACTTGTCAGGAATAGAAAGTCTAAATAATTCTTGTCAGTGGTACAGTCCACATGAAAGTAGGTTTTTAATACTTACAGAAGTGTTAAACTGGGAATGCGGTATTTACTCAAACTTGCTGTTTAAACTGGACGTGAGTGGAAGCCATACATAGAGAGATTCTGAAGGAAGAAGGAAAGAGAACAAGCCAGTGCAGGACATTCTCCTCCACTGTGCTGCATACCTTTTCTAGAAGCTTCCAGTTTTTTACAACAAATGCCCAGACTACTACTCTAGACAAACAACCACGGGGAGTAAGTCAAGGTGGTAAATACAAAAAATGGACAGAAGAAAAGAGAGAAGAGATTTGAAGCATCCTTACTGAGCAACAGAATTGCTGGTAATAGCAGTAAGAGCACTGCCTGATGTTTTTAATAATTTGGTATCTACCTGCCACTGCAGGGATGTCTCCATCCACTCCCTAGCATCAAGATTGTTCTGATGATTCAGAAACCACATCCCACACAAACATCTCCCTTGAATTCTAAACTCATATATAGTGTCCTACACAAATATCCATTCAGTCTTATATAACATTAAACTGAGTATGTTCAAAGCAGAAAATTAGCCCCAATCCCACCCTCCAAAAGCATCGTTAATGAGCTTATATCCTGTGTTGAGCAAGTGATAAATTTCTTAAGATCTCACAAACCTTAGATATCATTCATATCAAATGAATCTCAACTGCTTTTCGAGTTTACCATGACTGTATTACCAATATCCTGATGCCACATCTTTCTGCATGACAACACCTCTATGTGAGTTCCTAGATACACTCTATGACCCCTTAATGAATATTCTTAAGCAGAACCTAAGAGATACTTATGAAATGTCACAGGAAGTGAAATACCACTACAAACTTCTACACAGTGACTCATCATAACTGGAGCAGAATTCGGAACTTTTGTTTCTTTGCTTTTGTTTTACCAAAGTCAGATTCTGGTATTCAGTCTCACTGATGCCATTCTCCCATTTGATTTCTCACAAACGTACCAGGAATGAATTGGATGTGCTCTCCAAAGCAAACTGCATCAAGATACTCCCATGGTTACCTCCTTCAGTACATTTAGAACTCTATTCAACTTGAAGGCATACTCTAAAGCTGCAATAATTGATAGTGTCTTAGAGTTGACAAGGAATCAATGGATCAAAATGTGTAACCACATACAAAACTACTTTATATGAGCATTGGATTCTTCACATGCTTGCCAAAGAAGTCTAGAGAGAGAGAGAACATTTTCAGAAAATAGGGCATAATAAATAATGTGTGTTTAATGTAAATAAATGTCAATTATAATTCTGTAACAATTAATTTGAGATGAGTCAGAAACACAAATGAAACTATGAAGTTTGAAGAAAAACATGTAGGGAAATAGATTCACTAAAGTTATAAGCCTTTTAGGATGAAGAAAGTTATAACTTTAAAGGAAAGAAGTGATAAATTACTTGTCATCAACAATAGACTTCTTATCACTAAATATTTTAATCAAGAAAATTAATGAAGGACTTGGGGTAGGATTTGGTATAAATCTGTTGAGTTAGTTTACTAATTCTAAAGTCTGTTAATCATGGAATTAAACACATCATTATTTTCAAATGGTTTGTTAGGCTTAGGAGTTTGCTATCTCCAGATTGAAAATGTGGTTTCTTATTTACTGAAAAAAAGAACTATTCTCAAATCTCACTTCTTCCAGAGTCTTCTTGCACTAACCTTCTTAACTATGGCCCAAAATTGTTTTTATTTTTTTACAGGTGACCAAGTCTAAAAGTGGATGCAGTTCCATTTGACTTTAAATCTTGAGTCTATTACTAACAGCATTACTAAAATATGATAGCATAAGAAAGTATAGAAAGGATGTTATTAAAGAGTTGAAGGTAGACTTGGGGTATGTAAAAGTCAAAACAAAAGAAATTTTATGGAGTCACAAATTACCTGGCGGCTGAGATGTTTTAAGCTGCTTGAAGAAAGGTAATTGGATGGATATGAGAATAGGAATACTTCCACAATTAGACAAGAGGAACCCTGTAAACATCGGCAAACTTTCCTTGTCAGAGATTACTATTTTAGAAAAGATAAAGAATAAGGCTTTTCACCTAATTGCTTAGTGCTATTTCTCATAGCCCCTTATCACTAGAGTATTCCACTGACCCAGACTTAATCTTAGCAATTCAGTTATGTTTCATCTTATCCTTTGTAACCAGAGATTTCTTTTTACTTACTCATTTCAAAGAAGTAATGCTTCATTTCATATAATGTTCTGGAACTGAAGATGTTTGCATTGTCAGGTCACCATTGCTAAATAACAAGTTCCTATGGTAGGACCCAAGGAAATTCTTGCCACAGGTTAACCTCCATATGTAAATGTGTCTACGTGTCTTCTCCACTACTGTTTATTCCTACCTTAAGGTGATGTAAGGGTTAATGCAGTCTTATTTAAACAAACACGAACTCGGCATGTTTTTAGTACTTAGCAAAGTGTCCAGTAAGTTAATATAATGTTGTCAGAGATTCCAAGAAAAACAATACCAGAGGGAATTGTTGAGAAGTTAGAATAATGAGCTTAATGCAGAAGTTACCATCCATTCTGGGCTCAGACTCAAAACAAAACTGTCATAGGAGAGGTATGTTGCTTTTTTATATATACATGCAAAGACCTAAGACCTGACCTTTATATTCACTTGGAGATTTGGGAAATTTTATATAAATACATGTAAAGTAGGAAAAATAATGTTACTTTTGAGCAAAACTAATATTCTATACTGTGGAACTAACAACTCTCTCTCTCTCTCTTTCTCCCCACCCCCTCTCATTCTTCTGCAGTCTTTTAACATCAAAAGGGTCATAAGTGTACCCTCAGCACATTGCCTGGAACACAAGCACCAATTGTCTTGGTGTTTTTCTTTTCTCATCTCAATTTTCTTTTGGCAAAAGACAACAACTCTCTGCTCACAGACCCTTATATTCCTCATTCTCTTCATATCTCTATGACCCATCAGCAAGAAACATCTAATTTAAGGCCAAAAACTCAGAGTGTAAATAGGCAGATTAGAAGGAAGTAAAGTCTATGTGATTAGAATCAGGGACTGAACAAGTTAAGTAGAAAGGAAACTCAAGCAGTATCAGTAATGGAAGTTCAGGCCCAAGATATCAGACACAACAGTCAGTGCAGACCCTAGCCACCAAATGTAAAAACATCTCTCAGTAGGTGCTCCTGGAAGATTTGTGATGAACAGAGTTATTCTTCTTTTGCAGGAAAAGCTAGAGCTTCATTTGTAGCTTCACAAATTTCACACTTAAATGTCACATGAGGACAATAAAAGAGAAACCCAGTGGGTTTTACTTCTCAATGCATGGAATACAAATGAAGCAGAGTGAAGTGGAATCTTGATGGTAGGCGATACTCAAACAAGTACTACTAGATTGTTGAGTTTAGATTTTCAAAAATTGGTTCTGCTTAAAAAAAACATGTCTTTTGTCAAACTTAGAACTGATAAATACTGCCAACTGGTAATGTTTGCCTCTCTTCATTGAGTCATTCGACTCATGAAAGCTGGGAGAAGAATGAGTCCCGGAAATCACTCTACCTTATTTGTCCTTGAGGGGTTAACAGACAAGCCAGGGCTCCAGATTCCACTCTTTACCCTGTTTCTATTGATCTATGTGGTCTCCATGTCAGGAAACTTGGGGTTAATCATTTTAATCAGGATCAGCTCTCAGCTTCACACACCCATGTATTATTTTCTCAGTAACTTGTCATTCATAGATCTCTGCTACTCCTCTGTTATAACCCCAAAGATGTTGGTGAACTTTGTATCAGAGAAGAATTTCATAGCCTTTCCTGAGTGCATGACCCAACTCTTTCTGTTCTCTTTCTTCGGTATTGATGACTCCTACATGCTAACCGTCATGGCATATGATCGTTACATTGCTATTTGCAACCCCTTGCTCTACAATGTCATCATGTCTCACAGAGTCTGTGTGCTACTATCCACTGCTGTATATGCTATGGGGGCCTTTGGGGCCACTATCCATACCAGCTACATATCCAGCCGTTCCTTCTGTGGAACTAATGTCATTCACCATTACTTCTGTGACATCCTCCCTCTTCTGAACATAACTTGCTCAAGAGACTACACCAAGGAGTTTTTGATGATACTGCTGGTTGGACTTAATGTATTTGTAAGTGTATTTGCCATCTTTATCTCTTATGCCTTCATCCTTGCCAGCATCCTGAGAATACGCTCAGCAGATGGCAGATCCAAAGCCTTCAGTACCTGCAGTTCCCATCTTGCAGCTGTTGGTGTCTTCTATGGTTCCATCATCTTCATGTATTTGAAACCAGCTACAGGTGTCACAACTCAAGAGAAAGTGGCTTCTGTCTTTTACACCACCGTGATTCCCATGCTTAATCCACTTATATACAGTCTTAGGAACAAAGATGTCAAAGAAGCCATAAGAAAACTTGTAAATGGTGGGTTACACTCTCAGTCTCTATAGAAAACATCTTAAAGCTAGTAATTTAAACATTCATTTTTTTCTTTTAAACTGTCTTGTGTGTAAGGATGCTATTTCAAGTTGAAGAGCCATCTTAAAATAAAATGTGTGTTTTATTTTTGGTGAACCTCACTTCACCATTCTAGTATCCCTACTCCCAACACAGTGATTTTCACTCTCCTTAAGTTCACTTGCCTACTTTCTTACTTACTGGTATACATATAAGTATGCATATAGATGTATTTGTATGTGTGTGTTGTATTCTTAGCAAATACCACTAAGAAAAAAATAAGACAAAATCTTGGTGGTCTCATGTGAAAGAGCTAGGTCTATTTTATAAATTCAACAAATTATATTTATTTGTGTAAGGAGCAGTGCCATGAAAGAAGTGTCAGAGGTCAAGGTGGGAGATTTGGGTCTCTCCTTTTCCCATTTGGGTCCTGGAGATTAGGTCTTCAGTCTTGGTTACAAGCATCATAATCCACTAAGCCTCCTCAATGGTCTACAGTAGTATTTTAAGTGACAAATCTACAAACACATGAAAACTGAGGAATAAAAATATGAAAGTGAAATGGATAGAAATCAATGGCAATGGAAGGAGACAGGATTGTTGATATATGCTGTAGAGAACTTAATATGCACTCATGACTTAGATGTGGGTTGCAAGAACAGGAAACCAATTCAATGTTTTTGACCTTGCAACTAGAATGATTGGATGGCAATTTTCAATGACACAAAAAATCATGTATGAGTTTTTTCATGTGAGGACTGTGATAGTTGAAAATAACTGATACCCATAATCTCATAGGGAGTGTCAATATTACGAAGTATGTCTTTGTTAGAGTGGGCATGGCCTTTTAGAGGAAGTGTGGTACTGTGAGGGCAAACTTTTATGTTTCCTATGCTCAGAATATTTCTCAGTGTATCAGTTGTTTTCTTGATGCCTGCATGATGTAGGACTCTCAACTACTTAGCCAGTACCATGTCTGCTTAAAGACTGTCGTACTCCCCTTCATGATAAGAATGGACTGAACCTGTGAAACTGTAAGCAAGCCCCCAAAATTAAATGTTTTCTTTACAAGTGTTGTCATGGTCATGGTGTCTCTTCACAACAATAAAGACCATAATTAACACAAGGACACATTCAGTTAATAACAATTATGTTCATATCTTCATCCAAAGTACCACTTTAGGAACAGCATGTATTTTACTTTTAATTTGTTTAGCAGCACTTATTATTGAATCAAATATTTTTTCAGAGATTGTTCATAGATTTCCCCTCAAACTAGTTAGCATTAATAAGACAATAGACAATGGGTTGAGCAGGGCAAAGACAGGTATAATTGAACTCGCACCCACACATTTCTGAGGGGTACATATTTCCTAAGTAACTTCCATGTTTCACATAGACCCATTCCCTAGCTATGAGATTGAAACCAACACTCAAATAAAACCAATGAAATGAGACAGAGATGGAAAGAGCAGGAAGTTGTGATGTTGAAATAATGGTCTGTCTCCTGTTTTCATGCCACATCTGAAAGTAACAGAAGACAGTACTTATACTGGGATCTAGACAAATACACAGCAATATTTTGCAAAATAGCCCCATCAACTTTTGAAGGTTTCTATGCAGTTTCTTTGTGGGCATTTATTTAGTATGGACAAAAAAGCTTTCTTATTTATAGGATCTTAGAAACAAAATAAATTAGGTCATCCAACATATACCTCCTTTATTGGAGAGAGACTATGTACCTACCTCATGACACTCATTTCAAACACAGTTTAACACTAACTTTTATAGGAGTTAGGCATTTCTGTCTAAAAGGTAAGATCTCTGATAATCATGGGCATAAGTGTCTTTTATATTCTTCCCCCAATTTCAAGAACAACAAATGATGCAAAGCTGCTCAAACACTGCCATGTGAATTTATGTGCATAAAATGAATTTATGTGCATAAAAGTATAAACAAAAAATAAAATTAATAAAGGTATTTGCAGCCAAATTTTTAGATACATAGATTGTACTCCTCTGGGAATGAATTTGTTTGTATTCTGATTCTTATGTTTTTATAATTATCCAAATTGTTTTCTCTAGCTTCTCGAAGATTATTCCAAGACTACATGCAAGAAGAGCACTAGAATAAAAAGGAGACTATATCTCAGCTAGTAGGTTTCATTAAGACTAATTAACTTCTTATTAAATAACATAAAAATTACTATCACCCTTTAAAAGTCCTTTAATTAAAAATATCTTCACCTTCTACCTATCTAAATAATATTCATTGTGAAAACGTATCAAATTTTATTATCCATTCATCTGTTGATGGATATCAGGTTGTTCCAATTTCTGGCTGTCATGAATAGATTAACAATGAGAGTGACGACATGTACATTAGTTCTTCCTCCACCAGTGTCCTCAACTATTCTTCCCAACTCTATTCTCTTTTTCTCTTCTCACTGACCCTAGACACACAGTCTTTAAAAAATTAAAAACAAACCTGTAATGTATGCACACAAATATATTTAAACGAAAGTAAATATTGATATGCCCTTAAAATTCAAGATGAATACAAGAGAGAGTAAATATGGGTGTTAAAAAATGGAAGAGAGCAACTCAGGAGGAGGTCTCTGCAGTACACGGTGCACTAAGTAGTTGTCCATTGACAAAAGCTCAGTTCTGAAAATATACATACATACAACTAACATTATTTGAATTTAAAAGGTTATATTTAAGAAAATAGATGTATATACAAACATATGTAGGACTATATGTATATACAAATATATAAAATATATATGTATATCAATACAATTATAGAAAACAGAAACCATGAAGCTGAAGGAGAGCAGGGAGGTTGGGAGAGAGGAAAGGGCAGAGATAAATCTTGCAATTTTATTATAATTTCATAATTAAAACAATAGAAATATAAACTTCAATCAAAATAATATCTATTCATTATAAAGTATGCTACAAACAACTTTTAAGATCATACAAAAATTAGAGCAACTTCTCTCAGATAATTGAGACAAATTGTAAAGTGAGATTATGACATAAAGCGTATTCCCCAGGAGTATGCATCCCTTGTGCCAAGACCTTTCTCAAAGTCACCTTTATCTTTTTGTTTCTCAAAGAATATATCAAAGGGTTAAGGAAAGGAGTAACAATATTATTCAACACTTGAACCATTGAGTCCAGGTAAATAAAGACCACAGGGCCATAAAAGAGCAGGATGGATGTCAGGTGGGCACTGCAAGTGGAGAAGGCTCTACGCCTGCCTTCAGAAGAACGAATTTTCAGTATGAAGATAACTATGTGAGAGTATGAAGTAAGAATACAGAGAAAGCATATGAGTGCAACAAGACCTACATTGATGAAATTCACAGCTTGTGCCAGATACATGTCTCCACAAGCCAGGGGCAACACCACAAGGATGTCACAGAAAAAAGTTGTCCAATTCACTGGGTCTACAGTAAGGTAACTTGAAGATTAGAAACATGAAAACAGCTGCATGCATACAGCTCCCCATCCAGGTGGCCACTGTCATGGAGACACACACCGATGAACTCATGATGACTGTATTTCAGAGGGTGACATGGCTGCAAGGGGGTGCAGGAAATGATAGAAGAACTAGGAGACAGAGCCCTGATAAGAGATGGTGTGACTGTGTCCTGTGAGGTAGAGGATCTTTTGTTGGGAGCTCACCGAAGGGCAAAATATATCAAGAACTGACAGATTTTCCAAGAAGAAATACATATGTGTGTAAAAGCTGGAAGAGGTGACAATGGCCAGGAGAAAGTGTAGGTTTCCTGGAAGTGTGAGCAGGTAGAAGGCCAAAAAGAGAACAAAGAGCAACTTTTCCAGCCCAGTTGTACTTGGGATTCCCATAAGGAAGAATGCAGTTATCGAAGTCCAATTCCTCATTTTCAAGTTTGATTAAAGGATGGACCCCTTTATCTGAACTTCCCAAAGAAATTCAAGCTTTTGCAAAACTCACTGGGAGCCTTGTATTGGAAAGAACTTTCAAAAGTTTTGATGGGGAACCTCCTTCGGGTGATGGCCTTTGAAAGTCTGAGCCAGGTCGGGGTGTGAGTGTGACTTTGGGTACCAAAAGTCACCATCCCACCCATTCACCTTCCTTCTTCCCGTGGGTCACACCTGAATGTCAGGATGCATTCCTACTTCCTCATTGTGAGTTTTCCTTTTTAATTAAAAAAAAAAAAACCAAAACAAAACAGAAAAACAAAACAAAAAACAAAAAAAAACCTTATACACTATTCTGAGTTCATGTGGAATTATTTGATTCATGTTACCCCATCTGACACATTCTGCTTCATCTGGCAGCCCCAACATTGGAAGGAGTCAACACTTAACAGGATCACACTCCCAGTTTGCCAGCCCAGGCATGTTTCTCGACCACTTACAGTCCATCTGTTGCTGCTTAGGAATCTGACTTTCCCTGCCCACACCTCATGACCCATAGGGGGCTGATTCTCAACCAGGCAGTTCCTGAGGTGTTTCTTCTACCAATGCTTCTTCTGCCAGAGGCACACAGTTTGTGACTCTCAACTGACTAAAAACTTTGGGCTTGGGGCTGGAGAGATGGCTCAGTGGTTAAGAGCATTGCCTGCTCTTCCAAAGGTCCTGAGCTCAATTCCCAGCAGCCACATGGTGGTTCACAACCATCTGTAATAAGGTCTGGTGCCCTCTTCTGATCTGCAGGCATACATGCAGACAGAATATTGTATGCATAATAAATAAATAAACATTTTAAAAAAAAAACTTCGGGCTTTCTTCTTATTCTGACCACCAACTCTCAGAATCACTTTGAATGCCCTTAATAACTGCTCTTAATTTGTTAAACAAAGCATATTTATCAATATTTAAGTGGGCAACAATGCACTGAAACCAAGCAGGACCTAATTGGGGATGCTGCTCATGTGTCTCCTCTGTGTCCCTCCAACCCGTGGCTGCAACCATGACACCTGCTGGCCAATAAATATGATTATACATATTCACTAAAATTATCTGTGGGAGGTAAGTGATAAATTTGAAACTTATAAGATTTCTAACAATATTACTGCTTAAAAATTTAATAACCATTTGGCTTATGCTATGGATGATATTCTGAAAGGTTTATGTGATTTTCCTTATAAATACATTTATTTGATTTTGGGAATTAGCTTTGTTTTTTATATTATATCTTTAAGAAATGGTTGGATAACAGACCCAAGAATGAGACGCTTTTAGAAATTCTACAATCTTTACAGACAAATAGTGAACATCTGACTGAAAAATTAATACTATAGAAAGGATAACATTAATTTGACAGACAAAATACAATCCATGTCCAATGGTGCTGAAAAATTGTATGAAAGAATTTATACTGTTGAATTAAACAATCAGAATATTTTGAAAAGTTATAATAAGTTAATGGAAAGGGTGTCTCTCCAGGAAGGCAATATGCACACTATCAAAATTATGTCCAAAGATGAGATGTTATCTTTCTGCACAAATTTCATACTGCAGAATCATATATACAGAATAAGGACCAGAAGGTAAATGAATCAAAGAGGGCATTCGAATGGAATACTGGACAGGAGATTCAAACTTTACAAAAGGCAGTGTTAAAAAGATTTGAAAAGATTGAAGTAATTATTGAAACTAATGAGTAGGGAGAGAAGGGGCAAGGACAAGATTAGCCTTGCCAGTTTGTGCCAGAGTCTGGGATGATTTACCCAGCATTTTAGCTGCCTAGCTGTTAATATCCTCTGAAAAGCCATCTGGCATTAAATAACTTAAGGTAGTAAAAGAATATAAATGGCAACCTATAGGTATGAGCTACCTGAAGGAAGTTAAGCAAGCAATAGTATCTTATGGCCTATACTTACCTTTTGTTAGGGAAATGATGAAAACCTGGGCATTAAGCAGTAAGGCTACCCCACATGATTGACTTCAATTAGTCTCAGCAGTCCTGAAGACAGACCCCAGCTTCTCTGAAAATTCTATTATCAAGAAGAGGCAAAAATTCTAGAACAGGGGAAATCAAAAGGATTTGAGACTTCCTAAGATCAAATTCTTGGCAAGGGCTATTACTCAGACTCTCAGGACCAGGAACACTCTCTATGATGAACACAACTTGTCCCTATGTGTCACAGCAGCTTTAAATGCTTGGGTCAAGATTCATAACCAGGAAAGGTAATTAAATCATATGCCAGAACTAAATAGGCCAGAGAGAATGCTTTATTGACTTATCACAAAGAATGACTAAGGCTGTACAACTGGGAGTAACAGACCCAGAATCTAATATGTACTTATTGAATCTCTGGTTTTTGAAAATGTCAACTTAGAAGGCAAATAAGTCTTTGGGCCTTTAAAGGTAAAATCAACCAATAGATAAATGGATCTTGCATAAAATGAATGTTGAAACATTTGACTAAAATACTGAGGCTTGGGTAGGAGAATCAATTTCCAGTGGTATGAGGAGACACCAAAATGCCAAATGTTTTAATTGTGGTAGAATAGGACGTCTCAGAATGAATTGTAGACAAGGAATTCCTAGAAATAATGTCCTCTCTGGGAATGGCAAGATTAGAAGGTCTCAATCATCTGGAATATGTAGGAGATGTGGCAAAGGCCGACATGGGACCAATGGCTGTAGATCAACAAAGATAGAGAAGACAACCCGATACTATTGGGAAATTCCTTGAAGGACCTTTTGTAGGCACCAAGGTCAAACATAGTGTAATCATTCACAATCATTGTAAAGAACATGTCTTGGTGCGGGAGAATTGTCTATATTCTGTCAATCATGTTTTAAATAAACACTGATTGGCCAAGCAGGAGGTGTAGGTGGGAAAACCAGACAGAAAGTGGAAATGATGCAAGGAGAGCAGGAGACTTCTGGTGAGGAGGAAGTTGATTCCTCCCACTCCTGTCCAGATCACCGAAGCAGCAGGATGTGAGCTGCCCCACTGAAAAAGGTATTGCACCACATGGCTAAAATAGATCAGAAAAATGGGTTAATCAAGATGAGAGAGTTAGCTAATAAGTAGCCTGACCTAATGGGCCAATCAGCTTTATAACTTATAAAGATCTCAGTGTGATTTTTCTCTGGGACTAAACAGCTGGGGGGCAGGGCAGGAAAGAAGACCCAACAAACAGACCCCACTCATATTATAATGTCTCACCAGGAAAATTAAAAAAATTCAGTGCCTACTATAAAAAAAAACCATACTATTCTAGATGATGGAATAGACATGGAGGATGAATCAAAAATTCCAGTGGGAAATAGGAAACATATATTTTGGCAGACTTCTATAAATAAAGACCAAAGCTAAAAGTGTGAATAAATAACATTTTAATTGAAGGATTACTAGGCGTGGATGAGGACACAACTATCATTTCTCCAGAATCTTGGCATGTTTCCTGAAAGTATATTACAAGGGACTATAAACAAAGGTCACCAGCCATTCAAGCTGTACAAGAACACAAAGTAACCAGCAAACCTTTAGAGGTACTAATGGTCCTACCTTTAAAATGGTTAATTAAGAAACCAACATGGGTTAAATAATGGCCATTAACAGTTGAAGCTGCAGGCTTTAAAACAGCTAGTACAGAAGCAACTAGATGCTTACCATATTGAAGACTTAACCTGTCATTGAAATTGTCCTGTATTTGCTGTTAAAAAGAAATCTGGAAAATGGAGAATGGTGACAGATCTTAGAGCTATGAAAAAAGGTTATTCAACCTATGGGTCCTCTACAATCTGGAATTCCTCTGCCTTCTCTATTACCGAAAGGATGGCCTCTCATAGTTATTGATTTAAAAGCATGTTTCTTCAATATACCTTTAGAAGAAAAGAGAAAAATTTGCCTTCACAGTGCCTACTTAGAATAATTCTCAACCTATTAGGACCAGTGGACCATCTTCCTACAGGGAATACTCAATATTACCACCCTGTGCCAATATTTTGTAAATCAGCCATTGAAGATAATATATAAGCATTTTCCTAAGTCTATAATTTAACATTACATGGATGACACTTTGCTATCTGATTCAAACATAGATAATTTAGAAAGAATGTTTAGTAAAGAAAGTTTTGCCTAAATAGGGATTACAAATTGCTCATGAAAAAACCTTCAACTGCTTAGGTCATAAAATAGGTTTACAGAAGACAAAAGCACAAATTAGGAGAGACTATTACAGACTTTCAATGATTTTTAAAGATTGTTTGGAGACATTTCCAGTCTATGACTGACTGTTGGGATAACACTTGTCTATTAATTCATTTGAACAAACCTTAGATTGTGACAAAGACTTGAAAAGTCCCTGTGACTTAATAGCTGAAGCTGAGAAAGAATTAATGGTTGCTGAAAAGAAATTTCAAGAGACACGTGTTGATAGGGTAGATCCAAATTTTAATTGCATTCTAGTCATATTCCCTTCCAGAATTTCCCCTACAAGAATTTGAATGCAGAGGGAAGATTCTATCTTAGAATAGATCTTTTTAACCACATACACTAAGTGAAAATTAAAAACTTATGTGGAAAAAGTCTCTGAATTAATTATAAAAGTAAAATTGAGACTTTCTCAACTAGCAGGTTGAGACCCAGCAGAGATTATAGCATCTTTTACTACTGATGAAATTAAACAATTATGGAAAGGCAATGAACCCTGGCAAAGACCTTGTACTAGGTTTCTTTAGGAGAGATTAATAGCAATTCTATAAAATTAACCTTATAAAGAGAACTACTTGCATTCTTCATCAAACTATACATGACACACCCAACAACTGCAGTCTGTACATTTTATACTGTTGCAAATAAATCAGAAAGGGCAGATTCCAAATCGGATGATTTAAGTAAGGTTGAACAGAACCCTTATAATTCTGTCCAAAAGTCAGAGTTCTATGCTGTTTTCATGGTACTAAGGTATTTTAAAGAACCTCTCAGTATAGTTACTGACTCACAATATGAAGAAAAAGTTGTCTTGCTTATTTAAGCCACTGAATTTATACCAGATGATACAGGATTGACTTCATTATTCATTCAGGTTCACAATATAATGAGAAATAGGCTTTGTCCCATATACATAACACATAACTAATCCCATGTGAGTTTGCCAGTTCCGACAGCACAAGGTAATGGAGAAATTAACTAATTGATTGGCAATATGTTGAAGGCCTCAGAATTTCCTAAAAAATATCATGCAATAACAAAGGTTTAAAGAAAGAGTTTTCTATTACATTGCAACAAGCTAAGGATATTATAAAAAGATATCCTACTTGTTCTTTTATAGCCAAATACTATTACCTGCAAGGAGTAACCCAAGAAATACTCAAAGGTATGAAATATAGAGATGGATGTGTTCAACTTTGAATATTTTGGAAAATTAAAATATGTACACTACACCATTGACACTTATTTGAGTTTTCAATGGGCAAATGCCTGAGCTCTAAAAGACTGATTGAGTAATCACATTTTTATTAAAAGTTATAGACACCATGGGTATACTTGCACAAATAAGGACAGATAGTGGTCCAGCATATGTCTCTAAGAAACTGAAAAAGTTTTTTGCTTATCATAATATAAAGCATATTACAGGTATACCAAATAATCCTACAGGTCACGCAGTTTTAAAAATATCAAATCAAACTATAAGGAATATGTTAAATAAACAGAATGGTATGAAAAATACCCCTGGAAATAGATTACATAATGCTTACTAACGTTCAATTTTCTTAACACTAATCAGAAAGGAAAAATCTCAGCAGAGAGACATTGAATAATCAAAAAACTTCTGAATTAGATCAGCTGGTATATTTCAAGGATGTTTTGACCTCTAAATGAAGACCAGGAGATTTGCTACATTGGGGAAGGAGTTTTGCTCTTGTTTCCACAGGAAAATAAAAGCTATGGATACCATCAAAATTAATAAAGTTTAGATTTGAAAAGGAGAAATCTCTTGAGAAAGAGAAATTAAAACTTATTCACAGAGACGACTATCATATATCATACATGTGGTATGTACCTCAAAAGAATTGGGGCTTCGGGCCATGGCAGGGTCCTGGCAAGGAGGAGCTTGGGTGTTCCCCGACCCCATAGACGCCCAGGTCGCTCTGCCGTGCTGGCTACCCCCTCCTGCCTGCCATCCCAGCTCCCATCCAGCAGGGACCCTGACATCTAGCAGAGGACCATCGGTGGGGTGAGTTTACTTCGGGCCGTGCCAGGGTCCCGGTGAGGAGGAGCTTGGGTGTTCCCGACCCCATAGACGCCCAGGTAGCCCTGCAGTGCTGCCTACCCCCTCCCGCCTGCCATCCCAGCTCCCATCCAGGTAGGATTTCCTATATTTCTCCCTTCCCCCTGGGGCCATAAAATTTCCCCAGCTCAGCTGCCTTGCCAGCTGGGCCTGGGCTGTAGGCGCAGCCCGGCTCGAGGCAGTTCCTGGGTCTTAAAGGCCTCCCTGAGAACAGGTGGACCAGGTGCCAGCTCAGCCACATTCCTGACCAGCAGGGGCCCTGACTTCTAGCAGAGGACCATCGGAGGGGTGAGTTTGCTTCGGGCCTTGACAGGGTCCTGGTGGGGAGGAGCTTTGGCGTTCCCCGACCCCACAGTCGCCCAGGTCGCCCTGCAGTGCTGGCTACCCCCTCCCGCCTGCCATCCCAGCTCCCATCCAGGTACGAATTCCTATATTTCTCCCTTCCCCCTGGGGCCATAAAATTTTCCCCAGCTCAGCTGCCTTGCAAGCTGAGCCTGCATTGTAAGCGCATCCTGGAAAGAGGGAGTGCCTGTGCTTCAATAGCCTGCCTGAGGAAAGGTGGGCATTCTGTCAGTGAAGTCCCTGCCCAAGAAGGGAACCTGACCCGGTAACAGAAGTTCCAATAGAGAACATTTGAAGTAAGAGATGGGCAGACGCCAAGGCAAGACCTCATCCAACAATCTGAAAAACAACATGAAAACACCAGATCCCAAGGACCCTACAACAGAAGGACTTGAACACCTTAACCCAGAAGAAGTAGAAAAAAGTGACATTATGAAAGCAATAGAGTCCCTTAAACAGGATATGAATAACTCCCTTAAAGAATTGGATGAGAAATATAACAAAAAGTTTGAAGAAATGAGTATAGAAGTAGATGAGAAATATAACAAAAAGTTTGAAGAAATAAGTAAATCCGTGAATGAGACCATGAGAAACCAAGAAAAAACAATAAAACAAGTAAAGGAAACAGTCCAAGAATTGAAAACTGAAATGGAGGCAATGAAGAAAACACAAACCAAGAACCGGCTGGATATGGAAAACCTAGGTAAACGAACGGAGACTACAGAATCAAGCATAACCAATAGAATACAAGAGATAGAAGAACGAATCTCAGAATCTGAAGATACCATAGAGAAAATAAATGCTCTGGTCAAAGAAAACGGCAAATCCAACAAATTCTCTTCACAAAACATTCAGGAAATCTGGGACTCAATAAAAAAACCAAATCTAAGAATAATAGGGATTGAAGAAGGAAAACTGCAGATCAAAGGCCCAGAAAATATATTCAACAAAATTATAGAAGAAAACTTTCCCAACCTAAAGAACGATATTCCTATGAAGGTTCAAGAAGCATACAGAACACCGAATAGACTGGATCAGAAAAAAACATACCCTCGCCATATAATAATCAAAACACAAAACATACATATTAAAGAAAAAATTTTAAGAGCTGCAAAGGAAAAAGGTCAAGTAACTAATAAAGGTAAACCTATCAGGCTTACACCAGATTTCTCTATAGAAACCATGAAAGCCAGAAGATCCTGGATAGAGGTACTGCAGAAACTAAGAGACAATGGATGCAAACCCAGACTACTTTACCCAGCCAAGCTATTGTTCACTATCAATGGAGAAAACAAAATATTCCAGGATAAAAACAAATTTAAACAATACGTAGCTACTAATCCAGCCTTACAGAGAATATTAGAAGGAAAATCACTACCGAAGGAATCCAACATTCCCAACACGGCCTACAATAACTCGAACATCTAGCGACCATTCACAAGCACAAATCAAAGAAGAAAAACACATACACTCTACTACCTAAAAAAAAAAAAAATGACCGGAGTCAACAACCACTGGCCATTAATATCACTTAATATCAATGGACTCAATTCACCAATAAAGAGGCACAGACTTAGAGATTGGATACAAAAACAGGATCCAACATTCTGTTGTTTACAAGAAACACACCTCAACCACAAAGACAGACACCTACTCAGAGTAAAGGGTTGGGAAAAGGTTTTCCAAGCAAATGGACCTAAGAAAAAAGCAGGTGTGGCCATTCTAATATCTAACAAAATCGACTTCAAACTAAAATCAATCAGAAGAGATGGAGATGGACATTTCATACTCATAACTGGAACAATTCATCAGGAGGAAGTCTCAATCCTGAATATCTATGCTCCTAATATAAAGGCACCCACATATGTAAAAGAAACTTTTCTAGAACTCAAGGCAGTCATCAAACCACACACACTAATAGTAGGAGACTTCAACACTCCTCTCTCACCAATGGACAGGTCAATCAGACAGAAACCAAACAGAGAATTGAGAGATTTATTGGAGGTATTGAATCAAATGGACTTAACAGACATCTATAGAACACTCCACCCAAATAGGAAAGAATATACCTTTTTCTCTGCAGCTCATGGAACCTTCTCGAAAATTGACCACATACTTGGTAACAAAGCAAACTTCTACAGATACAAAAAAATATTAGTAACTACCTGTATCTTGTCAGATCACCATGGACTAAAATTAGAATTCAACAATAATGCTTCCCCCAGGAAGCCAACAAACTCATGGAAGCTGAACAGTCAACTACTAAATCACCCCTGGGTCAAGGAAGAAATAAAGAAAGAAATTAAACTCTTCCTTGAATTTAATGAAAACAAAGACACAACATACTCAAACCTATGGGACACTATGAAAGAGTGCTAAGAGGAAAGTTCATAGCACTAAGTGCCCAATTAAAGAAAGTGGAAAAAGCACACATTGGAGACTTAACAGCACACTTGAAAGATCTAGAAAAAAAAGAAGCTGATTCACCCAGGAGGTCTAGAAGACTGGAAATAATCAAACGGAGGGCTGAAATCAACAAAGTGGAAACAGAGAAAACAATCCAAAGAATCAATGAAGCAAAAAGCTGGTTCTTGGAGAAAATCAACAAGATCGACAAACCCCTATCCAAATTAATCAAACGGCAGAGAGAGAACATGCAAATTAATAAGATCAGAAATGAAAAGGGGGACATAACCACAGACACAGAGGAAATTCAGAGAATCATTAGATCTTACTATGAAAGTTTATATGCCACAAAGTTGGAAAATGTAAAAGAAATGGACATTTTTTTAGATAAGTACCATATACCAAAGTTGAACCAAGAACAGGTGAACAATCTAAATAGACCTGTTAGTCGTGAAGAACTAGAAGCTGTTATCAAAAATCTCCCTACCAAAAAAAGCCCAGGACCAGATGGTTTCAATGCAGAATTCTACCAGAACTTCCAGGAAGAGTTAATACCTATACTCCTTAACGTATTTCACAATATAGAAGCAGAAGAGTCATTGCCTAACTCCTTTTATGAAGCTACAGTTACCCTAATACCAAAACCACACAAAGACACAACCAAGAAAGAGAATTACAGGCCAATCTCACTCATGAACATCGACGCGAAAATTCTCAATAAAATACTGGCAAACCGAATCCAAGAACACATTAGAAAAATTATCCATTATGATCAAGTCGGCTTCATTCCAGAGATTCAGGGCTGGTTCAACATATGCAAATCTATCAATGTAATCCATCATATAAATAAACTGAAAGAAAAAAACCATATGATCATCTCACTAAATGCTGAGAAAGCATTTGATAAAATTCAACACCCATTTATGATAAAGGTGTTGGAGAGACCGGGGATACAAGGATCATACCTAAATATAATAAAAGCAATATACAGCAAGCCGACAGCTAACATCAAATTGAATGGAGAGAAACTCAAAGCCTTTCCACTAAAATCAGGAACGCGACAAGGCTGTCCACTCTCTCCATACCTCTTCAATATAGTGCTTGAAGTTCTAGCAATAGCAATAAGACAACATAAGGAGATCAAGGGGATTCGAATTGGAAAGGATGAAGTTAAACTTTCGTTATTTGCTGACGATATGATAGTTTACATAAGTGACCCCAAAAACTCTACCAGAGAACTCCTACAGCTGATAAACACCTTTAGTAACATGGCAGGATATAAGATCAACTCCAAAAAATCAGTGGCACTCCTATACACAAAGGATAAAGAAGCAGAGAGGGAAATCAGAGAAACATCACCTTTCATGATAGCCACAAATAGCATAAAATATCTTGGGGTTACTCTAACCAAGGAAGTGAAAGACCTATTTGACAAAAACTTTAAGTCTTTGAAGAAAGAAATTGAGGAGGATACCAGAAAATGGAAAGACCTCCCCTGCTCTTGTATTGGGAGAATCAACATAGTAAAAATGGCAATTCTACCAAAAGCAATCTGTAGATTCAATGCAATCCCCATCAAAATCCCATCAAACTTCTTCACAGAGCTTGAGAGAACAATAATCAAGTTTATATGGCAAAACAAAAAACCCAGGATAGCCAAAACAATCTTATACAATAAAAGAACTGCTGGAGGCATTACCATCCCTGACTTCAAACTCTATTATAGAGCTACAGTATTGAAAACAGCTTGGTATTGGCATAAGAACAGAGAAGTCGACCTATGGAATCGAATAGAAGACCCAGTTATTAACCCACAAACTTATGAACACCTAATTTTCGACAAGGGAGCTAAAGGTATACAATGGAAGAAGGAAAGCATCTTTAACAAATGGTGCTGGCATAACTGGATGTCAACCTGTAAAAAAATGAAAGTAGATCCATATCTATCACCATGCACAAAAATCAAGTCCAAATGGATTAAAGACATCAACATTAATCCGTCCACTTTGAACCTGATAGAAGAGAAAGTCGGAAGTAGTCTACAAGATATAGGCACAGGAGGCCTCTTCCTAAGTAGGACCCCAGCTGCACAGACAATAAGAGAAACAATGAAAAAATGGGATCTACTGAAACTGAGAAGCTTCTGTAAAGCAAAGGACATTGTCAGTAGGACAAAAAGGCTGCCTTCTGACTGGGAGAAGATCTTCACCAACCCCTCATCAGACAAAGGTCTGATCTCCAGAATATACAAAGAACTCAAGAAACTAGACACTAAAACTCTAATTAACCCAATTAAAAAATGGGGTACTGATCTGAACAGAGAATTCACAACAGATGAACTTCGAATGGCCAGAAGACACTTAAGGTCATGCTCAACCTCCTTAGCAATCAGGGAAATGCAAATCAAAACCACTTTGAGATACCATCTTACACCTGTCAGAATAGCTAAAGTCAAAAACACCAACGATAGCCTATGCTGGAGAGGATGTGGGGTGAGGGGAACACTCATCCATTGTTGGTGGTAATGCAAAGTCGTGCAGCCACTGTGGAAATCAGTGTGGCAGTTTCTCAGGAAACTGGGAATTAACCTCCCTCAGGACCCAGCAATTCCACTCTTGGGAATATACCCTAGAGGTTCCCTAACATACTACAAAAGCATTTGTTCTACTATGTTCATAGCAGCACTATTTGTAATAGCCAGAACCTGGAAACAGCCTAGGTGCCCCTCAACAGAAGAATGGTTAAAAAAGGTGTGGAACATATACACATTAGAGTTCTACTCAGCGGTAAAAAACAATGACATCTTGAATTTTGCATGCAAATGGATGGAAATAGAAAACGCTTTACTGAGTGAGGTAAGCCAGACCCAAAAAGAGGAACACGGTATGTATTCACTCATAAGTGGATTCTAACCATAATTAAAGGTCTTTGAGCCTATTATTCGTGATCCTAGAGAAGCTAAATAAGAAGACGAACCTGATGAAGATTATTTAGCTATCCGCCAGGAGGTAGGAAATAGACAAGAGTCCCAGGTAACCTCGGGTGCATGGGGGTGGGGGTGGGAGGGTTGATGGAAGGGGAGAGACTTAGAGAGAAGGGAGTAGGGGAGGAATGGGGAAAGCTCGGTGGCCTAGGATGCGGGGGGAAGGGAGGAAGGATGAATATGGGATCAGGGAAGATTATATTTCAACTAAGGGAGTCATTTTAGGGTTTACAGGAGACTTGATTATATATGGGATCCCAGGTCCAAGGAGAGATCCCCCAGATTGTTCTCTGGACAGAGGAGAGGGTGCCTGAATCGGCCGTGGCCCATTACCATACTGATGCATATTTTGCTTATCACCATAGATCCTTCATCTGGCGAAGGATGGCGATACAGACGGACACCCACATTGGAGCACCGGACTGAGCCCCCCAAGGTCCAAATGAGGAGCAGAAGGAGGAAGAACATGAAAAAGGAAATCAGGACTGCGAGGGATGCTATCACCCACTGATACAAGGGAACGGATCTAATGAGAGTTTACCAAGGCCAGTTGGACTGGGACTGAACGAGGACGTGATCTAACCAGATTCTCGGAATTTGGCCGGATTCTCTGAATGTGGCTGGCCCGAAGTCTTTCTGAAAAGCCACTGACTATGATACTGGGACCTGTTTCCTCTGCATATACTGGATTTTGGGGATCCAGTCTGTTTGGATACTCACCTTCCTGGACCTGGAGGGAGGGGGGAGGAACTTGAACTTCCAACAGGGCAGGAAACCCTTACTGCCCTAAGGGACGAAGAGGGAGGAGGAGAGGGAGTGGGGGGAGTGGGAGGGTGTTGGGAAGAGGGGCGGAAATGGAAACTTTTATAATTTAATAAAATTTACTTTCAAAAAAAAAAGAATTGGGCAGCATTCTGTTCTTGTCTTTGAAGGTAAATACACATCTTCAAAACTCAAGAGACCCTAGACATTTGGGTGCCTGAAGAGGAAAAAATAACTATCCAGATAGATTCACCAAGCAAAGAGAATTATGACTTGTGAAGACAGGCCTTCAACAGAGGAATCCTTTTTACACCATATCCTTGCCAACATAAGTTGTCATCAGTTTTTTTGATCTTGGTCATTCTTACAGGTGTAAGATGGAATCTCCTAGCTGTTTTGATTTCATTTCTCTCATGACTAAGGATGTTGAGCATTTCCTTAAGTGTCTTTCAGCCATTTTAGATTCCTCTGTTGAGAATTCTCTGTTTAGCTCTGTGCCTATTTTTTATTAAATAACCAATTTCTTGAGTTCTTTGTACATTTTGGAGATCAACTCTCTATCAGATGTTGGGATGGTGAAGATCTTTACCCATTCCTTAGCCTGCCACTTTGTTTTGTTGACAATTTCCTTTGCATTACAGAAGCTTTTCAGTTTCAGGAGGTCCCTCTTATTAATTGTTTCTCACAGTGTCTGTGCTACTGGGATTCTATTTAGGAAGTGGTCTACTGTGCCCATGCATTCAAGTGTACTTCTCACTTTCTCTTCTATGAGGTTCAGTGTGGTTGACTTTATGTTGAGGTCTTTGATCCATTTTGACTTGAGTTTTGTGCATGACAATAGATATGGATCTATTTTCACTCTTCTACATATTGATATCCAGCTATGTAAGCACCATTTGTTGAATATGCTTTCTTTTTTCCTTTTTATATTTTTTGCTTTCTTGTCAAAAATCAGGTATTTGTAGGTGTGCATATTGATATCCAGGTCTTTGATGTTGTTCCATTGGTCCTCCTTACTCTTTTTATGCCAAAACCAGGCTGTTTGCAGTACTGTAGCTCTGTAGTAGAATTGGAAGTCAGGGATTATGATATCTCCAGAAGTTTCTTTATTGTACAAGATTGTTTTGGCTATCCTGGGTTCCTATATTTTTTATAAGAAGATGAATATTTCTTTTGAAATTAGTGAAGAATTTTGCTGGGATTTTGGTGGGCATTGCATTGGGCCTGTAGATTGCTTTTGTTAAGATTGCCATTTTTACTGTTAACTCTACCTACCCAAGATCATGGGAGACCTTTTCATTTTCTGGTGTCTTCTTCAATTTCTTTCTTCAAAGATTTAAAATTCTTTTAATATAGGTCTTCCACTTGATTGGTTAAAGTTACTCCAAGATATTTTATGCTATTTGTGACAATTGTGAGGGGAGATGTTTCTCTGATTTGATTTCTTTCTCAGTCCATTTATTATCTGTGTAAAATAGGGCTACTTTTTTGAGTTACTTTGGACTTTTTGTTTTTTTGTTTTTTTTTTGAAAGTAATTTTATTAAATTATAAAAAGTTTCCATTTACGCCCCTCCTCCCAACGCCCTCCCACTCCCCCCCTCCCTCTCCTCCTCCCTCTTTGTCCCCAAGGGGCAGTCAGGGTCTCCTGCCCTGTGGGAAGTCCAAGTTCCTCCCCCCTCCCTCCAGGTCCAGGAAGGTGAGCATCCAAACAGACTGGATCCCAAAAATCCAGTATATGCAGAGGAAACCAGTCCCAGTGTCATTGTCAAAGGCTTCTCAGAAAGACTGCAGGCCAGCCACATTCATAAAATCCGGCCACATTCAGAGAATCTGGTTGGATCACATGCTCGTTCAGTCACGGTCCATCTGGCTTTGGTAAACTCTCATTAGATCCGACCCCTTGTATCAGTGGGTGATAGTATCCCTCGCAGTCCTTCGTCATTTTCTTCCTCCTTCTGCTCCTCATTTGGATCTTGGGGGGCTCAGTTCGGTGCTCCAACGCGGGCCTCCATCTGTATCGCCATCCAACGCCAGATGAAGGATCTATGGTGATAAGCAAAATATTCATCAGTATGGTAACGGGCCAAGGCCGGTTCAGGCACCCCCTCCTCTGTCCAGAGAACAATCTGGGGATCTCTCCTTGGACCTGGGATCCCATATATAATCAAGTTTCCTGTAAACTCTAAAATGACTCCCTTAGTTGAAATATATTCTTCCCTGATCCCACATTCATCCTTCCTCCCTTCCCCCCATCCCGGTCAACCGAGCTTTCTCCATTCCTCCCTTACTCCCTTCTCTCTAACCCTCTCCCCTTCCAACAACCCTCCCACGCCCCCCCCCCATGCACCCAAGGTTACCTGGGACTCTTGACTATTTCCTACCTCCTGGCGGATAGCTAAATAATCTTCATCAGGTTCGTCTTCTTATTTAGCTTCTCTAGGATCACGAATAATAGGCTCAAAGACCTTAAATTATGGTTAGAATCCACTTATGAGTGAATACATACCGTGTTCCTCTTTTTGGGTCTGGCTTACCTCACTCAGTAAAGCGTTTTCTATGTCCATCCATTTGCATGCAAAATTCAAGATGTCATTGTTTTTTACCGCTGAGTAGAACTCTAATGTGTATATGTTCCACACCTTTTATAACCATTCTTCTATTGAGGGGCACCTAGGCTGTTTCCAGGTTCTGGCTATTACAAATAGTGCTGCTATGAACATAGTTGAACAAACACTTTTGTAGTATGTTTGGGAATCTCTAGGGTATATTCCCAAGAGAGGAATTGCTGGGTCCTGAGGGAGGTTGACTCCCAGTTTCCTGAGAAACCGCCACACTGATTTCCAAAGTGGCTGTACAAGTTTGCATTCCCACCAACAATGGATGAGTGTTCCCCTCATTCCACATCCTCTCCAGCATAGGCTATCATTGGTGTTTTTAACTTTAGCTATTCTGACAGGTGTAAGATGGTATCTCAAAGTGGTTTTGATTTGCATTTCCCTGATTGCTAAGGAGGTTGAGCATGACCTTAAGTGTCTTCTGGCCATTCGAAGTTCATCTGTTGTGAATTCTCTGTTCAGATCAGTACCCCATTTTTTAATTGGGTTAATTAGAGTTTTAGTGTCTAGTTTCTTGAGTTCTTTGTATATTCTGGAGATCAGACCTTTGTCTGATGAGGGGTTGGTGAAGATCTTCTCCCAGTCAGAAGGCAGCCTTTTTGTCCTACTGACAGTGTCCTTTGCTTTACAGAAGCTTCCCAGTTTCAGTAGATCCCATTTATTCATTGTTTCTCTTATTGTCTGTGCTGCTGGGGTCCTACTTAGGAAGAGGCCTCCTGTGCCTATATCTTGTAGACTACTTCCGACTTTCTCTTCTATCAGGTTCAAAGTGGACGGATTAATGTTGATGTCTTTAATCCATTTGGACTTGATTTTTGTGCATGGTGATAGATATGGATCTACTTTCATTTTTTTACAGGTTGACATCCAGTTATGCCAGCACCATTTGTTAAAGATGCTTTCCTTCTTCCATTGTATACCTTTAGCTCCCTTGTCGAAAATTAGGTGTTCATAAGTTTGTGGGTTAATAACTGGGTCTTCTATTCGATTCCATAGGTCGACTTCTCTGTTCTTATGCCAATACCAAGCTGTTTTCAATACTGTAGCTCTATAATAGAGTTTGAAGTCAGGGATGGTAATGCCTCCAGCAGTTCTTTTATTGTATAAGATTGTTTTGGCTATCCTGGGTTTTTTGTTTTGCCATATAAACTTGATTAATGTTCTCTCAAGGTCTGTGAAGAAGTTTGATGGGATTTTGATGGGGATTGCATTGAATCTGTAGATTGCTTTTGGTAGAATTGCCATTTTTACTATGTTGATTCTCCCAATACAAGAGCAGGGGAGGTCTTTCTATATTCTGGTATCCTCCTCAATTTCTCTTTTCAAAGACTTAAAGTTCTTGTCAAATAGGTCTTTCACATCCTTGGTTAGAGTAACCCCAAGATATTTTATGGTGTTTGTGGCTATTGTGAAAGGTGATGTTTCTCTGATTTCCCTCTCCGTTTCTTTATCCTTTGTGTATAGGAGTGCCACTGATTTTTTGGAGTTGATCTTGTATCCTGCCACGTTACTAAAGGTGTTTATCAGCTGTAGGAGTTCTTTGGTAGAGTTTTTGGGGTCACTTATGTAAACTATCATATCGTCAGCAAATAACGAAAGTTTAACTTCATCCTTTCCAATTCGAATCCCCTTGATCCCCTTATGTTGTCTTATTGCTATTGCTAGAACTTCAAGCACTATATTGAAGAGGTATGGAGAGAGTGGACAGCCTTGTCGTGTTCCTGATTTTAGTGGAAAGGCTTTGAGTTTCTCTCCATTCAATTTGATGTTAGCTGTCGGCTTGCTGTATATTGCTTTTATTATATTTAGGTATGATCCTTGTATCCCCAGTCTCTCCAACACCTTTATCATAAATGGGTGTTGAATTTTGTCAAACGCTTTTTCAGCATCCAATGAAATGATCATATGATTTTTTTTCTTTCAGCTTATTTATATGATGGATTACATTGATAGATTTGCGTATGTTGAACCATCCCTGCATCTCTGGGATGAAGCCTACTTGATCATAATGGATGATTTTTCTAATGTGTTCTTGGATTCGGTTTGCCAGTATTTTATTGAGAATTTTCGCATCGATGTTCATGAGTGAGATTGGCCTGTAATTCTCTTTCTTGGTTGTGTCTTTGTGTGGTTTTGGTATTAGGGTAACTGTAGCTTCATAAAAGGAGTTTGGCAGTGACTTTTCTTTTTCTATATTGTGGAATACATTAAGGAGTATATGTATTAGCTCTTCCTGGAAGTTCTGGTAGAATTCTGCATTGAAACCATCTGGTCCTGGGCTTTTTTTGGTAGGGAGATTTTTGATAACAGCTTCTAGTTCTTCACGACTAACAGGTCTATTTAGATTGTTCACCTGTTCTTGGTTCAACTTTGGTATATGGTACTTATCTAAAAAAATGCCCATTTCTTTTACATTTTCCAACTTTGTGGCATATAAACTTTCGTAGTAAGATCTAATGATTCTCTGAATTTCCTCCGTGTCTGTGATTATGTCCCCCTTTTCATTTCTGATCCTATTAATTTGCAAGTTCTCTCTCTGCTGTTTGATTAGTTTGGATAGGGGTTTGTCAATCTTGTTAATTTTCTCCAAGAACCAGCTTTTTGCTTCATTGATTCTTTGGATTGTTTTCTCTGTTTCTATTTTGTTGATTTCAGCCCTCCGTTTGATTATTTCCAGTCTTCTACTCCTCCTGGGTAAATCAGCTTCTTTTTTTTCTAGAGCTTTCAAGTGTGTTGTTAAGTCTCCAATGTGTGCTTTTCTGTTTTCTTTAGGTGGGCACTTAGTGCTATGAACTTTCCTCTTAGCACTGCTTTCATTGTGTCCCATAGGTTTGAATACGTTGTGTCTTTGTTTTCATTATATTCAAGGAAGACTTTAATTTCTTTCTTTATTTCTTCTTTGACCCAGGGGTGATTTAGTAGTTGACTGTTCAACTTCCATGATTTTGTTGGCTTCCTGGGGGTACCACTGTTGTTGAATTCTAATTTTAATCCATGGTGATCTGACAAGACACAGGTGGTCACTAATATTTTTTTGTATCTGTGGAAGTTTGCTTTGTTACCAAGTATGTGGTCAATTTTCGAGAAGGTTCCATGGGCTGCAGAGAAAAAGGTATACTCTTTGGGTGGAGTGTTCTATAGATGTCTGTTAAGTCCATTTGATTCAGTACCTCCAGTAAATCTCTTATTTCTCTGTTAGGTTTCTGTCTGATTGACCTGTCCATTGGTGAGAGAGGAGTCTTGAAGTCTCCTACTATTAGTGTGTGTGGTTTGATGACTGCCTTGAGTTCTAGAAGAGTTTCTTTTACACATGTGGGTGCCTTTATATTAGGGGCATAGATATTCAAGATTGAGACTTCTTCCTGATGAATTGTTCCTGTTATGAGTATGAAATGTCCATCTCCATCTCTTCTGATTGATTTTAGTTTGAAGTCGATTTTGTTAGATATTAGAATGGCCACACCCGCTTGTTTCTTAGATCCATTTGCTTGGAAAACCTTTTCCCAACCCTTTACTCTGAGTAGGTGTCTGTCTTTGTGGTTGAGGTGTGTTTCTTGTAGACAGCAGAATGTTGGATCCTGTTTTCGTATCCAATCTCTAAGTCTGTGCCTCTTTATAGGTGAATTGAGACCATTGATATTAAGTGATATTAATGACCAGTGATCGATGACTCCGGTCATTTTTTTGTTTAGTAGCGTGTATGTGTTTTCCTTCTTTGAGTTGTGCTTGTGAAGGGTCGCTAGATGTCTGAGTTAATGTAGGCAGTGTTGGGAATGTTGGATTCCTTGGGTTGTGATTTTCCTTCTAGTATTCTCTGTAAGGCTGGATTAGTAGCTACGTATTGTTTAAATTTGTTTTTATCCTGGAATATTTTGTTTTCTCCGTTGATAGTGAACAATAGCTTGGCTGGGTAAAGTAGTCTGGGTTTGCATCCATTGTCTCTTAGTTTCTGCAGTACCTCTATCCAGGACCTTCTGGCTTTCATGGTTTCCATCGAAAAGTCTGGTGTAAGTCTGATAGGTTTACCTTTATAAGTTACTTGACCTTTTTCCTTTGCAGCTCTCGATATCCTTTCTTTAGTCCGAGTGCTTTGTGTTTTGATTATTATATGACGAGGTGATGTTTTTTTCTGATCCAGTCTATTCGGTGTTCTGTATGCTTCTTGAACCTTCATAGGAATATCGTTCTTTAGGATGGGAAAGTTTTCTTCTATAATTTTGTTGAGTATATTTTCTGGACCTTTGAAATGCAATTCTTCTCCTTCTTCTACTCCTATTATTCTTAGATTTGTTTTTTTTTATTGTGTCCCACAGTTCCTGAATGTTTTGTGATGAGAATTTGTTGGATTTGCTGTTTTCTTTGGACAGAGTGTTTAATTTCTCTATGGAGTCCTCAGAGTCTGAGATTCTTTCTTCTATCTCTTGTATTCTATTGGTTAAGCCTGTTTCTGAAGTCTCTGTTCGTTTACCCAGATTTTCCATAGCCAGCCGGCCCTCGGTTTGTGATTTCTTCATTGACTCCATTTCAGTTTTCAAATCTTGAACTGTTTCTATTACCTGTTTGATTGTTTTTTCTTGGTTTCCCAGAATTTCATTTACGGATTTACTCATTTCTTCAAACTTTTTGGTATATTTCTCTTCCATTTCTTTACTCATTTCCTCAATTTTTTTGTTATACTTATCTTCCATTTCTTTACGGCAGATTTTCACCTCCTGTTTAAGTTCCTCTATTATTTTCATAAAGAAGCGCTTAGAGTCGATTTCTTCTATTTCTTCTGGAGTAGGGTGTTCAATTCTTCTAGTTTCGAGCTCCCTGGATTCTGGCGATGTCATGTTGCCTTTCAGGTTGTTGGAGGAATTCTTGCATTGGCGCCTGCCCATCTCCTCCACTCTGGATGAAACTCCTCAGCACTCTCTGGATAGAGCTCCTCAGCCCTCTCTGGGAAGAACTCCTCAGCAGGGCAACAGGGCTAGCTGGTCTTCCCAGGACCCAGGAGACAAAGGGCCCGCAGCAGTGGGGGGAGGGGAGGGGTCCCTTGGAACACCGAAGACCCTGCTGCAGAAGCTGAGGGGGGAAGGGCTGTGCTCCCTTCCCGGACAGGCAGGCAGGCTGCCCAGGCTAGCACCCACTCACCTCTCTGGGAAGAACTGCTCAGCAGGGCAACAGGGCTAGCTGGTCTTCCCAGGACTCAGGAGACAAAGGGCCCGCAGCAGTGGGGGGAGGGGAGGGGTCCCTTGGAACACCGAAGACCCTGCTGCAGAAGCTGGGGCGGGGGGCTGTGCTCTCTTCCTGGGCAGGCAGGCTGACCCGGTGAGCACCCACTCACCTCTCTGGGAAGAACTGCTCAGCAGGGCCTACTTTGGGCTTTTTGGTTTTTGGTTTTTTTGGTTTTTTTGGTTTTTCGAGACAGGGTTTCTCTGTAGCTTTGGAGCCTGTCCTGGAGCTAGCTCTTATAGACCAGGCTGGCCTCGAACTCACAGAGATCCGCTGGCCTCTGCCTCCTGAGAGCTGGTATTAAAGGTGTGCACCAGGCTTTGAGTTAATCTTGTATCCTGCTGCATTGCTTAAAGTGTTTATGAGTTGTATAAGTTCTTGGTAGATTTTTTGGGGTAACATATGTAAACTATCATATCACCAGCAAATAGTGAAAGTATGACTTCTTTTCCAATTTGTATCCCTCTGATCTTCTTTTGTTGTCTTATTGCTCTAGCTAGGACTTCAAGAACTATATGTAATAGATACGGAGAGATTGGACAATTTTGTCTTTTTCCTTATTTCAGTGGGATTGTTGTGAGTATCTCTCCATTTAGCTTGATGGTTAGTTTGTGGTATATAGCCTTTTAATGTTTAGGTATGTTTTTTGTATCCCTGCTCTCTTCAAGACCTTTGTCATGAAGAGATGTTGTATTTTGTCAAAGACTTTTTCAGCATCTAATGAGATGGCCTTGTGGATCTGTTTTTTTTAACAGTTTGCTTATATGGTAGATTAAATTGACAGATTTTCATATGTTGGACCATCCCTAAATCTCTGGCATGAAGCTGACTTGATCATGGTGGATGATTTTTCAGTTGTGTTCTTGGATTTGGTTTGCCAGTATTTTATTGAGTATTTTTTGCATCAATGTTTACGAGTGAGATTGTTCTATAATTCTCTTTCTTACTAATGTCTTTATGTGATTTGGGTATCCAGGTAATTGTAGCCCCTTAAAAAGTGTTGGGCAATAGTCCTTCTGTTTCTATTGTGTAGAACAATTTGAGGAGTATTGGTGTCAGTCCTTCTTTGAAAATCTTGTAGAATTCTGAGCCTAACCCATCTGGTCCTGGACTTTTTTTTTTTTTGGTTGGTAGACTTTTGATGACTGTTTCTATTTCTTCAGCAGTTATAGGTCTGTTTAATTTGCTTATCTGGTCTTGATTTAAATTTGGTAAGTAATATTTATCCAGAGAGTTGCCCATTTCCTTTAAGTTTTCCAGTTCTGTGGAATACAGGTCTTCAAAATATGACCTAATGTCTCTTTGGATTTCTTTCGTGTCTGTTGTTATATCCTCCTTATCATTCTGATTTTTTTTTTAATTTTGATACTCTCTCTGCCTTTTGGTTAGTTTGGATAAAGGTTTATTTATTTTGTTGATTTTCTGAAACAACCAACTCTTTGTCTCATTGATTATTTGTATTGTTTTGTTTCTATTTTGTTGGTTTCAGCTCTCAATTTGATTATTTCCTTCCATCTAGTCCTCCTGGGTGAGTTTGTATCTATCAGTTTTAGAGTTTTCAGGTGTTCTGTTAATTCACTAATGTGGGATTTTTTTTCCAGCTTTCTTTATGTAGACATTTAGTGCTATGAACATTCCTCCTAAAATTGTTTCCTATAAATTTGGGTATGTTATGCAATCATTTTCATTGAATTTTTTGAATTCTTTAGTTTCTTGCTTTATTTCTTCCTTGACTCATTGATGACTCAGGTGAACATTGTTTAATTTCCATGTGTTTGTGGACTTTCTAGAATTAGTGTTGCTGTTGAATTCTAATTTTAAGCCATGGTGATTTGATAAGATAAATGGGATTATTCCAGTTTTTCTGTATCTGTTGAGGTTTGTTTTGCTACTTCGTATGTGGTTAGTCTTTAAGAAGGTTCCATGAGGTGCTGAGAAGAAGGTATATTCTTTTGTATTTGGGTGGAATGTTCTATAGATGTATGTTAAGTCCATTTGTGTCATAACATCTGTAGTTCCCATATTTCTTTGTTAATTTTCTCTCTGCCAGACCTGTCCAGTGGAGATAGTGAGGTGTTAAAATCTCCCAGTATTAATGTGTGGGGTTTAATATGTGATTTTAGCTTAAAAAGTGTTTTCTTTACATATGAGTGTACCCTTGTATTTGGGGCATAAATGTTCAGTATTGAGGTTTCCTCTTGATGGGTTTTTATTGTGACTAATATGAAATGTCCTTCTTTGTGTCTTTTGATTAATTTTAGTTTGAAGCTTATTTTGTTAGATATTAGAGTAGGTACATCAGCTTGTTTCTTGGGTCCATTTTCTTGGACCCTAAATCTAAGGCAATGTCTGTCTTTGTTGTTGATGTGTGTTTCTTGTATACAGCAGAAGAATGGATTCTGTTTTCATATCCAATCTGTTAGCCTGTGTCTTTTTATAGGTGAGTTGAATCCATTTATATTAAGGAATATTAATGACCAGTGATTTCTAGCTCCTGTTATTTTAGTTTTAATTGTTGGCAATTTTACTGTGTGTGTTTTCCCTTCTTTAGGATTTGCTTCAGTGAGATAATCTATTGTCTATGTTTCTGTGGATGTAGCCAACTTCCTTGGGTTGGAGTTTTCCTTCTAGTACTTTGTGTAGGGCTGTGTTTGTAGCTGTGTATTGGTTAAATTTTGTTCTAATATGAAATATCTTGTTTTGTCTCTCTGTGGTGACTGAAAGTTATTCTGGGTATAGTAACCTGGGCTGGCATTTATGGTCTCTTAATGCCTGTATAACACTTGAGTAGGACCTTCTTGCTTTCATTGTTTCCATTGAGAAGTCAGGTGTAATTTTGATAGGTCTGCCTTTATATATTACTTGACCTTTTCCCATTGCAACTCTTAATATTTATTCTTTATTCTGCATGTTTAGTGTTTTGATTATTATTTGGCAAGGGAACTTTTTTTTAAAGTTTATTAAAATATAAAAGTTTCCATTTTTGCCCCTCCTCCCGACACCCTCCCACTCCCCCCACTCCCTCTCCTCTTCCCTCTCCATCCCTAAGAGCAGTCCGAGTTTCCTGCCCTGTGTGTAGGGGAATGTTTTTTTAATCCAGACTATTTTATGTTCAGTAAGCTTCATGTATCTTCATAGGCATATTTTTTTTTAGGTTGGGAAAGTTTTCTTCTATGATTTTGTTGAGTATATTTTCTGTGTTCTTGAATTGGACTTCTCATTCTTCTATACTATTCTTAGGTTTTGGTCTTTTCATGGTGTCTCATATTTCCTGGATATTTTGTATTCAGCATTTGTTAAATTTAATATTTTCTTTGACTGATGAGTCTATTTCCTCTATTATATCTTCAGTGCTTGAGATTCTTTCTTCTATCTCTTATACTCTGTTGTTTATGCTTGCATTTGTGGTTCCTGATCATTTTCTCATAATTTCTCCGTTTATAATTCCCTTGTTTTTTTTCTTTTTTCTTTTTTTTAAGATTTATTTATTTATTTATTTTTTATACAACATTCTGCCTCCGTGTACGCCCACATGCCAGATGAGAGTGCCAAATCTCATTACAGATCGTTGTGAGCTACCATGGGGTTGCTGGGAATTGAACTCAGGATCTGTGGAAGAGCAGCCAGTGCTCTTAACCACTGAGCCATCTCTCCAGCCCAGTTTCTTTTTTTTATTGTCTCTATTTCAGTTTTTAAGTCTTGAGTAGTTTCTTTCATCTGTTTGATTGCTTTTTCTTGGTTTTATTTAAGAAATTTGTTGATGTCTTCCAATTTTTGTTTGTCTTTTCCTCCATTTCTTTGTGGGAATTTTTCATATCCTTTTTAAGGTCCTAAAGCATTCTCCTAAAGCTATTTTTAGGTCCTTTTCTTCTGCTTCATCTCCCTATTTGGTTGTTCAAGTCTTGCTGTTGTAGGACCACTAGTTCTTATTGGGCCATGTTGGTCTTGTGGTGTTGAGTGTATCCTTACTTAATCTACTCATTTTTCCCCTCTGATTGGTATAGTTGGGGCTGTCTGTGTCTCTGGTGATCAATATCCCAAGTGCCATTTTATCCAAGGTTCAGATGGTTGCTTATCATGTTGTAGTCAGAACCACAGGTCCAGTCACCCCGAGGTCACCTGGTGTTTCTGGAGGTCACTCAGTGCTCTTGGGAGCTACTTTGCAATACTGGGGGTGATTTGGGACTGTTCCATGGAGGTTGCTTGCTTGGAGCTGCTTCAGCTGAGGTTACTGCCCTAGGCCTGTTCCAGCAGAGGTTGCCAGCTCAAATCTGTTAACTCAAAATTTGCTGATTCATGTCCAGTACTGCATAGGTCTCTGGCTCAGGCCTGCTCCCTCAGCAGTGTCTCGTCTCCCTTATACCTGCTTCTGTGGAGGTTGTTGTCTCAGACCTGCTTTTGCAGAGGTCAATGGCTCAAGACTGCTCCTGTGGAGGTCACTGCCTTGTACCTGCTCAGGCTGAGGTAACTAGCTCATACCTGCTCCATTGGTGGTCGCTTGCTCAGGCCTGCTTCCTCAGATGTCTCTGGCTTAGGCCTGCTCCCTTAAGAGATTCCTGACTTACACTGAGTCCTGCAAAGGTTCCTGGCTTGGGTCTGCTCCTTGGCAGTCACTCCCTTCTTCCTGCTCCTATGGAGGTCACTGCCTCAGACCTGCTCTGGCAGAGATCACTGGTTTGGGACTGCTCCAGCATAGGTCACTGGCTCAAGCCTATTTCTGTAGATGTCCCTGGCCTAGGCCTGCTCCCACAGAGGTCCCTGGCATGGATCTGGTCCTACAAAAGTCCTATTGATACAAATTAAATTACATTTTGTCATATGTGTATTTCTGCTCCTGATTAAGGTATTGTGTTTGTACAGCTCATTTTAAAATGTAATGTATAATTAAGGAATACAAGTTAGTAGATAGTAATCTATAATAGTCAAGATTGTAGTTATGTTAGTTAGGTTTTCTAGATGTACAGAGATATATTTTCAGAAGTGTAGATATTCTTCAAGCCTTTTAAAGACTAACAGAATATGCCATTTAAAATGTTTTAAGAACTTAGAACTTTTCATGACAATGAGACTTATCTGCTCCTGGCAGCACCAATCTACTTCAAGAAGATAATGGACATCAAAGAGACTCCTTATGAAACTGGTTAGCCATTTGGGCAAGAAACTATTGTAGCCTGGACTAATTGATGTTATGCTGTATAAACTGAACATCTAGGACCCACAAAAAAATGATGAGACAGTCCTTCAACATATCTGCTTCATGAAAGAGTCTGTCAGATATTCTGTGGGACACAGAAAATTGTGACTGACAAATTGTCAATATAGGTGGAAATGTCTTTGAAATTTCCTTCTTCATGGAAAAGTATACCAAAAACTATGGGCCTGTAGACTGAAGATGGATGCCCCAATGTTGCAGAGAAACTTTGGTTGACTGTCCAGGCAGCAAGATGTGTCTGTGAATTCTAGAGTTTTGGAAGTTACTTACAATATACTTCCTGTTTACATAGATAATATTATACCCCGGAGTCTTTGATGGAGTTGAAAAAAGATATTTATAATTATAAAAGATAGATTAAATATAAATCTTTAAACTCAAAAAGATAGTATAGATGATAGAGTATTTTCCTTAGTTTGTCACTTATAAATGGACTGAATATTATAACTATAATGCCTGCTTGATACCTGTTTTGTTGCTGTAATCTTCCTATGTTAAAGTTAAAACTTTACTTTTTATTTAGACTAAAATGGGGAGATGATGTGGGATTCCCCTCTGTAAGCAATGAATATGTTTTATTACTATTATTAAAGAACCTATTTTGGTCAATGGCTTAGTAGAGTAAAGTTAGGCAGGAAATATGAACAGAGTAATAGAGAGAAAGGCAGAGTCAGAGAGAAGCCATGTAGCCACCAAAGAAGAAAGATGTGAGCTGCGAGCCAGAACCTTACAGGTAAACCATGAACCTAATAATAAAATACAAAATAATAGGAGTGGATTAATTTAAATGTAAGAGCCAGCTAGAAATAAGCTTATGCTATTGACCAAATGGCATTGTAATTAATATAGTTTCTGTGTCATTATTTCATGTCTTGGCAGTAGAGAAATGAATGAGTGGCCTCCACCTACAAGGATTTAGAGAGATAGAGGTATAATGCTGTCGAGGCCCAATGCTAGCCTGGACCATAAATTATTTCTCTCGACCAGATCCCAACATAAACTCTCTCTCTTAATTGGCATGGAGGCACAGGAATAAAGACACAACTCACATGGCTTTATCAGGAGAGAGATTCTCAGTGGTCCCTCATGAAGTCCTGAGTTCACATCCTGAAGAATTCCTCTCATTTATTCTCCAAACAGTTTTTATACCAACACATAAACTGAGCGGGAAATACACCAACATTATGTCTTCTAAGTAACCAGGTGAATGGCATTTTGCCACGTCCGCATCTACCTGTCTGCTGTGTATGCTAGCTGTCACGTAGGCTTGAATCAGCATCTCTATAAGGCATCCTCCAAATTACAAAGAAAGGAGCAACAAAGGAGCAACAAAGAAGCAACAACATCCGGACCTTTTGTTAGGGCAGTGACAGCCTGTCTGCAGGGCTACGTGACCACCTCAGGTGGGGCCTATGGCTTCAGAGCCTGGCTGCCACACCATATAGAAGTATGGGCCCACATAATGCTATGACTTTTGTTAGTTCTTTAGTGGCAAATACATAATGAAGTTAGTTTAAAAAGTTACACTCCAGCAAATAACCCTGTGGTAAGAACGATCATACAATAAAAACAAAAGCCTTTACAGATAAGATAAAAAAAACCTAATTTAAAACAGCTTGTGAAGAATTGTAGTACATCTAATATTATTCCATTTGTTTATATATTTATTTAACCATAGATATTTATTGAGCCAGTGATTGAAGACAAAAGAAGATACATTGATCTGGGAGACATTATTTTACTCTCACTTAAAAAATGTGTTTTATGAAGCAGCATTTAGTTGGTTAGAAGTGCTCAGACGCTCTCTTACTCCTAGACTTCCTGTGTGTGACCCAGTAACCAGATTCACACTGCAGAGCTGCACAGCTGGCTGTCTCTCACCTGCCCTAAGGAAAGTATAGAGTTCACAGCTCTTTTGGACGTGTGTTCAGAATCTATCTCCCAGGAAATCTGCAGTCTGAAATCAATACCACACTTCATATATGAATGTTCTAAGAAAGGATATGATACTAGAACAGCTCTCTGGAATTGTGTCTCACTTAACCATGAAGCCTCCATTCCTACCATAGAAGATTTCAGGTTAGAACCTACATGGCGACCTCCCAGGGAGAGGATCACTCTTTTGAGAGGAGTGTGAAAATTGATCTTTGTTTTGACAATAAACAAATTCCAAACTTTTACATTAACTCTTGTGTATATCCCAAATTCACTTTCACTACATTCACTTATATAAATAAATAATAAAATGTGATGTCACAGAATAAACACATGCCTATTAAAGGAAGTAGTTGTGGATACTATACTAACAATAACAATAGTTTATGATACAGGGATAATTTCTTGTGTCTGTGCTAAGTGAAAACTAGAACTCTTTCTTCCTGGTGTTACTCATTTCCTCCCTAAGTCCTTCTGACAAACACACACATGCATATGCACACAACCTGTATTTCTCCCTTTCATATCTTTCTTATTATTGTTTTAATACTGGATCAATGAACCCAAACCTCTGTAACTGACACAGCTTTAGCACTGTGGGGTTGAAGTAAAAGATTGCTTAACTTCAAAAGATGGTGACCAACCTTAGTCATACTGACTTCTCATTTTACAACCTATATTTCTCCCAGTAGAGATAATGTTTCATCCTTGGACATAATCTTCATAGCATACATATCACCTTCCTAGAGAGACATTCTATCAGTCAATCTGTCATACCCCTTCAACAGAGTTCGATTAATACACTCAATATTAAACTCTCTCAAATAATTTGTCAGCACCCTCTGTCATTGACTGGGTTATTTGTTTCAAATTGCCTGCATCCTTCTCCAAAGTGCCGAATTTTCCTTTTAGTAAATTACTATCGGTCTGTAACATTTTTTAAAAGTATCTGATTTGACTGAGTTTTGTTAGTTGTATTGTTCATATCCATATCCTTCTTTAGAATTCTGACCTCTCCTTTTTGAAGATTGGTATCAGTCCTTAAAACTGTACCATTTCTAAAAGTGCTTCATTCTTGGCCCTATTATCAAACCATATTTTTAAGGAAAAAATACTGAGTACAAGACTAATCCCCAAAATCAAAAATAATGATGTAGAAGGGAAATCATATAAGTCTTACAAAACCTCATACATGGTGTAAGTAAAGAGGTTATTGAAACCATTAAAGGTTAAATTGTCCAGAATCTTGCCGTTTTAAATTATATTTTTATATTAAATCTTCCCTGTGGCTTAGCTAGCTGAAATAGGTGCGATAACTGTTACCCTGCCAATAGGTGTCACGGCATACTTGGAGCCACTGGCTGGTTTAAATCTGATTTTAACAGTCAATACTGAAAGATATGCTCAGATTAGAAACAGTTATTTCGTGTAAATCACAGACTGTGTGCTCTGTGTAGGTCCCTGACTGTTCACAGCAGCATTGGACAGTTGGCAGAGGGAGGCAGGTGCCTCCTGCTGGGGACAAAGGGTGCATTGCCCACAGCAGTAGTGGCAGCGCTGGGTGCAAGCTCCTCAACCTATTCAGCCTTGGCTTCCTGAGTCTCGCCACCCACTGCACCCTCGGTGCTGCCTGAGCTTCTGCAAGTGCAGATGAAACTGGATGCAGAAGTCAGCCAGTAGCGGCTAATCAGAACTACTCTGCAGGAAAATCTATGCCCAGATGAATGGCAGCATGGCAGCAGCTGGTCAAAGCCACCAGAGACTCTAGTAAGCCCCACAATCTAGATGCCAACTGTAGATGTTAGCTCAATTCATGAAATAATCAGGACAGCTTAAAGATATATAATTATCCTTCTATTTACTAGATGGTGAAAACTCACACCAAAGGAATGTTAGATCTAGGTCTCTGCTAGACCACAGGGGAAGCCACCAAGAGAGGTAATTTGAGTGGTGCTCAGGTTTTCATCTCCCGTTCTCAGAAATCCATGCCTAAACTAGGTTCCACCTCCTAAAGATGGTCAGTTAGCAAGGCTTTTCCCCATCAAAAAGTAGCATTCCAAATAACACCAACATAGAAAATAATGATAAAACTGGATTGGACTTGAACACTAACATTATACATCTTAGCAAAAATGTACATATACTATACATGAATGAGATTTTAGAGTGGTGAGAAGTGAGTGGATTAATGATTGATCTGTGGACTGAATAAAATCCTAATCAAAACTCTAACAGGTTTACTGTAGAAAAAGCAAACTAGTTCTAAAATTCATATGAAAATCCAAAGGATTATGAGTGACAAAAAAGTTATAAAAAATAATGTTTTGAGAGAAGCTCCTTGGTGAAACAGTTTCTGCAAAGATATAGCAAAAATTCACAAAAACTCACCATCTCTAACATTTTTTATGTTAATAGTTACCAGAACATGGTGAGGGTTTGCATGTGCCCTTTCCCACCAATACAAACAAACAACAACTACCAATACAGAATTCCTAATGATATTTTAAATCCTGACTTGTTCATTATACAAGTGTCACTGGATTTAATTGAATCACCCCTGCAAGATATATAATTCTTTTATTATTCTGAACAAAGACAAAAATGGCAAATTTTCCTGTTGATCTCTTCTTACTGAGGAAAGGTCCCAATTGTTTATATATTCATATGAGGGATTTTATCAATATGTGAACAGCAAACAGATGAGTAGCAACAGACACAGGATGGCCAGAAAAAAACCAGCCATGATCACAGAGTTCACCTTTGAAATAACCCACAATATTTTATATATACATAATTTTACAACTGCGTGCCCAAAACTAAAAGTAGTGAGTAGCAGCCATAAATGTATATAAAGAAGAATGGGAGTTTAAAGTTTAAAAATTAAAAATAACAGAGTTTGAAAACAATTAAGTGGAAGCTAAATTGTCAATAATGATTTAAGTAGCCTTTCAAGAGACTATTGTGATGCATTTCTAATTCAGAAAACAAAAAACTACTAAATACAATTCAAAGACAAAAGAGTGAGGAATATAAGAAAAGCACAGGGTAGGACTTCCAGTGTAGAGTAGAGTTTTTGAACACAGGAGCTGAGAGGGTTTCATAGATGAGATTCATATACTTACATTAGACCAAATGCCATTGTCAACATTGATGTCAAGAAATAGTCCTAATATTTGGGAGAAAGAAAACATTTTTGTTGAATCTAAAACTTACATCACAAAATTTAATGAGCTAAAAATAATTTCTGGGGCTTCTTGATAAGGAAAGCAAGTTCTTTTACGTAATACAAAGAAATAAAAGAGGGAGGGAAGGATGAAGAGAGAAGAGAGAGAACAAGAGAAAGACAGAAGACACACACAGAGAGATAGATGGACAGACAGACAGACAGACATAGACAGAGAGAGAGAGATCAACTTCTTTCTTTCCTACCTAAGGAAAAAGAAGAGTGTGTGTTGAAGATGACCTGAGTTGCAGTATAAAGCTGCTTTTTTTTGTAGTCTTCAAACATAATATGGGTTCGGAGGCTAGCAGTTATCTTCATGCATTGTGTTTTATGGTTGTTCTCTGCTACCAGAGAAATGTCTGTGGCAAGGCTAAAACATACACTGCAGCAACTGAGTAGTAGTTGAAGACTGTTCCTTGGAAAGATACCAACATGCTGTTGCCATCAACAGCAGTAACCATGAGCATTTGTTGACCACACCCACACAGCTATCATCATTGTCATCATTATCTCCACTACCATCATCATCATCAATATTCATCACAACTGTTTTGGATCTTCTCGATTCTGTTCCCGGTTTTTACCACTATAGGGGATAATATGGTCATTGGAAGGTATAACAAGTTTCTTGGGGCTCAATAGTGCCCTCTCCCAGATACAGCTTCACTTTCTTGAGGAAACCAAACAGAAGAGCAAGATTTGACAACAAAGAATGGAAATCATTTTCAAAAAAAAAAAACAAAAAAAAACAAAAAAAAACAGAAATTAAAATCCCTCTAGACCCTTTTCCTTTCTAAAGTCATGGCCAGATTCTTATAAAAATTACTCATAGAAACTGGAAAGACGATTACACAGTTAAGATGCCTCCCTCTTTAGAAGATTCTTAAGAGGGTTCCCTACTGCCTATAACTCCATCTCTAGAGGATCTAAAATCTCCTTCTTGCCTCTAGGACTCCCATTCACATATAGCATGCACACACATACATACACACACACTCACAAATGTGTAATTATTTTTAATTTTTTATGTGTGTTGGCCTCTTGCCCATCTGCATATCTGAGCATTACATCCAGGATGTGGCCACAGAGACCGGGAATCTATGGAAGGAAAAAGGGATGCTTTATACCTTGATGAGTACAACACAGAATGATGGAGCTCACCTACATCCCTCTGGGAAGGAATTAGACTTATAAACAAACTTAGTTGTAAGAGATATTAAGAGATACAATGGTGATCTAGAAAGTGGACTGTCAAACTAAGGCTCAGAAGTGCTCATTATAGTAGAAAACAGAATAAGCATCAGAAATAAATATTTAACAGTTTCTTCCTCATACTGAAAATTTACATTTTTATAAATGATATAGTTGTATTCATTTTTTAAAGATGTTTTTAAAGTTTTGCAATTTTTGTGTATATGAGCTTTGGGCTACTTGTACACCATATATGTTTCCAATGTCTAGACCTAAAGAGGGTATTATATGTCCTGAACTCAGAGTTACTGACTGTTGTGAATCACAATGTGGATGCTAGAAACCAAACCCAGCTCCACTACAATGAGCAAGTACACTTGAAGCGGTACTAGTACTGAATTCTCTAATAACAATACCTTGAATTTAGCATTTAAACTTAGTGAGGCATCTAAGAAAAATAATTCTTTTAAATATGACTAAAATAAGATATAGAAAGCACTAATAAAATATGCAGTCTTTTAGTAACTAGTTAAGCATTTTCAGAAAGGCCCATGCCATGTTAAATTCAGTTTTTATCTTTGTCTTTATTCCTGATACTTCCCACCTAGAAATAGCTTTTTTTCCCCATCCTTTTCCGGCTTTTATAGTGATAAGCACAAGTGGATAACTGCCATGCATTACCTACAACTCCACATTTTAACCATATATCCCACTATGTTATCTATCACATATGCTATAGAAATGATATTGCGTCTGAATGCAATGGATATCATATAAAAAGTCTTGCATATTATCATTGTTGATTAGCAAAAACTTTCTTTTCTTCTCTTAACATCTGCTCCAAATAAGGACACCAGGAAGAAGCTCTTGCTCATGATACATATAATGCAGCTGGATCCCTGTTTCTTTCTGTCTACCTAGGACACTCTCAATCCTCTTCAAATTTGCCAGAAGCACTGGGGCAGAAAAGAAAGGGTGTCAGCCTGGGTCTGGAAGCACAAGACCCATACAGCAGGGCTATCACAGATCCTCTGTTGGGGGAGGCTGCTCATTCATTCCCAGCATCCCAGATGCAAAATAATCACACAGAAATTCTATTAATTAAATCACTGATTGGACTATTATCTCTTGCCTTCATAATGGCTAGCTCTTATATCTTAAATTAACCCATTTCTATTAACCTGTGCATAACCACTTGGCTATGGCTTACCAAAAATGTTCCAGCATATCTGTCTTCTGCAGGCAGCTATGTGGCTTCTCCCTGAGTCCACCTTCTTTCTCTCAGATTTCAGTTTAGTTTTCTCCTCCTAGCTCTGTTCTGATCTGCCATAGGCCCAAAGAAGCTCTTTATTAATCAATGGTAATCATAGCATAGAGAGGGGAATCCCACATCATATCCCCTTTTCTGTCTAAATGAAAAGGAAAGTTTTAGCATAGGAAAATTACATATAAAAAAACAAAAAATAAGAGTTATAGTTACAATAGTTATATCTACTTTATCTTTAGTCATAACTAAGGAAAACTATTAATCTATCTATTCTAACTATCATCAAAGACTCCAGAAGGATATAATATTACCTAAGTAAACAGGAAGTACATTGTAAGCAACTTCCAAAACTCTAGAAATGACAGAAACATCTCACTGCCTTAACTGTCACCCAAAGTTCTTCTACACCATTGGCCCACCCATCTTCAGCCTACAGGCCCATAGTATCTGGCAGACTTCTCCATGAAACAGGAAATTTCAAAGACAGTCCCACCTATATTGGCAGTTTGTCAGTCACTTTGTTCTGTGTCCTGCCAAATGTCTGGCAGACTCTTTCATGAAGTAGAAACCCCTAAGCACCATTTCATGTTTAGGCAAGTTCAGTTTTCTGTGGGTCCTGCATAACCAGTTGATACAGCTTAACATCAAACAGTTCAGCCTCTTTGATGCCCATTACCCTCTAGAAGTAGACTGGTACTACCAGGAGCAGATGTGTCTCATTGTCATGAAAAGTCATAAGTTGTTAAAATTTTTTTAAATGACATATTCTGTTAGTCTTTAAAAGGCTTGAAGAAAAAATATTTATCTGAAATACATCTCTGTACATCTAGAAAACCTAACTAACATGACTACAAGCTTGACTATTAGAGATTACTCCCTATTCCCTATTAACCTGTATTTTTTAACTATACATTACATTTTTAAATGAGCTGTACAAACACAATACCCTAATCAAGAGCAGAAATATACATATAACAAAATTGATCTTACATTTGTAACAATAAACCAAGATCCATGCCGATGCAAAGTATTGATATCTATAGCATATCCCCCTTTAAATATAAACAAAAATTTATAAATGATCATTTGGAGAATTTGCATGTATTTCTCTACAAATTGCCTGCTTTTTTGGGGGAAAGTATTTTCTTCTTGGGGGTTTTTACAGTGACCTTTCGGTGGTGTCTTGGTTCATCAAACTACATTAGTCTAGAAAGAATCCACAGGTCCTCATTCTCTGTGGAAGGAAAATAAGAACTTCTTTTCCAAGCAGCATATCCTTAGACCCAAATTTTGAAGTCAAGATCCCTTTAAAATATATATGTTGGTTTAGCTTAGCATCCCATAAAATGAAATGTCTCTCTGTACTTAGTTCTTTTACAGTCAAAAGCTTCAAAGAAAACAGAATAATATACATAATCCAGAGTCTCTGTGTATATTCCATCTTTATGTGGCTTATTTTTTTATTCCATTAAATTTATGACTCTCTGCACTATGGTTCTTTAAAGATTTTATTTCACTTTTTTAAAACCATTTACTTCTTTTTATAGCTGTCTATATTCTTTTTCTTTTCTCTCCCAAACTTATGTACATTTTTCAAACACACTATTGCCCATTTAGAGGTCTTTTTCATCCAAATTTGTCTTTATTGTGTATCTGTAATCCTTTTTGACCAGGAACACTTTAAAGTGGTAAGCAGTGTGGTTGTAGCAGCCCTGGATGCTTGGTCTGCCTCTCTCCACCTTTCAATATGGTGGAGGTACCAATACTATCAGCTCTGGGACTGTTGGGTAGGAACCATACTCACCACTTTAACTCTGAGAAGAAGTGTGCAGCACATAAACCCTTTTATATGAATAAAAGCTAAATCTGTCATGCAGTTCAGGGTACAGCCTGAAAATATCTCTGTGTATGGAAACAGAAATCTGCTATGCATTTCTGTCTGTGAACTCCTAGCTGACCTGATTTCACCACCTGCCAAAATTTGAATGCACTGAGCCATGGTCCTGGACTCAGCTACTTTCCTCCTGACCCCAAGTGGGTACAAAAACATTTGGACCCAAAGTGGGGTGGCAGGCATCAGCCACAAATGTTTTAGACCATGTTGGCGTCAACTTGTCGTCTTAATGTCTGTTTTTTGATTGCTCGCTATTTTAACTAGTTTATTTTAATGTAAAAGTTTTTCATGAAATATATTTTAATCATGAATTTTCCCTCCTTGAACTCCTCCAAGATCATCTTCCTCACTTCCTGCTAACAGAACTTTATGTCATCTCTCTGTTTCTTTCTCTCTAAGAAAAAACAAAGGAAAAAAAAAACAAGACTCCATTAAACAAACAAAGACCAGTAAAACAAAACAGGCCAAAACAACAAAATAAAATCTAAAGTCCATGAAAAACAAGCAAACACTCTCCCCTTCCAACAACCCTCCCACCCCGCCATGCACCTGAGGTTACCTGGGACTCTTGTCTATTTCCAATCTCCAGGAGGATAGCTAAATAATTTTCATCAGGTTCACCTTCTTATTTAGCTTCTCTAGGATCACGAATAATAGGCTCAAAGACCTTTAATTATGGTTAGAATCCACTTATGAGTGAATACATACCATATTCCTCTTTTTGGGTCTGGCTTACCTCACTCAGTAAAGCGTTTTCTATTTGCATGCAAAATTCAAGATGTCATTGTTTTTTACCGCTGAGTAAAACTCTAATGTGTATATGTTCCACACCTTTTTTAACCATTCTTCTATTGAGGGGCACCTAGGTTGTTTCCAGGTTCTGGCTATTACAAATAGTGCTGCTATGAACATAGTTGAACAAATGCTTTTGTAGTATGTTAGGGCATCTCTTGGGTATATTCCCAAGAGTGGAATTGCTGGGTCCTGAGGGAGGTTGATTCCCAGTTTCCTGAGAAACTGCCACACTTATTTCCACAGTGGCTGCACAAGTTTGCATTCCCACCAACAATGGATGAGTGTTTCCCCCATTCCACATCCGGACTGAGCCCCTCAAGGTCCAAATGAGGAGCAGAAGGAGGAAGAAAATGACAAAGGAAATCAGGACTGCGAGGGATGCGATCACCCACTGATACAAGGGGACTGATCTAATGAGTTCACCAAGGCCAGTTGGACTGGGACTGAACGAGGACGCGATCCAACCAGATTCTCTGAATGTGGCTGGCCCGGAGTCTTTCTGAAAAGCCATTGACAATGACACTGGGACTTGTTTCCTCGGCATATACTGGATTTGGGGATCCAGTCTGTTTGGATACTCACCTTCCTGGACCTGGAGGGAGGGGGGAGGAGCTTGAACTTCCCACAGGGCAGGAAACCCTGACTGCTCTTAGGGATGGAGAGGGAGGAGGAGAGGGAGTGGGGGGAGTCGGGGGGGGGGGGGGGGGGGGGGGAGTCGGAGGATGTTGGGAGGAGGGGCGGAAATGGAAACTTTTATAATTTAATAAAATTACTTTCTCATAAGAAAAACAAACAAACAAACAATAGAACAAAACAAAACTGAGTCCATTTCGTGTCATCCAAGTCCTCTAGGGAATGAGGGTTGTCCAGAAGCATGGTTGATTCACCTAGTGATAGTTCATTTTCCCCTTGACAGCACCCATCAATTGCTGATAGCATTAATTTTACCAATCTTACTTAAAACTTATGTGGTAGAATGTATCAGCTTGGAGAAATACTTGCTAAAATAGTACTAAAACTCTATTCTACATCCAAAAATTTTAAAGAATTCCAAAGTAAGCAAAAATTTATTGCAACTATTTTCTCAAAACTCTACTTTAGTGAACAGTGAATAGAACATTAAATGTAATTTTTTTCAACAAATAGTTTAGTACAAAATAAAATCTACAAAAATATATTCATCTTCTCCAATCATAAAGAAAAAAACTCCTTGTCTCTGCCTATTGGTTTTGTTAGGAACTCCTTGAGGGTCTTTGATAATGTTTGAACATTGTAAAGTGGAAGCAAAATAAAGCATGCTAGTGTTCACTCCAAAATTGAAAATATTCTAAAATTCACTTTTTCTGCATTTATTATAATATTTAAATGCAGTAAGAGCAGTGAAGTCAACAAAGATAATCAAAAGCATATAGCTTCTCTGGTTTCCTGTTTTCCTTTTGGAGAACCCACGTGAGATAATTCTTTAAACATATGTTTTATAATTGTCCTGAAATTTTGATGTTTTAAGTGCCTTGGTTTAAGATATCCAGAGCTCTAACAATGAGAGCACTCATGTTATTGTTTTAATTCAGAATCTAACATGGAAAGCAAAACCCTTATATGATATTAATCCCTTGACATCAATTGGGGGAAGGAGATTTCTTATTGCTGACTCTTTTCCTCACAGTTAATACATATGGGATAGGGTTCTCCTGAGAGTTTGTTATTATTGTTTGTTTCTAATGAGACTGTGATTAACTCGAACACATGGAAGTGCCATGTCAACCTACCTCTGCAGCGAACAAATGACTAAAACATCAGCTTAATCACACTTCAAGATCAGAGGCTCAAATATCTTCTCACATTATCAAAGACCATTGTCTATCCAGTGAAATGCTGAATAAAAACCTCCAACACTAAATTTCCTACAAAAAAAGGGGTAAGTACAAACTCGCAAGCTTATCTTTTAAAATCTTCTAATCTTCTGCTGAAATATCTCTGCTGGTCCACACAGATGTTAATGGCAGTTTATCTGTCTATACCCATACTCATTCTAGAGACCACAATCTGATAAGTCTGTTTCCCCAATGTCAAGTACATTTTTGTCAGTACAGATGTTGCTTGAAATTTTTTTTGGACCTTTAAAATATAAATTAAATATGTATCAGTCATTTTGAAAAGCTACATCACAGTATTAGCTACAGTGGGTTGATAAAAATTTCAAATTGTATTTTGTAAGTATTCTGGTAATCAAAAGCCACCATCAATAAACATTTTAAAAGATACATATAAACTTCATGATCACAGAATCTACCAGTGTTTGTCTTCCAAACTGTTGTCATAATATAAGTCATATTTTGGTCTCTGTCAATCCAATAATGAATTCCTGTTAGTAGGGTTCAGTCCTGGTCCATTGTTTCTTCTCCACAGTGGTAAAGAATATGACTAAATGTATGCCAATGTATTCCTCCCCTGGAACTATACAGGTTAGAAGAAAGCACAATCCCTCTGCTGTTGAGATACAAGTACAATACCTTGAAGGGCAGCAGGACTACATGAAGTATATGGGATAAAAATTGCAGCAGTTTCGATGGGATAGCTACTGTATTGACAAGTCAACCAGTTGTCCAGCTAGTTAGAGTTTGAATTAAAGCATGAAAAATAGTTCTACGATTCTAGTTACAAATAGAAATGAAGGAAAATGCTTATTATTCTTGTCAGTTCTGAGTCTGATAAAATTTAATTGCTATGTATTATAAATAATAATATGCAGGATACGTGCATTACTGAGAATTTGAGAGAGGAAGAAAATATTTCAAAAATAAATCTAATAAGCCTTTGCTTTAAATTGAAGTTAAAAGTACAGACATTACATTCATCTTAAAATGTTATGATTAGTAGTAATTTCAAGTTCCATTTACTCTTTCTTGGATCTTGTAGTCATTGAGTGTCCAAAGAAAACAGGAGAAACTTAAGAAACAATTATATATAATGTCTGCTATGATGAGGGATGATATTCTCCACAGAATTCTTTAAGTCTCTGTCTCTGCATCTTTCCATCTCTCCAAAATAACACAGGAGCGAGGAAGAGAGAAAACACAGATGATACAGAAAAGCATACTCATGTCTCCGTTTTGAATTTAGAACCTCAGAAAATGTAATGAGACCTTGGAAAAATGTGGCCTGGAAACCATTCAATGATAACTGAGTTCATCTTGGCTGGACTCTCAAGCAAACCAAAGCTACAGCTGCCCCTGTTCCTCCTCTTCCTTGGAATCTACCTGCTCACAGTGCTGGGGAACCTGGGAATGATCATCCTGATCCTGCTCAGCTCCCACCTGCACACCCCCATGTACTTCTTCCTCAGCAGTCTGTCCTTCATTGATCTCTGCCATTCTACTGTCATTACCCCCAAAATGCTGGTGAACTTTTTGACAAAGAAGAACATCATCTCCTACCCTGAATGCATGACTCAGCTCTACTGTTTCCTTGTTTTTGCTATTGCAGAGTGTCACATGTTGGCTGCAATGGCATATGACCGCTATGTTGCCATCTGCAATCCTTTACTTTACAATGTTGTCATGTCTCATCATCTCTGCTTCTGGCTCACAGTGGGAGTTTATACTTTGGGCATTATTGGGTCATCAGTTCATACAGGCTTTATGTTAAAGTTGTTTTTTTGCAAGACCAATGTGATAAACCATTATTTTTGTGATCTTTTTCCACTCTTGGAGCTATCATGCTCCAGTATATACATCAATGAACTATTGGTTCTTTTCTTGAGTGCATTAAATATCCTGACACCTGCCTTGACCATCTTTATGTCCTACATCTTCATCGTTACCAGCATCCTGCGTATCCGTTCCACTGAGGGCAGGTTCAAAGCCTTCAGCACCTGCAGCTCCCACATCTCTGCTGTTGCTATCTTCTTTGGTTCTGCTGCATTCATGTACCTACAGCCATCATCAGTCAGCTCAATGGACCAAGGGAAAGTGTCATCTGTGTTTTATACTACTGTTGTTCCCATGCTGAACCCATTGATCTACAGCCTGAGAAATAAGGATGTCAAATCAGCCTTTAAGAAAATTCTTAACAGGAGAGCATTGTAGACTCATGAATTCAATTGTTGCCATATTAGAAAAAGGAGTTTATTTTGCCTGTGCATAATATTTGTTGGCCCTACTTTGTGTATTTTTAGAACTCCAGTGATGTTTTGCTATATAACACTTTCATAATTCTCATTTATATCTTCTTTGAACCTACATTGCAATGTCCAAAAGGTACATAGAACAAAAAATCTTGAGACTTAAGAGGGCTCTAGTTATATTTTTTTAATAATAATGACAATGATGATAGTGATAGTGATGAACCCTATTACGATGAAGAGGATAATGATGATAATTGTAATATCATCCTTGAGATTTTTAAGCATATAACATGCACCTAAAACCTCAAATGGATATCTTACATAATTATGCCAGTAATGCACAGATCAGTCTTAGTTATAGTTACATAATTACAAATTTTAAAAAATGTATGCTCAGAGTCTTGAACATAAGAAGTGATTGAGTATATAGGGTTTAGATGCTAGACCATGATATTACTCAAAATGATTTTTGATTTGGGTAATTATGGATAGATATAAAGCATTGTGTTCAGATGAATTCCCTGATATATAGTACTTAAAAACTGCTCAGTGTTGCCTAAAATAATAGAAGTAATATTGTTAACAAAAATTATTAGTGAAAAAAAGATGATGCTGTAAATCTGTTACTGACTATATTCTTTGAATAATCTGTTACATATTGGTGCATATGTCAACATTGTCTATCATTTTGGAGTTCTATTTTCAATACTTTGTCTTCTTATGAACTTTCATATCATTTGGTATGTGGACTAATGAGTTATTTGTATCATTAAGGGATATATTAATATATACTAAAATCTCATGGGACTATTAGTCCCAAATCCATTTATCTTGCCTGTCTTTTTCTACCAATTGATAGAAACTCAAGCAAATTCTCTACCAAGATGAGAATCTCATCATCCACGTGGGAATGTTATGATACTTTACTATTTGATTCAGCATGAATAAGAGTTGGATAATAACTTCAGTTTCTAGTTTGAAATCGATGTCAAATCTGTATCTTACTTTGACGACTTATTCAGAACTTTAAAATTTGAGCTACAAGTATAGTTGCATGCTGTAATTGTAAGAGTCAACATATACTCTGCTTTTCTATGTTGTATTTGTCTCTTTATTACCTATCAGCACTGAAATTAATTAATACAATATGTCTCTTTCAATGCCTCTAAGACCTAGAATACTTGTTGCCAATTTAGGTCTATAATTGTTATTTCCACTTCTGGAAAATTGGATACTATCTTTTAAGATGAGTATCTAAAACTTAGTAACAATTAATTGATGGTTAAACTCTATAAAGTTTAACTTTCAAAAATTCCTCAAGGATCCTCAAAATAATGGAGACATTCATATTGATTATGGATTATGTACAAAAATATAAAAGGCTTAATCCATAGTCTATGTCAATTCCCAGGAAAGGGGTAACATGGTTTTTATATTATATCAACAACCAATATGATGCTGATTCAATATTTATTTTTTAATATTTTAATTCATGTGTCATGGGAATACATAAATATAATATAATAGATAAAATGTATTGAGGGTTGGATTTAACAAAGATGATAACAAGATTTATTATGTTATCTATATAATCCAACAAATGCTATTTCTGTGATGGAGAAGTAAAATCATAAACAAAAGTCAGTATTCATTCTAAAAATCAAAATGTCTCAGTAGTCGCAATTTAGCAGAGGGCCTGGAAGTTCCCTGGAGAATCACTAGCACTATGCCAAAGTTCTAAGGAGCTGGTACTAAAATATACAGAAGATAGCAAAACATAATCAGAAGGAAAAGCAGCTAAAATGTTGCCCTCCTCTCTTCCAATTATTTTCCACCTGGAACAGCACATTTGGTTTGTGCTTCCCATTTCAGTGGGAATTTTTTCTACCTTCTGCTAATGTACCCTATAAGTCATCTCTGGAAATGCACCACGTACACTCCCAGAGGCATGACTAACTATTCCTAGACCTCTCTTCATCCAGTCAAGTTGTTGGTCAGATAGTGCAGTTTACTTTATCTGTACGTTTTACTCACAGTCTCCTCACCATATAAACTGTAGCTGAGCATGACCTTAGTTGAATGGAAGACGGATGAATGGCCCATAGCTCAACAAAATTGTCCCCAGGAATCTCTCAAATTCACAGCCTCTTTTTATACATGTGTATGCACATACATACATATACATAAAAATCCTCACTGCATAAATATGAGCTGTTCAGTCTGTGTAAATTGAACGTTATACTTCTTTTCGTGTTATAATGATCACCATTATTTTCACTCTGACCCTAAATCTTATTTAAATGCATCTTGAAATTTTTTAATTCTATTGCTACTTCTCAACTATTAATTTAAAACTTGTCAGCTTTCACTGTCACTAGCAAACTCTCTAGATGAATTTTCTTTAGATCCGCACTCTTAAAAGTACTTAACATAACTGATTTTTATTATATTTTTATCATATTTGTTAGGAATGTTCCTAACATGAGCCCTCTGCCGAAGCAAAAATCCCAATTAAGTCAAATGACAACAAGCCAAATTAAAGGAGGTCCAGGTTTAATGCGATTTCTGCTCTCTCAGGTCACCCGGGGTGGGGGGATAAAGGGGGAAACCACTAACTCAACCACAGGGGGGAAAAGAAAAGACCACAAAGAGACTTTCCTGGGAGCAGTTTAAATAGACTGGGGGAGTGGTCAAGATTTGGCAGGTTGCCTTGCCCCTCCTCCGAGGGAGGGGCCAAGGTTTTGGCGGGCACAGGGACAGGGGCGGAGCCTACAAAGATGGAGGCCAGAGACTGGGACTTACAATATTATATTTTAGTCTGGAGTATGGCCATATGTGCGCCACATTGAGCATATCTGGTACAGGTGCAGATCAGAAGGGAGTTTTGGATTACCTGTTACTGAAGTCACCGATGGTGATGAGCTGCTAGGTGGATCCTGCGAACTGAACTAAGATCCTCAGAAAGAATATAAATCCTTGAACAGCTATTTAACATAGTCGATAAATTAAAATTATCTTTTTATTCTTCTCTCATACAATACATCCCAACCACAGCTTCCCTTCCCTGACCTCCTTCAATCACACCCCCACACACTCACACCTTCTTTATACCCTAAATCCCTACTTCTCCTTCGTGTCCCTTCAGAAGAGAACAGATCGTGGAAAATAGCAACCAAACTTGGCATAACAAAACACAATAAGACAAGGCAATTACCTTCATATTAGGACTGGACCAAACAACCCAGTAAGAGAAAATAGGTCCACTACAGGTGAAATAGTCAGGACCACACCCACTTCCATTGTTAGGAGTCTGACAAAAATTACAAGTTAAAGAACAATAGTATGTATACAGAGGGCATGGTGCAGACACATGCAGGCTCCATGACTGCTGCTTTCATTTCTAAGACCCCGTGATCCCTGCTTAATTGATTCTGGGGGCCATGTTCTCCTGGTGTCCTTGACCCCCCCCCCCACTCATACAATCCTTCTTGCCCCCTCTTCCTTAGGGCTCCCAAGCTCCACCTAATGTTTGTCTGTGAATCTCTGTATCTGTTCTCATCAGTTGCTGGAGAAAGCCTCTCTTATGATGGAGAATTCTTAACCCCTAAGATAATATTTTCTTAGAACCATTTGAGAAAGGAGACAAAACATGACATTAAGTTTCCGACTCCTAGCTTTTTTTCTCTTTAGATACATTTTTTTAATTAGCCAAGAGTTTATGTGTTCATTTCTTGGATTTTAAGTACTTTTCTATGACTTTGTTGCTCTATGCTGTTGGGTTTTTTTCATTTGTTGTCTTCTGTAGTATTTAATAACTATACAACTGTACCCAGTCATCTTAGAGGGTTTCTCCTCTCAATTGATTTTGCAGAGGCCTGACTATTCCTTTAGTTTCCTGTTGTTATAAACTTTAATTAGGTTGAATTAGTGCAGAGCACTAATGGTCTCCCACCAGCATGACATTATAAACTGTGCAATGTTTAAATAAAGTTTGATGTATTTACAGCCTCAAATATTTATCACTTCTTTATATAAAAAGCCTTTTAGAATTTTTCTTGCAGATTATTCATTGCTATCTATAATCATTCTACCTTATCTACACGAAAATCGTTGCTCCTATCTGTGACTCAGAAGTCATTGGATAACATCTTCCCACCTTACCCAACACTTTTTCCTCAGGTAAACACCTTGCTAAGTTCAGTTCCTATGCACTCACTATTCTGAGATTAAAAGTGAATGACATCATGTGGTATTCAGTTTTCACAAGAAAAGTTAGTGCATCTGCTTACAGAAACCATGTATGGATTTTCATAACAGCTTTCTTTACAGTAATATAAAATGTAAATAAGTAAATATGTATCAATCAGTGAAAGGATATAAATATGATGTAATCTTTCTGGAATTAAAGTCTTATCAAGATATTAGAGGCTGTCCTCTGATCTCTATGTGAAGTCATAACACACACACACACACACATACACACACATGCATATATACACATATTAAACAGTTAACTAATTTTACATATGATAGGAACCAGACATGGTAGGTTAGAGCTGAAACTCCACCATAGTTGAATACAGTCATGTTAAGAATTACATAATGGAGTGTTTCTCTGGTGTAGGAGGTCCTTTTGTCTATGTGTTGCTTTTATCAGTTAATGAATAAAGAAACTGGCTTAGCATGATAAGGTAGAACAGAGTTAGGCAGGGACAACTAATATGAATGCTGGGAGGAAGAAGACAGAGTCAAGGAGAATCCATGGAGCCACCAGATACTGATCCTGGGAATTTTACCTAGTAAGCCACAGCCTCATGGCAATACACAGATTAATAGAAGTGGGTTAAATTAATATGTAAGAGTTATTCAATAAGAAGCTAGAAATAATAGACCAAGCAATGATTTAATGAATACAGATTCTGCTTGATTATTTTGGGTCTCAGCTAGCTGGCAGGATGGGAACCAAGAAGTGGGCCCTCTTTGCAACAAATTGGTCCCAATGTAGTGGACTAAATCCATGTAAAACCTGAGAGGGCTTAGAAAGAAACTTTAGACACACACACACACACAAAACAAAGTTTAGCCACTTTTTTTTTCAGCTGGCAGCTTGCCACAGAGAGGTTTTCCTGATTCAGCAGTAGCAGGGAAAAAAGGCATGCAGTTTTGAAATGCCAGCTTATTGATCCATGCTGCCAATATAAACTCCTTCAGGCAGGAGGACTGGCTACAGAGCATTTGAATGGAGTTTATGAGCAGACTGTTGGAACTTGCTTAATGGTGGCATGAACTGGCTGTGGGCCTGGGCAGGCTCTTCCATATTATTTCTAGGAGTTTTTAAGAAGCTCTTGGCATTTTGAGAAGTGCTCCTGGACAATAAAGGATTAAAGATTCACAATAGGACAGATTCAGACATAAAAACCTCTAAATGGGTCACAGTGATGGATAAATGTGTGAAGGCTTGGAAGAGGGAAGAAAAAGAGTATAGAAAGTTGAAAAAAAGGGTAAGTCTTCAAAGAGACAGAGTGCAGACAGTCATAGATTAAAGAAGTAAAGATAATAAAATAAATATTAAAAAGTAATGGAGTACAAACAAGCCATACAAAAATGAAATATGCACAAAGAGTCTGGATAATGTATATTATTGTGACTATGAAAGAGGTAAATACAGAGAGACATTTCGTTATATGGGCTGTTAAGATAAACCAGCATATATATTATTAAGGTATTTTGACTTTAAAATTTGAGTCTAAGGATATATTGCTTTGAAAAAAAGACTCTTTTTTCTCCATAAAAGATGAGAACCTGTGGATTGCTCCTAGGCTGGTGTGGTTTGATGGAACAAGAAACTGTGAAAGGTCACTATGAATAACCTCAAAAAAATCACTTTGCCCAACTGCCGACTGAGATGAACCTAGCACACAGGATACACCATGAATGACCTGATTAACAGCAACCCCAATCAGCAGAAGCTGTATGAACAGAACTATGTTCATATTCCCAAATATTGTTTATAATTGTTCATTTACACTTAAAGGGGGATATTGTATAGAAATGAATAATTTTCATTGGTATGAATCTTGGTTTATTGATACAAATTTAAGATCAATTTTGTTATATGTATATGTATTTCTTATCTTCATTAAGGTCTTTGTGTAGTTTATTTAAAAATATAATGTGTATTTAAGAAATATAAGTTAAAAATACTCATCTGTAATAGTCAAGCTTTTAGTCATGTTAGTTAGATTTTTCTAGGTGTATAGAGTTATATTTCAGTTAGATAGGTATTCTTCGAATCTTTCAGAGACCTTCAGACTATAGCATTTACAATTTTGCTTTTAATAACTTAGGGCCTTTCATGACAATGAAACACATTTGCTCCTGGCAGAATTAATTACTTTGAGAGGAAGATGAACATTGAAGAAACTCCTTAGCCATTTGGGCAAGAAACTGCTCTTGCCAGGACTGCTTAATGGACATGCAAGTCCCACAGAGAAATGACTGCTGAACTTGCCTAAAGGTGAGATGGTCCTTCAGGGTTCCTGCTTCATGGAAGAGTCTGATAGACATTCTTCAGGATACAGAAGAAAATGACTAACAAACTGCCAATATAGGTGGAACTGTCTTTGAAATTTCTTGCTTCATGGAAAAGTCTGCTGGGTATTATGGGCCTGTAGGCTGAAGACAGATGCCCCAACTGTACAGAAGGACTTTGGGTGATTATACAGGCAGCAAGATGTCTGTGTAATTTCTAGAGTGTTGGAAGTTGCTTACAATGCACATCCTGTTAACTGAGGTAATATTATATCCTTCTGGAGTCTTTGATGTAGCTGAAGAATTATAGCTATAGTTTTTCTTAGTTATGATAAAAGATAAAGTAGGTATAAATATTGTAACTGCAATTCTTGTTTGATACCTGTTTTGTTATATATAGTTTTACTATGTTAAAGTTAAAACCTTCCATTTTGTTTAAATAGAAAAGAAAAATGGTGTGGGAGGTCTATGTGTTACTTTTATTGGTTAACAAATAACAAAATTGGCTAGGCATGATAAGGTAGAACAGAGTTACGTGGGGAAACCTAAACAGAATGCTGGGAGGGAGAAGACAGAATCAGGGAGAAGCCATGGAGTCACCAGAGATAGATGCTGTGAATTTTACCCAGTAAGCCTCATGGCGATATACAGATTTATAAAAATGGGTTAAATTAATATGTAAGAGTTAGCCAATAAAAAGCTAGAGCTAATAGGCCAAGTATTGATTTAATGAATACAGTTTCTGTGTGATATTTTTCAGGTCTAAGCCAGCAGGGCAGCTAGGAACCAATAAGTAGAGCCTCCCTGGGACACTACTCAGAAGTGAAAAACAATAACATTTTGAAATTTTCAGGCAAATGGACAGAATTAGAAAAAAATCCTGAGTGGGGTAACCCAGACTCCAAAAAACAAATATAATATATACTCATGCATGAGTAGATTTTAGACATAAAGAAAAGAACAACCAGACACAGGCCACAATCCCAGAGAACCTAGGTAAAAAAGAGAACCCCAAGAGAAACATACATGAATCTGCCTGGAAGAAGAAAAAAAGACAAGATCTCCTGAGTAAATTGGAAGCATGGGCGCAGAGCAGAAGGTAGAAGAAGAGAGGGGAAGATGAAAGGGGAGTAGGGAAAAATGTATACCACAGTCCTATCCATACAATTAAAAAAAAGAAATGCCACAAAAACCATGGTGAGCTTACACAGAAGAAAGTAAAAGAATCTAATATCAATCAGTGAGGCAGTGGCTAGAACTCAGAAGTAAAACAGTTGTGTTTCATAAGTAAGACACTGAGCTGATTTCCCAGCATCCAAAAATAATCAAACTGATGGAGAACAGACACAGGAAGAAATTCCTATTAAGACAGAAATTTTCATTATTTTTACTATCTTTTTATAGGCTTTGTATTCACCAAAGATTATATACTATATATAAAGTTTATTCTTAAAATCACAAAATTTTATAAATCAGGAAGAGGGTCATGTGAAATGTGTGACTGTGTTATCAAAATGAAAAATCTAGACTACTGTTCAAAGTGACTTCATTTTCCTCCCACTGGCATTAGTCCCACACAAAGCATTCACTTTCAAGTATTACTTTTTTCATTTTGTTTCATTTTATAACCTAACCCTTTATAGTTATTAGGACAATAATGAGTCATGCAGACTCAAACAGTTTCTAAAGTGAGTAATATATAATGGAGACAATTAACTACCTGAGCAATCACCCAAAGACTCATTAGCAATCTTGAAGCAACCAACCTCAGCTAAGGCCTAGCATAATTGACAGACCATTTTCAGAGGCAGGAAATTTTTCAGAACCATCTTACCCTGTCTTAGCAAGATTTGAAAGACATTTTTATTGTGTCCTGATATCTATTTTTGGATATATATATATATATATATATATATATATATATATATATATATATGGGGAAAAATTCAAGAAGTTCTCATTATAAAGTTGAGTCTATCACCTTGGGGATAATTGCTATTACTTTCTCCTCCCAAAATTAGCACATGCCCTTTGCCAGTGTTCATTGTTTTTCATAACTTTTTTATTTCATCAGCAGTAAAAGGCACTATAATCCTTAATGAGTCTATACCTGCTAATTGACAAAGGCTCAATTTACCTTTTACAATTATTTCAGAGACCTTTTCCACGTATGTTTTTAATTTTTTGCTTGGTTTATATAGTTAAAAAGATCCTTTCTAAGATAATATCATCCCTCTGCATTAAAATTGCCATAGGAGAAATTCTGGAAGGCAATATCACTAGAATACAATTAAGATTTGGCTTCACCCTACCCACATGTGCCTGCTGTAATTTCTCTTCAACAATTGTCAATACCTTTTCTGCTTCAGCTGTTCTCTGGGACTATTTAAGTCCTTATCACCATCTAAAGTTTTATGCAAATGAACGATTAGATCAGGTGTTATCCCAAAAGCTGGTCATAGACTAGTGATGTCTTCTAATAATCTTTGAAAGTCATTAAGAGTCCACAACTGGTCTCTCTTAATTTGTGCCCTTTCTGTTCTAATTTTTTGCAAACCTATTCTGTAACCTTCATAATTAACATAATCTCCTCTTTGAATATTTTCAGGAGCAATTTGTAATCCACATTTAGGCAAAACTTTCTTTACTTCTTCAAACATCCTTTCTGCATTCAAATCAGATAACAAAATTTTATCCATGTAATGGTAGATTATAAACTTAGGAAATTGCTTATGTATTATTTCCAATGGCTGACTGACAAAGAATTGGCACAGGGTGGGGCTATTGATCATTCCCTATGGGAGGACAGTTCATTGATATCTCCTAGTAGGCTGGGAATTATTGTAAGTAGGCACCATGATGGCAAACTTTTCTCTATCCTTTTCTTTGAAGGTATAGTGAAGAAACAGTCCTTTTAATCAATCACAATGAAAGGCCATCTCTTTAGTAACAGAGAAGGCAGAGGAATTCCTGATTCTAGAGGGCACATAGATTGAATAACCTTGTTGACAGCTCTCAGATCTGTCACCATTCTCCATTTTCCAGATTACTTTTTAACAGCAAATAAAGGAGAATTCCAAGGGCTGGTAGATTCTTCACTATGGAGAGCATCTAGTTGCTTTTGTACCAGCTGTTTTATAGATCTTTGTCTATAATATCTTCTAATATTTTCCCAAAAATATAAGGGTTTGGGACCGCAAAAACCCTCATAATAGTGTAAGTAAGGAGGTTATTGAGACCTTGAAAGATTAAATTGTTTATAATAAATCTTACCTGTGGTTTAGTTTGTGGGACCCTGTCCTCCCTGATCCTTGAGGCCAAAACACTGGATGCAAATAATGTTTATGCTAACCAGCTAAGCTTCCTGCTAATTCTGTCCTTGGTTCTGTTTCAGCCTGGTACATTAGCCTGAGGGATCTATTTTACTTTAAAATGGTAATTTCTCAACCTGCCTCAAAGAAGCTCAGGCGCCAAGGCCCATTTAACCTGTCTGACATTGCCTTGAACCCTCGACCACCTGCCTGGGGAAAAACTCCCACAGAGGCCAGTTTCCCCAGCCCCCTCTGGGTGGGAGGAGTTTTCCTTTACTGGGGCCAAAGGTATTTTAACCCTGGATTTAGTTGAATAAAAGGGCATTCTCTTCTTGAGGATGACTGGAACTCTGTATCTGTGTGTGTGCGTCTTGTGCTTTAACCCCTAGGACAATATGGAACACGTGGGATGTGGGTGGCATGAAAGGACGACCCCTACATTAGTTAGCTGAAGTAAGTGCAATAACTGTTACCTCTCAGTAGGCGTTGTGCACTGGGAACCATGTGCTGGTTTAAATCTGATTTTTATCATTCAATGCTAAAAAATATGCTCAGATTAAAAACAGTTGCTTAATATAAATCAGACTGTGTGCTCCCCAGATGTTCCTGATTGGTCAGCGGTCACACAAACATTAGAATAGCAAATGAAGACAAATTGTTAGAAGTTGTGGAACAGCTGGCTTGGCCTGGGGAAGCCTGCATCTCTCCTGAGTTTCCATAGTGAGTGCTGGTGGAAGGCAAGCAGTGGGGTGATCAGGAACTTGAAGCTGCTCCGAAGCATTTAATGAGAAAATATAATGAACCCCAGCCAATCCATAGAAGAAAAGCTGCTGCATAAGAATTCTATATCCAAATGAACTGTTGGCTCCAGGCACAGGCCACAGCTGAGGTGGGTAAGACAGAACTCATGTCAAGCTGGCGGAGCTCCAAGCCTGGCAGAGGACATGCAGGCACTCAGAACTGGGGATGCTAAACCAAATGCTTGGGTGCCAGGTGATGCCAGAAATCACAAAATAATCCCACACTAGTTCACAATTATGAATATTAAAGATTTATTTATTCAAGGAAGACTTACAGATCACTGTTCTAGGTAATAGTCCTCTGCACAAATGGGGAACAGGAGCAGAATCTAGAAGTCAGAAGCAAGAACTGGAAGCAAGAGAGAGAGAGCATGTTTTACAGAGGCATTTATAGTATAAGAGACCATGCCCAAGTGGGCCGATATCTCAAAGGCTATTGGCTGAAAGAGCAGAAGATGCTCCCACAGCATCATATCTTAAAATATATTGGCTGAAGGAGTTGAATGTGCTGTAGGAATATATCTCAGCAGTGCTATGCCTACCATTTGAGAATTTATCACTTATTTCCCTTCCCAGACATTTTGAAAGGCAATCTAGGTAGAGGCAGGACTAACATTCAGGGGGAAGTCTGGGAACAAGCTTCCTTATCTCCCAATTTACAAATGCTCTTTGAGCTAAAAATGGCATGGTAGACCAATCCTTCCTCCAGAAATCCCTGCATTCCTGTTGTAGTATTCTGAGTACCACACTAGATTGAGGAAGGTAAACTACTCTGGTTGCCTTTTGGCTGTTAGGATTTCTAGTACCTGTATGAGGTAGATGTTCCTTCCTTTGCCTTGTTTCCTGCTACGCTATTTTCTCTTTTTTTCTTCATTTGTGGGGGCTTTTATAATTCTGAACAATATATATATATATATATATATGTGTGTGTGTGTGTGTGTTTATATGTATGTGTGTGTGTGTATATATATATATATATTTCACATCAAAAGCTTGTCCTTTATGTATGAAATGTTTTGCTGTGTAGATTTTTGTATAGTTATATTTTAGTAAACTTCTTCAATGATTTTTCTCATTTGAGGTTGTTATGGTCCTCAGCATTTAATTTTTATATTGTAAACATTTATAATCATTATCAACAGGAAAGTTAACAGGGATAATCACACTTTTCAATGAGTTTGGATAACTGTATTTACCAAAGAACCTAGCTTGTCCATCTATCCCAGAGTAGAGAGGAAAGCTTGGCTCATGGGCCAAATCTAATTCAAATAAAATTTGATATTATTCATGAGCAAATATTTTTATATGTCTCAAAGCTTTAAGAAGAAGAAAACAAACATTAAATTTAAATTTTAGTGTTCAGAAATAGAACTTTACCAGCTGGACTGGGACTGAACGAGCATGTGATCAAACCAGATTCTCTGAATGTGGCTGACATGGGGGGTGACTCCCCCCAAGGTCCAAATGAAGACTGAGAAGCCATTGACAATGGCACTGGGTCTTGTTTCGTCTGCATGGACTGGCTTTTTAGGATCCTGGCCTGTTTGAATGTTCACCTTCCTGGACCTGGAGGGAGGGGGGAGGAACTTGGATTTCCCACAGGACAGGAAACCCTGACTGCTCTTGGGAATGGTGAGGGAGGAGGAGAGGGAGTGGGGGGAGCAGGAGGGTATTGGGAGGAGGGGAGGAAGTGGAAAGAGTGTTTTTGGATACTTGAATAAACAAGTCTAATGGAAAAAAAAAGAAATAGAATTTTACTCAACACAGTCACACACCTTCATTTCAATATCATTTGAAGCCATTACCTCTAAAAGTTGAGAACTGATTGACTGCAGCAGAGACTTTGTGATCTCTACAACCTAAAGTATCTTCTAACTGGCTCTTTTTGGAATAGTGTGAGCTAATTCCTGGCATATACCTTCTCAGTGTTTTCTCTAAACATATGTAGTTGAAGACAAAAATTATGAAGACTATTTTCATATATCCATTCCTGGTATAATTTGTATCAAACAGAATGTACAAATGGTTCTGATGAGGCTAAAACCTAATAACACTTTCAAAGTAGAAAGCATTGTGTGTTGAAAATGCACTTAATATCACTATATTACAGAATATCAAAAGATAGACTGACATATCTTAAACATGCTCCAGAATTTGCATTGATTTATATTTGGGAAAGAATCTTCTAACACTGAGATTATTTTGTATTAAACCATTAACTGTGTCAAGGAAGCAATTGCATTCCATATCCACATGAATCAGAGAACAAAGCAAGGGTAAAGAGTCAATGTTTGCACTTGTGATCATGTGACTAGGATCTGCAGCTAGCTGCTGCTGCCTAGCAACACAAAGAACATTGTGACATTATTAGTCCAGGATGATACAAAAATTCAATGTTTGAAATAAAAATTCTACTAAATGAACATTGCCTTTGAAACGCGTAAAAATCAAACCATCAAAGGGCCTCTCTCATGTGTAAGGTTCATTTGACAGACATGAAAGTCAATGGCTTTTATCATCTGTCATTTTTTCTGTTTTTCTATTATGAATGTAATCACAACACATGAGTTTATGTTTTTATTCCTACAGCACAAAAATGATTTTATACTCTCATGCATAATACGTGAGAGATATCACTGCTGTAAAATCTCATTACTATTTGTGTTTTCATCTTTTTGGTGAATGCACAATGATATCTCCCTGTGATGAAAAATAACTTTTCCTTGTGAATACTGATACACAGAATAGCTTAATACTTTGTTAAACCTTGTATATTCTTTATCTAAAGCAGTATTTTATTTATTTCAGTTGTCTTTTATATTTTATTGTATTAATTGCTTGCAATAAATTGCAGAAGTACTTTATCGGGCACTTTGGTTTTGCATTTATGTGTATACATATTTTCATCCCATATCACATTTTATCCTTTAAAGATGATGTCTTTCAATGATTTGAAGTGCTAAATCCTATAGATCATGCTTATTATTTCCATGTATTCTGCTTAATAAAAGTTTCCTTCCTCCCAGACACAGTAATATGCTCTCCTATTTTTTCTTTAATCGACTTCTAATTTTGTGTGGTGGTAGAAGTGGTGGTGGTGGTAGAGGTGGTGGTGGTGGTGATGGGATGGTGGTGGGTATGTATGTGTGTGCAAGTGCATGCACATACGCATTGTTAGTGAGTGGGATCAGGTTCAGCTTTTATAGTGAGAATTCATCCAGTCACTTCCAAATATGAGAATGTCACTTCACCCTATGAACATGATGCACACCTTTCATTTATATATTTCCTTTCATTTTTCTCAAGGATGTTCTAGAATTTTCAGTGAAGAGGTTTTATTTATATATTAGGAAAAAATATTTTTAAGTAGTCTGTAATTTCATGCTGTCTGTTTTTTCACATTGCTGTGATGACATATTTAATCAAAACAATTTAATAGGGAAAGAATTTTTTCCATCTCACAGTTCACGGGACAATCCATCACTGTGGGAGTCAAATCAGCAGGAGCCCAAGGAAGCTAACAACATGACCACACTGCATCCATTACAAGAGACAGAGAGCAGCAAGAGAGTACATATTCATCTCCACTCTGTTCTCCACTGTATGCAGTCTGGACAGCCACCCAGGAGAAGAACAGGTCACAGATAAGGTGAGTTTTCCCATATCCGTTGGTGTAATCCCCCACAGGCATGCCCAAAGCTTATTTCTCAGATGTTGCTAGAGTCTGTCAAGATGACAAGTGACACTAGCCTTCACAGGTACCTTTTATTGTACTTGATTTCAATTTTTTTCACATATTTCAAACTTTAATCTTGCTAAATTCATTAGTTAATTTAAGTGGATTAGGGAGAAATGACTTTTAATGTTTCATGTATATAACAGTAGTAACTGTAAAATAGGGTAGTATTTATGTTTGCTTTCCCTTTGCTTTTCTTTTTGTTTTTTGTTTGTTTGGTTTGGTTTGGTTTTTTGTTTTTTAAGGCAGAAATTCTCTGTGTAGCTGACTGTCCTGGAAATCACTCTGTAGACCAGGCTGGCCTTGAACTCAGAAATCCACCTGCCTCTGCCTGCTAAGTGCTGAAATTAAAGGTGTGTGTGACCACAACCACTAGGCTCATTTACTCTTTATCATCAAGAAATTCCTGATATAATATTGACTATTATTAGAAAAGTGTATATGCTTACTTTTTCCCTAATACTCATAAAAATTTCAATGTTCTTATAACATTAAGCATATAGCTATTAGCTAGCATTTCATATTCTTCCTTTACTTGAAAAAATCCACCCTTTATTTCGTTATTATGGGGTCATGAATAAAGGAAATGCTTAATATTTGTTTACATTTAAAGGGGGACACAATGAATCTTGGATTATAGATACAAATTTCTGCTCTTAAGGTGTTGTTTGTGCAGCTCATTTAAAATGTAATGTATCAATAATGTATAGGTTATTAGATAGTCATCTATAATAGTCAAGTTTGTAGTCAAGTTAGTTAAGTTTTCTATATATAGAGAGAGAGATTTCAGTTATTTAATCTTCAAACCTTTCAAAGACTACAGAATATGGCTGTTAAAATGTTTTAAGAACTTAGGACTTTTCATGACATGCATCTGCTCCTGGCAGTTCCTATCTATTTCAACAGGATTAAGGGCATCAAAGAGGCTCCTTATGACATTGGTTAGCCATTTGGGCAAGAAACTGTTCTTGGCAGGACTGCTTGATGTTATACTGTATGAATTGGACATTCAGGATGCACAGAAAAATGACTGCTAAACTTACCTAAAGGTGAGACAGTCCTTCAGGATTCATGTTCCATAAAAGAGTCTGCCAGATACTCTGCAGGACACAAAAGAATGTGACTTACAAACTGCCAATATAGGTGGAACTGTCTTTGAAATTTGCTGCTTCATAGAAAATTCTACCAGATACCACGGTCTGTAGATGTGTGCCACAAAGACACAGAAGAACTTTGGGTGACTGTTCAGGCACTGAGATGTCTCTGTCAATTCTAGAATTTTGGAAGTTGCTTACAATGCACTTCCTATTTGCTTGGTAATATTATATCCTTCTGGGGTCTTTGATGGAGTGAAGAATAGATCATTTAAATTATAGTTGTCCTTAGTTATGATTAAAGATAAAGTAGATATAAATATTGCAACTATAATTCTTACTTAATACCTGTTTCGTTATATGTAATTTTACTATGTTATAGTTAAAACCTTCCTTTTTATTTGAATAGAAAGGGGGAAACAATTTAGGAAGTCCTTTTGTATATGTGTTGATTTTAATGGATATTGAATAAAGAAGCTGCTTTGGCATGTGGCAGGGCAGAGTAGATCTAAGCGGGAAACCTAAACTGAATGCTGGTGAAATGAAGGCAGAGTCAGGAGAAGTCATGTAGCCACCACTGGAGACAGACACACAAGAACCTTTCTGGTAGGCCACGAACTTCATGGTAAAATATAAAATAATGGAAATGGGTTCATTTAAGATAAAAGAGCTAGCTATCCATACACTTAAGTGATTGGACAAGCAGTGATTTAATTAGTACAGTTTCTGAGTGATTCTTCCAGGTCTCAGTGGCTGGGAACAAATGAGCAGCCTCAGACTACAAAAATTACCACAAATTCTTTAATATGAAAAGTAATTTATTAAGACAAGTGTGGGTTTCACATTGCCTAGGGATGCAATAAAAAAGGATTACAAGATTCTTAATAAACATCATTGACAGGGAGACAAATTTGTTTCTTAGTTTGAAAAATAACTTCACGGACAAATTATCTAATAGGTAGTAAAAATGTGCTATATGTTGTGTAATAATAACATACTGACAAAACTGTTAAAATTTTGATGGAAAAATGAACAAATAAGTCACAATGTTTTAAAAGATTTAAAAGATAACAGAAGTCTGATTTAGGTGTGATTTTAAAACCACCTGTACATATTTCTAACACAAGCATACATTTGAGAAAATGCATTGAACCCCAGAACATTCCTTTTAATCATAGAAAGTAGGTAGCTTGTTCTTTCTCACCATAAATAATATTCTAAGTACCAAATATATTGAGAATAAAATAGGATATTCCTCAAATTTGTAAAGAATAATGTGGGGCTTATATTTTAAAAAAATACTGAAGACAAATGCTTATTTTTGATTTTGATTAGAAAGAAAACTTGATCATCCAAATGATTTTTTATTTATATTATCGACAATGAATATGCTCAAAATACATGCTATACATGAAAGTATTATCTCAATACTATGTACAATTAATATATCTTATGAAATATTGATTAAAAACTTGACATTTATTATTGAATTATTATTAATATCCCCAAAACTCAAGGGATAAAGTCTTTCTGTTTTATACACCTCAGAGATTAAGAGGATGGCACTTCTATATTGCTAGCAGGAATGAACTTGATAATTATTTTTTCTTTAGGGTTCAACTACTCGCATGAGAAGCCCCTAAGGGGAACAGTGGTTCACAATCATCTCCTCAGGTACAAATAGATCCAAATGGAATTAGCACTTAATAATCGAAGATTGAGAGGCCATTAGATCAGTCTTCTTGCTCTTCTTAGTTGACTCCTCTTTTAATTCAGTCAAATCCATAAAATCTTACACCAGGTAAACTCCACTGTTTTTTCGGGTCACCATTGGAATCTATATTTTATGACCAAATTATCTGGTGTGTGTGTGTGTGTGTGTGTATGTGTTTTCATGCATATGCTTTATAAAACTAAAATTAAAATCATACATAACCAGCTACACTTACCCTGTTGATAATATTCAGGTGAGTCACAAAGTTCTACTTGGTTTGATAAAGTATTGTAGCTAAAATATAACTTTGGAAGATGGTTAAACAGTCTTATTATATAAACTGATGGAACTATTGTTTATATCCGTTGGGGAAGAAGGCACCATATGCTGCATGACAGAGGGCACAAAGTATAGTGCATAGAGAGCACTACTCCCAGGTACTCCATATCTGTCCTAACCCCAAAGTCTTTGCTTTCTCCCCTATATCAAGCCCATTTGTGTTAATAATTATTATAAACAGTGAAATTAACACATAGTGCAGTGCTTGGTGAGGTCAGAAATCCCTTTAACTAAATAGACATTGACATTAATGTACTTCTCCTACCCTTCCAGATAAAAATAGAGTCCATCCATAAACTAACACAAATATTCATAACTCTTAGCACACTTAATAAGCCGTGATACTCAATATCAGGAAGGACACCCTTCTCTACTGACAATGGAGAATTTGGAGTTAAAGTAATTTATTCATATTTGTTTTATGTACATTGATTGTTTAGCCATGAATGTTGGGTCCATTGGAGCTGGAGTTATAGACAGTTGTGAGCTGCCATGTGGTTCTGGAATCTGATTACAGGTCCTCTGGAAGAGCAATAGATGATCTCAACCACTGAGCTACTTGTCCAGTCTGGAATCTGGTGTTCCTAAAGATAATCTTAAAAAAATAGCAAATCATTTCTGACATATTTTTTTCTATCATTACCTTTCTCCCCTGATTTTAACTCTCATGTCAAATCACAGATGTTTTAAGAAAAAACTATTAAAGCATTTTCAGCCTTGGACACTATCCTGATCCTCATATTTCCTTTTCACAGGATTACTATGATCAGTGTTGCAAATATATTGAAAAAAATCAAATGATATTTTTACCTAATACCTTGTCAGGAAGAGAAAGTCTAAATCATGGTTGTCAGTGGCACAGGCCACATGAGAGTATGTTTTTAATACTTACAGAAGTGTTAAACTGGGAATGTGGTATTCATTCAAGCTTACTGTTTAAATTGGATGTGAGTGGAAGCCATACACAGAGAGACTCTGAAGGAAGAGGGAAAGAGAACAAGCCAGTGCAGGACATCCTTCTCCACTGTGCTGCATACTTTTTCTGGAGGCTTCCAGTTCTTTACAAAAAATGTCAAACTATCAGTAACTATTTTGAGAGTAAAAAAAAAAATGCCAAACTGCTACTCCAGACAACAGCCATTGGGAATAAGTCAAGATGGTAAATATGTAAAATGAATAGAAGAAAAAAGAGAAGAGGTTTGAAGCATCCTTACTGTCCATCAGAATTTATGTTAATAGCTGTTAAAAGCACTGTCAAAATAATATTGATAAGGAATGTCTCTATCCAGTCCCTAAGCCCCAAGTTTGTTCTGTTGATTCAGACAATCACATCCCCTCAGACATCTCGTTTGAATTCTAAACTCATATAGTTTCCTGCTCAAATATCCATTCAGTCTATGATAATCATCAAATTGAGTATGTTCAAAGCAGAAAAATTGCTCCCTAACCCCACCCTCCAAAAACATCTTTAATGTATGTTTATCCTGTATTTAGCAAGTGATGACTTCTTAAGCTCATACAAGTCATATATATCATCCACATCAAGTGAATCTCACCTCTTTTCTTGTTAACCATGTCTGCATTACCAATATACTGAAGTCACACCTTTCTGCATGACAAAACCTCTATGTGAGTCCATAGAAATATTCCGTGGCCCCTTAATGAATATTCTTGACAGAATAAGCAGAACCTGAGAGATCCTTGTGAAATGTCACAGAAAGTGAAATAGCACTGTAAACTTCCACACAGTGGCTATCACAAGCTGGAGTAGAATTTTTTTTAGCACATTTATGTCTTTATTTTTGTTTTGCCGAAGTCAGATTCTGGTATGCAGTCTCACTGCTGCCATGCCCCCATTTGTTCTCTCAAACACACCAGGAATGGCCTCTGGAAATCTTTGAATTGGATGTGCTCTCCAAAGCAAACTGTATCAAGATACTGCCATGGTCGTCTCCTTCACTTCATTTAGAACTCTATTCAACTTGAAGGCACACTGTAAAGCTCCAGTAATTGAAAGTGTCTTAGAATTGACAAGTAATCGATGGAACACAATGTGTACCCACATACAAAACTACTTTATATGAGCATTTGATTCTTTGCATGCTTGCCAAAGAAGTCCAGAAAAGAAGAGAACATTTTCAGAAAATAGGGGCATAATAAATAATGTGTGTTTAATGTAAATGAATACCAACTCCAATCCTATGAAAATTAATTTGAGAAAAGTCAGAAACACAAATGTAGCCATGAAACTATGAAGTTTAAAGAAGAACATATAGGGAAATAGATTCACTAAAGTTCTAAGCTGTTTAGGATGAAGATAGTTATAATTTTAAAAGAAAAAAGTGATGAATTACTTGTCATCAACAGTAGGTTTCATATCACTAAATATTTTAATCAAGAAAATTAATGAAGGAATTGTGGTAGGATTTACTATAATCCTGTTCAGTTAGATTGGTAATTCTAAAGTCTTTTATTCATGTAATTAAATACACCATTGTTTTCAAATGATTTGTTAGATTTAGAACTTTATTTTATCAAGATTAAAAATATATATTCTAATTTACTGAAAAAAAGAACTATACTCAAATCTCACTTCTTCCAGAGTCTTCCTCCACTAACCTTCTTAGATGTGGCCCAACGTTGTTTTAATTTTTTACAGTGGATTTCACTTCTCGATTCTAAATTACATGCTTCTGACTGTACTGATTTCCTCTACTAGAGGGTAGGATTTTTGACAGCATAATTTTGCCTCATTTGGTATTGCAACTATAGGTGTAGAAGCCTCTCAAGGGAAAGAGAGGACAAATGAATGGACAATTGCAAAAGTCACAAATTATAGAATTAGTCTTCCTTGTATATTAAAAAAACTGAAGTTTACACAAAAGAAGTGACAACTTCAAAATCATAAAGGGGAAGGTGATCACAGAAAAGGAGGTGACTAAGCCTGAAAGTAGATGCAATTCTATTTGACTTTAAACCTTGAGCCTATTACTAACATCATTACTAAAATATAATAGCATAAGAAAGTATAGAATGGATGTTATTAAAGAGTTCAAGGTAGACTTGTGGTATGTAAAAGACAAAACAAAAGAAATTTCATGAAATCACAAATTACCTGTGGCTGAGATGTTTTAGGTTGCTTGAAGAAAGATAAACTTTTGCCTGGTAATTGGATGGATATGAGAATAGGAATACTTTCACAATTAGAAAAGAGGAATCCTATAAAATATCAGCAAACTTTCCTTGTCAGAGATCAGTATTTTAGAATTGATAAAGAATAAGGCTTTTTACCTAATTGCTTAGTGATATTTCTCATAGCCCATTATCACTACAATGTTCTAGTGACCTGGACTTACACTTAGTAATTCAGATATATTTTATCTAATCTTTGAAATCAGAGGTCTGTTTTTACTTATTCATTTCAAAGGAGTAATGCTTCATTTCATATAATGTTCTGGAACTGAAGATGTTTGCATTCTCAGGTCACCATTGCTGTATAACAAGTTCCTAAGGTAGAACCCAAGGAACTTCTTGCCACGGGTTAAGTTCAGTATGGAAATGTATACACGTGTCTTCTCCACTACTGTTTTTTCCTACCTTAAGGTGATGTAAGGGTCAATGCAATCTTATTTAAACAAACACAAGCTTAATATGGTTTTAGTACTTAGCAAAGTGTCCAGTAAGCTAACATAATGTTGTGAGAGACCCCAAGAAAAACAGTATCAGAGGGAATTGCTGAGAATTATAACAATGAAATAATGAGCACAATGTAGAAGTTTCCATCCATTCTTGTCTCAGACTCAAAAGGAAACTGTTGTAACAGAGGTACATTGTTTTTTAAATAAAACATGCAAAGATATAGGAACTGAACTTAAGATTTCATAGATTTGAGAAATTTTATAAAAATACATGTAAAGTGGAAAAAATAATGATACTTTCAAACAACATTAACATTCTCTAGTTTCTACCTGTGAAACTGACCCCCCCCCCCGCCTCTCTCTTACATGTGTTGTTCTTCAGTCTTTTTTCACATGAAAAATGTTCACATGTGTGTCCTCAGCACACTGCCTGGCACACAAACACCAATTGTGCTGGTGTTTTTCTTTTCCCTTTCTCACTTTCCTTCAGCAAAAGACAACAACTCCTAGCTCACAGTCCTTTTTATCCCCCATTCTTCTCACATCTCTATGATCCATGAGTAGCAGCGAGAAAAACCTAATTCAAGACCAGAAACTCAGATTGCATATAGACAGATTAGAAGGAAGCAAAATCTTTGTGATTAGAACCAGGGACTGAATAAGCTAGGTAGAAGGGAAACTCAAGCAGCATCAGTAAGAAAAGTTCAGGTCCAAGACATCAGACACAACAGCCGATGGAGACCCAACCCACCAAATGAAAAACCATCTCTTAGTAGGTATGTGAATAACAGAGTTATTCTTCTTTTGCAGGGAAAGCTAGAGCTTCGTTGGTTGCAATACGACTTTCACACTTAAATGTCACATGAGGACAATAAAAGAGAAACCCAGTGGGTTTTACTTCTCAATGCATGGAATACAAATGAAGCAGAGTGAAGTGGAATCTTGATGGTAGGCGATACTCAAACAAGTACTACTAGATTGTTGAGTTTAGATTTTCAAAAATTGGTTCTGCTTAAAAAAAAAACATGTCTTTTGTCAAACTTAAAACTGATAAATACTGCCAACTGGTAATGTTTGCCTCTCTTCATTGAGTCATTCGACTCATGAAAGCTGGGAGAAGAATGAGTCCAGGAAATCACTCTACCTTATTTGTCCTTGAGGGGTTAACAGACAAGCCAGGGCTCCAGATTCCACTCTTTACCCTGTTTCTATTGATCTATGTGGTCTCCATTTCAGGAAACCTGGGGTTAGTCTTTTTAATCAGGATCAGCTCTCAGCTTCACACACCCATGTATTATTTTCTCAGTAACTTGTCATTCATAGACCTCTGCTATTCCTCTGTAATAATCCCAAAGATGTTGGTGAACTTTGTATCAGAGAAGAATTCCACAGCTTTTCCTGAGTGCATGACCCAACTCTTTCTGTTCTCTTTCTTCGGTATTGATGACTCCTACATGCTAACCGTCATGGCATATGATCGTTACATTGCTATTTGCAACCCCTTGCTCTACAATGTCATCATGTCTCACAGAGTCTGTGTGCTACTATCCACTGCTGTATATGCTATGGGGGCCTTTGGGGCCACTATCCATACCAGCTACATATCCAGCCGTTCCTTCTGTGGAACTAATATCATTCACCATTACTTCTGTGACATCCTCCCTCTTCTGAACATAGCTTGCTCAAGAGACTATACCAAGGAGTTTTGGGTGATGCTGCTGGTTGGATTTAATGTATTTGCAAGTGTATTTGCCATCTTCATCTCTTATGCCTTCATCCTTGCCAGCATCCTGAGAATACGCTCAGCAGATGGCAGATCCAAAGCCTTCAGTACCTGCAGTTCCCATCTTGCAGCTGTTGGTGTCTTCTATGGTTCCATCATCTTCATGTATTTGAAACCAGCTACAGGTGACACAACCCAGGAGAAAGTGGCTTCTGTCTTTTACACCACCGTGATTCCCATGCTTAATCCACTTATATACAGTCTTAGGAACAAAGATGTCAAAGAAGCCATAAGAAAACTTGTAAATGGTGGGTTACACGCTCAGTCTCTATAGAAAACATCTTAAAGCTAGCAATTTAAACATTCATTTTATCTTTTAAATTTTCTTGTGTAAGAATGCTATTTCAACCAGATGATTCATCTTAAATTAAAATGTTTGTGTGGTTTATTTTGGTGAGCTTCACTTCATCAGTTTAGTTTCCCTACTCCCAGCACAGTGGTTTTCACTCCCTTAGCCTACTTTATTACTTACTGGTAGACACATAAGTATACATATAAATGTATACGCATACATACATGTGTGTATATTTGTATTCTTACCAAGTACCACTAAGAAACGATAAGACAAATAAATACTTAGCAGTCTCATGTGAAAGAGCTAGGTATATTTTATAAATCCTAAAAATTATATTTATTGATTTGTGGAAAAAGGGGTGCCATGAAAGGGGCATCAGAGGACAAGATGAGAGAGTTGGCTCTCTCCTTTTCTTAGAGATTAAGTCTTCAGTCTTGGTGACAAGCATCATAACCCACTAAGCCTCCTCAATGGCCTACAACTGTATTTTAAATGACAAATATACAAACATATGAAGAATGAGGAATACATTTGTGAAAATGGAATGGAATTCACCAACAGTGAGGGGAGACAGGGTTCTGAATATATACTGAAAAGAAACTAAAATGTTCTCATGACTTTGATGAGGATTGCAAGAGAGGAATAATAACAGGAAACCGTTTAAATATTTTTGAGTTTGCAGCTGGAATGTTGGGATGGTAATTTTCAATGACACACAAAATTGTGAATGAGCCTTTTCTTATGAGGACTGTGATAGTTTGAATGTAATTTGCCTCATAATATTATAAGGAGTGACACTGTTAGGAAGTGTGGCTTTGTTAGAGTGGGCATGGCCTTGTTAGAGGAAGTGTGTCCCTGTGAGGGCAGACTTTGATATTTCCTATGCTCACAGTACTGTTCAGTGTGTCAGTTGATTTCCTGCTGCCTGTAAGATGTAGGACTCTCAGCTACTTAGCCAGCACTGTGTCTGCCTATAGACTGCCATACTCCCCTTCACGATAAGAATGGTCTGAACCTCTGAAACTGAAAGTGAGTCACCCCAATTAAATGTTTTCTTTGCAAGGGTTTTCATGATCATTGTGTCTTTTCACAGCAATAAAAACCCTAACTAAGACTAGGACACATTCAGTTAACAATTATGGTCATATCGTTACCAAAACTTCCACTTTAAGAAATAGCATGTATTTCATTTTTATTTATATATCAACATTTACTCTTGAAGAAAATATTTTTTCAGGAAACTCACAAACACTTCATAGATTTCACCTGAAATCTATGTTAGCATTAAGGAAACTACTGACTGTGGGTGTGATCAGGGCAAGCACAGGTATAACTGAACTCACACTCACATAATTCTGAGGGGTACATATTACCTAAGCAATTTCCATGTTTCACATAGACCTATTACTTAGCAATGAGATTGGAACCAACAATCAGATAAAGCCAAAGCAATGAGTCAGAGTTGGAAAAAGCAGGAAGATGTGAAGTAGAAATAATGTATTGTTTCCTCTTTTTATGCCATATCTGAAAGTATCAGAATACAATAATTCTACTGGTGTTAAAGGAGGCTGCTTGTTAGTTCCCGGCTGCCCAGACCTGAAATAATCACACAGAAACTATATTAGTTAAAACACTGCTTGGCCTATTAGCTTATGCTGATTTCTAGCTAGTTCTTACGTCTTAAATCAACCCATCTCTTTTAATCTGTGCATCAACACAAGGTGGCCTACCCACAGATTTCTGCTAGACCCTGGTGGGCGTCTTCCTCCTTCAGCAGTAACATGGCTTCTCTCTGACTCTGCCTTCTCTCTCTCTCTCTCTCTCTCTCTCTCTCTCTCTCTCTCTCTCTCTCTCTTTCTCCATCTCTGGTCAGATTTCCTCCTGGATTTACTCTCTTAAGCCATTGACTGAAAGCAGCTTCTTTATTAAGAAATGACAATAAAGCATATTCACAGCATACTGAGGGGAATCCCACAGCATAGTGGGATTTAGAAAAATCCATAGGAATATTTTCCAAAACAGCCCCATCAAATTTGGCAGGTTTCTATTTAGTCTCCTTGTGACCATTTCTTTAGGACATACAAAGAAGTTTTCTTGTTTATAGGATTTTAGAAGCAAAATAAATGAGACCAGCCAGCATAAACCTCCTTATTGAAGAGAGACTATGTACCTGCTTCACAACACTCATTTCAAATCTATTTTAACACTCTGATAAGAGGTAGAAGGTAAAATCTCTAATAGTCAAGGGCTTGTGTGAATTTTATATTCTGCCCCCAATTTCTAGAACAACAAAGATGCAAAGCTGCTTAAACACTGCCAGGTGAATGAATAAATGAACTTATGTGCATAAAGATATAAACAAAAATAAAATCAAAAGAGTTATTCGCACCCAATTTCTTGGATACATAGATTGCACTCCTTTGGGAATGAATCTGCTTGTATACCATCTGGTTCTTATGTTTTTATTATTATTATCCAAATGGTTTCTCTAGCTTCTTGAAGATTATCCCAAGGCTACAAGACAAGAAGGACACTAAAAAAAAAAAGGAGACTGTGTAACTCAGCTACTAGGTGTCATTAAGATTAATAACTTCTTAAAAAGACATAAAATAACTTATGTTACCCTATAAAAGATCTTTAATTAAAAATATCTTCACATTCTACCTAGCTGAATAATATTTCATTGTGTAAATGCACCATATATTCATTATCCATTCATCTGTTGATGGATATCTAGGTTTCCAATTTCTGGATGTCATGAGTAGATTAGCAATGAGAGTGAATGACACGGACCTTAGTTCTTCCTCCACCAGTGACTTCAACCATTCCTCCCAACTCTCTTCTCTTTTTCACTTCTCACTGACCCTAGACCCACAGTGTTTAAAAAAAATAGAAACAAATTAAAGGTTCAAAGTCCTTTAAAATATACAAAGTATGTAATCCTGAACTTAATAAAAATCAAAGACTACAAAGATATATTCTTATTCCAAGTGAGAAGAATCAGAGCCAAGTTACAAAAAAATTCCAAGACAAAAAACATCCAGCAATGTAAATCAAATCTTGTAGCCCAAAGATTAGTATCCTGGTCTCACTCATGGTCTTCTGTGTTCCAGAAGGCACGGGTGCACACAGTTTATCTCATAGACTCCTCCTGACTCAACTCCACACTTGCCACTGACGTTGGTGTTCACTCTACATGCCTGGCATCCCCCATACCCTGAGTTTCCACTGGAACTGAAGCTGTGCCTTCAAGAACAGGGGGTCCTCTCTTCAGGAAATCCAACAGTGCCACATGGTGCCAAGCCCCTTCTTCTCTTTTCATGTCTTCAATACCAGTATTAAGTGGGAGACTTTTTCACATTATTTTGTTCAGGCACCAGCTGCAGATAAAGCCTTAGCCTCATCCTGGACCACATCCTGTGAGCTGACAGTGAAGAAATATTTCCCAGAAGTTTGCCCAAATGGTGCAGGTCTCTTTTAACTGGAAATTTAGATCTGTTTTCCCATAATGGATCGAGTTAATCATTTTATCTGTCTTACAGAGTGAAAATGGTTTATGGCTTTGTTTTGGTTGTATTTTTTTATGTACCTTCAGTTTTGGTTAATTTCTTTTTGATCTAATTTTTTTCTATTTTTATTTTTTTCTTATTTTTTAAATTTTTTTCTTTTTATTGCTTCTCACTGAGCTCTACATTTTTCTCTGTTCCCCTCCCTGCCTCTCCCCTCCCCTCTTCAATCCTCCCCCAAAGTCCCCATGCTCCCAATTTACTCAGGAGATCTTGTCTTTTTCTGCTTCCCATTTCGACTTCCTATGTAAGTCTCTCTTAGTGTCCTCATTGTTGTCTAAGTTCTTTGGGATTGTGGTTTGTAGGCTGTTTTTTGGTTTTTTTTTGCTTTATGTTTAAAAACCACCTATGAGTGAGTACATGTGATAATTTTCTTTCTATGTCTGAGTTATCTCACTCAAAATAATGTATTCTAGCTCCATCCATTTGCCTGCAAAATTCATGATGTTGTTATTTTTTCTACTGTGTAGTACTCCATATAAAAAGCCAAGAGGAAAAGATACAGTTACAATGCAAAGTTAGCTCTACCTTTGCTATGCATATGATACTAATTTAAATTAAGTTCAATATGCGTGATGACATATGATTGTAATATGATCACTAAAGAGGTTGAAGCAAGTTAATTGCATAAGTTCAAGGCCAACCTGGCTGTGTAATAAGAACCTGTCTCAAACAAAACAAAAATAAGTGCACAAAGAAATAGTAATAGTTATAATTTTATTTTCTTATGGAATTTTGTTTCCATCCTTATTGTTTTATTTCTTTTTATTGACGTGTGCAAATATTAATATTTCTAAATTAAATGTATTTTATGGGTTGTTATACCTTATTTAAATACTACTATGAGTCTGTAAAGCTAGACAAATAATATTATCTTATATCTAAATATTTATACAGTTTCCAAGGTCTTACTACACAAATAATCCAGACGTGAAATTTTCATATTGTTTGAGCAACAACTTCTGGATAGGACTAATATAATAATAAACTTCTACATCAAAAAGTACTTAACAGGACTGGAGAGACAGAGCTGCAGAAAAGGGCACTTGTTTGTAAGACTAACAACATGAAATCAATCCCTAGAAACCCAACCCTGAATCCATATAGTGGAAGGAGAGGACCAACTCACTCAAGATAGCCTCCACATGTATTCATGTGCATACACACATGCGCACGTACACACACACACACACACACACACTAATAACAACAACAACAATAATAATAAATGTAAAGAATTTTAAAAGTAACCATAGATGATATTGTTAGATACTACTGAATTCCTCTATGTCACTTGTAACAACTTGTATAATGAACTAACTGTATATAAGAGCATTTTTACTTACAGTCTTATTAATGTTTTATTTTTTATTACACAATGAAATACCTCGGATCCTTTTTCTTCACTTAATTAAAATATAAACTCTGGAGAGAATTATGGCACAGCATTTGAAGACTCTTCACAGAAAACATAAGCAAGCAGAAAGGGAAGAATAGCACAACGGGGACCAGAGTCAGTTACAATGAGTGCTTATGTTACAGCTGGTACTGTTTTCATCTTAATAACTAATTAAATAGATAAGGTTTTTCACTGGTCTGGAATATAGTACAGCTTTATCAGAACTCTATCTACAGTCATTTATAGATAATCCCCTTGCTTTTTGTCATTTATCATTTGCTAATTTATTGGGTGACCTTTTAAGATTTAGTGTGCAAGCATATTTTTCTGTGTGGTGTGGTTATAAACTCCATTTTTCTTCTTTATCAAACAATAATTTGACTGGTAGTCTTCTGCATTAAAAGACACCTTGTTTTCTCAGATAATTTAGATTCAGTTTATATATTTCAATTCTATATAATGTGATTGTAATTTTGGATGTCATATTCCACTACATTTCTATATTTGATGCCTTTTCTAAAATTTTGAAATGCTTGCATTTTAATATCAATTAATTCTTATTTATCCTGTAGTTTTTCTATTTTCAAATATTTACTAATTACTTTTGTCTTTTAAAAAATAATTGTTAGCATTAAATAGCCTCAGTGTACTACAATCCTGCTATAATAACATAAGCTCAATATAAACTTCTCTTCTTAGTAGTTATGAGCAGGAATCAGGACAATATACAAAGTACTAGAATCATATCAGGACCATAAAGTAAATGAATGTAGAAATCAAGTTTATTTCAAATGGACCACAAACATAACTAAAACTAAATTGAAGATATCTAAACTCATTCTATCTGGATCAGTCCAATACTAAAAACAAACCTCTAATGTATGAATTCATGTATGTGAAATGGAAGTAAACATTAATGTGTCCTTAAAAACAAGAAAGGAATACAAAAGGGGGTAAAAATGTGTGTTGATAATGAAAGAGAGGAACTCAAAAAGAGGTCTCCCGGGAGAGGGTGCATCAAGTAGTTGCCCATGGACAAAAGGTCAGTCCTGAAAACATATAACTAATATTATATGAATCAAATGGTTAAATTTAAGAAAATGCTTGTATATATAAATATACACAGGATTATATGAATATACATATACATGTTATATATTTTTGCAATAGAATTAGTTGATAAGGAGACCATGAAGCTGAAGAAGAGCAGGAAGGTTTGAAGGGAGGAAAGGGAAAAAATAAATGTTCTAATTATATTATAATTTCAAAAATTTAAGCAATAGAAATATGGGGTTCAATCAAAATAATATCTACTCATTATAAAGTATGCCACGAACAACTTTTAAGATCATACAAAAATAAAGGCAACTTCTAACAGATGATAGAGACAAACTGTAAAGAGATATTATACATAAAGCTTATTCCCCAGGAGTGTGCATCCCTTGTGTCAAGACCTTTCTCAAAGCCACCTTTACCTCCTTGTTTCTCAAAGAATATATCAAAGGATTAAGGGAAGGAGTAACGATATTATTCAACACTTGAACCACTGAATCGAGCCAAGGACTGGAGGCAGGTCTGAGGTAAATGAGGACCACAGGGCCATAAAAGAGCAGGATGGATGTCAGGTGGGCACTGCAGGTGGAGAAGGCTCTGCGCCTGCCTTCAGAAGAACGGATTTTCAATATGGAGATAACTATGCGAGAGTATGAAGTGAGAATAAGGAGGAAGCACACCAATGCAACAAGACCTACATTGATGAAACTCACAGCCCGCGCCATATATGTGTCGCCACAGGCCAGGGGCAACACCACAGGGATGTCACAGAAAAAATTGTCCACTTCATTGGGTCCACAGTAGGGTAACTTGAAGATTAGAAACGTGAGAACAGATGCATGCAGACAGCTCCCCATCCAGGTAGCCACTGTCATGGAGACACACACCCATGAACTCATGATGACTGTGTATCTCAGAGGGTGACAGATGGCTGCAAAGCGGTCGTAAGCCATCACAGTATACAGGAAGCATTCAGCACAGCCCAGGAAATGATAGAAGAAGAGCTGGGAGGCACATCCCTGGTAAGAGATGGTGTGGCTGTGTCCAGTGAGGTAGAGCATCATCTTTGGGGAACTCACCGAAGGGAACAAAATGTCAAGCACTGACAGGTTTCCCAAGAAGAAGTACATGGGCGTGTGAAGGTTGGAAGAGGTGAGGATGGCCAGGAGAATGAGTAGGTTTCCTGGGAGTGTGAGCAGGTAGAAGGCCAGAAAGAGAACAAAGAGCATCTTTTCCAGCCCAGCTGTATGTGGGATTCCCATCAGGAAGAATTCAGTTACTAAAGTGCAATTCCTCATTTCAAGTTTACTTACTTCTGAAAGACAAAAGGATGGACCTACTTAGCTGAACTTCCCAAAGAAATTAAAGCCTTTGCAGATCACACTGGGACCCTTTGTATTAGAAAGAACTTTCAATATGAGATTTCAACTAATTTGTCTAATTAATATTCAATAACAAATTGGCCATTTATTTATTTTTAACTTTCCCCTAAAACATAAAGAGGTCAACTTGAATTAAGGATATAATACGAAATTGACAGTATAGAATAGCAGTTCTCAACCTTCCTAACGCTGTGTCTTTTTAACTCTGTTTCTCCTTTGTGGTGAGCCCCAATCATTAAATTATATCCATTGCTACTTCATACCTGTAATTTTGATACTGTTATGAATCATAATATAAGTATCTGGTATGCAGGATATCTGAAATGTGACCATTGGGAAGGGTTGCTTGGCTTTTTTCAGGTTGAGTACCACTGGTATAGAGTAACAGTCACAATTGCATACATCAGAGTTCAAATGTCACATCAACTCCTTATTCTGAATCCAGACAGTTTCATCAAATATCTCTGATTTTAATTTTATTCTCTGTGGGGAAATTATTAGTTTAAATTTATTGAAGGTACAAAGCTCTAATGTGCATAAAATATCTAAGCAATTTTGTCCAGACACATAGTATTTTCTTAAATAATTCAAACTTCTAATACTCTGAATAATGAGACTCCAACTAAGTCATAATCACAGTGACTAGGAGCTACTGAACCTCTGTCTTCGGAGTCAGTACAACTGACAACTGGAATCCATCTGGTGGGCACATGAAAGAACAGAAGACAAAACATAATACACAGTGTAGGGAAAAGCTATTTACAGTTGCCACTGTTATGAATTGATTGAATACAGAGTTTGTATTCCCAAAAGCCATGATCCAAGCTATGGCTGTGTGCTATCCACATGAGTGTTTGTAAGACACTTTGTCATCATTCATATCATAAGTAGTACATAAAGTGACATGAATATCCAAACTCAAGTCGAGCTAAGTAAGCACAGGCTCTTACTCTTTCAAAGAAACACATACCACAGAAGAGAGGAAGCTAAGAGAAGAATGTGTTCCAGTAAACCAGCACTTACACACCAATGCAGATTATGGAAAAAATGGGGCTAAAACCCAAGGCCACATCTGCCCTCTGTGGTTGGAAGGGATGAAACAGAACAGCCTTGCTATGAAGCTGAGAAAAGCAGGAGGCTGCATCTTTTTAGCCTAAGACCCAGCGATGATGCCTAGAATCTGTGATGCAGGACATGCCCTGAGTGTAAGAGCTTCAGTTAGCCAGCCACTGAGGAGGAATAGATGTTTCCTTTGGGTCTTTTATGGGACTCGTTTCCACAGTGACCCTGACCAGAAAGAGTAGAACAGAGAGATCAGTTAGCTATGAAGATCTTTGCTTTTGTTCCTTCACTCCTTCTCATTTCTGCATTGCTTTTTGTGCTCCCTAGGGTAGGATGTACTCACTTAGTGGTTTTCAAACCTGCCACTTGGGTAAAACAACTTTATTGCAAATACTGAGTTTTCCCTGGAGGAATGCCATCCCTTGAGTTCAAATGCGAGCAATTACTCAGTTCTTTAGGGATCCAGATTAGAAAAAAGTGGAAAACATCTAAAATTGTACTGGTTTCAAGAGGAAGAAAAAAAAACTATAACCTATCGTGTAACATTTTGTTGTTGTTTCAGTGAGAAATATTCCCATGAATTCATACATCCACATAGTGGGTCCCCAGTTTGTGATGTTTTGTGTGGAGATCTTAATATCTTTGGGAGATGTAGGCTATCTGGAAAAAGTCTACTCACTGGGAGAAGATTTTGAATTGTTATAGCCTCAATCTACTTCCTGTCTTCCCTCTTCTTTTGTTTTCTGTGTGGGAACGAAATGTGTGGGAATGAAATCCCCAGCCATTATGGACTTGATCCCTTGGGAACTGTAAGCCAAAATACAGCCTTTTCTTCCCTAATTTACTTTTTACTAGAGTATTATCGCTACATCATAAAAGCTACTAGTGCACTTTATTCTGCAAAAATGTTTTCTATAATATACCATTATTAATATTTCTTTAAATGCTTGGATTTATATCTTATTTCTTACCAGGAAACTTTTTGTTTTTTCCTTAAGACAACTATTAATGTTTATTTAGGTATATTTTAATCATTTAATGGACTTTACGGATACTCTGATCAAACTATGAAATAGATGTACAACTGTTAGGTGGATAACTAACTGCCTTCTGATTGGATATGAGTCCTACTTCGCAAGAAGGTATCAGGCCAGGTTCCTTAAACCTAGCCAAAAATTCATGGCTGGGAGGAACATAAGCCCCAAGTGGGAACCTACTGCTGTTCTTTGCCAATATGTAAAAATGCTTGCTAAATCTGTGTTTCTGTCCACAGATTTCTAATATTTGCAACCTTGTTCAGGTCTCTTTTTGCAGTAGACAGTGGCTAATGATAAATGAATAAATTGTGAAAGCACTGAGAAAAATTGATTGTGAGTGATCAGATATAGAAGGAACATTGTTATCAATCTCCCCCCAACTCCTTGAATTCAGAGAACATCATGGAAGAAGAAGCAGAATGGATGGAACAGCCAGTGGATGTCAAAGCATACTGAAATTCTGTCTTCTGGACATCACATGGATGTTAGATACATGAACTCATGACAGTGTGATTACCCACATAAGACCTGTACAAAATAAAACCACTTAAAACTAAAGCATGAATGGGGAAAGGGCTCCCAAGATCCCATAACTAGCTAAGAAGCTGGTGAGGGCAATTGAGAGCTGGTACAGAAGGAGATATGTGGCTCAAACCTCATTTCAGTATTTGCAAAGTGGTTAGAAGAGCAAATGGTATCCAGAAGAACACATAGATGGCTTACTCTATATGTGTCTTACTCTAAGTGTTTCTGTGGTAAATCAAGGCAATCAAAAAAGATAGGTATAATCACAAAAGTAGTTGATTAAATGTTAAAAGAATAAGTTCTGAAATATTTCAAAAATAAAAAGTAAGTTTTGTTTATACTTTAATGTCTATTCATTATAATTCTGATGCATTTAAGGAATTATGAGTGGTTATATATAATAGGAACTCTGGCTCTATATTTTTTACACTGCAATTTTTAAAAATTTAATCTCCCAATTTATAGACACAGATTGAAGATTATCACCTTTGGTGACACATAAAGAAAGAATCACAGCAGATGCTGTCATTGCTAGCCAAAGGACATATCGTCAACACAAACATTTTATAAGGAGGAGAAAGACAGAGTAAAGGAATTAACCACCTGAGTGCTGTCAGAAAAAAATGCAAAGGAATAGGATTGGCTCAGAGTACTGAGATTGGATTTCAGAGGTCGTTTAAATCAGGGTAATAGACACTTGGGGTTCTCAAATGAACCTTCTGTACAGATTTCCCCATACACATACTGGTCTTCAAGGTTGGATAAGTCTTTGAATTTTGGCTTGAAATTAATTAGCTGTTGCAATCATGTGTAAAGCCATCCAGCAAGAATGTCTTGAGCAACATCTTACACTATCACATGTCTGACAAACTGGTCTGTGAATTGTTTCTTAGATAGTTGTCATTTTTGGGTATTGTTTTCACAAATGTTGCAGTTTTTAAAATCAACTTTGAATGGTTAAAATATTGTGGTGTGGATTCTAGTATTTCAAGAAAAGGGAGCAGACGGATGCCAAGACTGTTTAATCACAGTAATCTTTTAGTTTACGAATCCTAAGAATATTTATGACCTTTAGACAACCACAGAATTGGCTAATTTCTTGAGTTAAAAGTGAAATAGTATTTAACTTGCTGGAAAACATTGTGTCCATTTAAAGAATTAGAGGGAATTGCCTAGAATAGGAAACTGATTGTTACCCATGAAATTTCCAGTAACAAAAACAAGAAATACGTGTGTCTGATGACAAAACTACACTATTACGTAGCCCTTGAACATGGACCCAGTGTTGCAGGAATGCATTGGGCTGTCTGAGGTCCCTGAGGTGGTGTTTGAAAATGAGCCCTATCCACATTCTCACGGTCTGGCTTCTGAATTAAATTGATTTCTTTACCAGCAACATCTGTGTCATGATAGTAGCTTTCGAGTGGAGATTAGTCATACCAGGATCCTCTGTCAATTCCCCATGCTTCCTGGGAGTGCCTGAGTACTTTATTATGCATATTTTAATTTTTATAATACCAGTCACAGTTCATAACAAGCAAATAAACACCTTGGACTTTAAGCACCTTATCAGACAATAGCCAAAATTCTTCAGGCTATTTGAACGTGGCATCTCCTATACATGGATTCTTTTTTTATTCTAAATTTGGTGATATTCATCCAAATTGATAGGATAGAGATGCATTTACTTATTTCAATCCAGTTTTCAAATTCCATACCATATTAATGGTGATTAGCTTAACTGAGTGACCAAAGGGACACTAAGAAGAATATAGAAAGATATAATAGTTGAAAGGAGTGATGCGAGGAATTGAAGAGAGCATAAGATACTCCATAGTATCTAGAAAGGTACAGCTTCATAAAATAATATATAAGCTGATTACCCCAATGCGTACATGTAAAAATGAAAAGAATTCAGTCAAAAGTGGATTTCACAGTAGAAGTCGCAAGGCAGGAAGATTCATTGTTTTGGCAAATTACAGTTAAAAACACTGGATAAATATGAAAAGTCTTTTTTACATGGTTAAATCCACGTATTAGCTGAAATAAACCCTACCTGTGAGGATGCCCACCAACCAAGCAGAATAGCTTTGGTCATCTCACTAATTTGGCAACAGTTCTGATGAAAGAAAACCTGGGTCAACTTTAAAGAATGATTGCTTCTATTCCTTATACCCCAAAGGTTGCATTGCTTGACTTAACACCTTTCTCAGGGCTAATTTCACTTCCTTGTTTCTCAAAGAGTAAATCAGAGGATTTAAGGAAGGGGTGACAACATTATTAAACACCTGGACAACAGAATCCAGCCAGGGGCTAGAAGCAGGTCGGAGATAAACAACAATCACAGGACCATAGAACAATAGAATGGATGTGAAGTGGGCACTGCAGGTGGAGAAGGCTCTGCGCCTGCCTTCTGAGGAACGGATTTTCAAAATGGAGATAACGATACGAGTGTAGGAAGTGAGAACAAGGAGAAAACATGTAAGGGCAACAATGCCAACATTGGTAAAACTCACAGTCTGTGCTAGAGAGGTGTCTGCACATGCCAGGGACAGTACTACAGGAATGTCACAGAAGAAACTGTCCACCTCATTGGGTCCACAGTAGGGTAACTTAAAGATAAGAAAAGTGAGGATGCTCCCATGTACAAAGCCCCCCAGCCATGAGCCCACTGTGAAGAGGGTACACACCTTGTAGTTCATGATAATCGTGTATCTCATAGGGTAGCAAATAGCCACAAAGCGATCATAGGCCATCACTGTGTACAGGAAACACTCAGTACACCCCAGGGTGTGATAGAAGAAAATCTGTGAAGCACAGCCCTGATATGAAATAGTGCAACTCTGCCACGTTAAGCAGTCCATCATCTTAGGAGAATTCACAGAAGGGAAGAATATGTCAAACACTGCCAGGTTCCCCAGGAAGAAATACATGGGGGTGTGGAGGTTGGGGGAAGCCAAGATGGTGAGGAAGATGAGCAGGTTCCCCAGCAAGGCAGAGACATAGAAGATCAGGAACAGGAAAAAGAGCATGTTCTCTAGCCCTTCGCTGTTGGAAATTCCCAGCAGGATGAACTCTGTCACAAAGGTGTAGTTCCTCATGTTCATGACACAGGTAGTCCTGGAAAAGTAAAGCGATGTTGCCCATGAGTAAGTGAGAACAGCTTCCTGACCAAGGGATTCCTATCTAAGGCAGTGACTGAACAAAGAGGAAAAAGAGAACCAGTGATGAATCAACTCTTGGCATTCAGTTAAGTGGTGTATCACATTGGTCTCTATTTCTTCACATGTTAGGTGGGGAAAAGTGATTGCTTCTTACCACCAGTCTGTTTCTTCACATTTGGCTTATAATAATAAACAAAACAGCTGTTACATTTCAGAGCACCCATTTTTCTTATGGAACCTGTGTTACCACATGATGGCCAAGCTGTGCTTGAATTGCACATAACATGATTGCTCCAATATGAGCATGCAAAATGTGAAAATGAAAAGAAGATAAGACTCTTCTTTTTAATGTTTGCCTGAAAAATATACTTTCCACTCTTCATTAATCATAGTTAGAATTGCATGTTGTTTTTATTTAGAATCTACACACACACACACACACACACACACACACACACACACATGCAGAGGCAGAATGTGAACTCAGTTTAGAAGTAGAAGCTTTACAATGATAGAAACACTTTCTACATTCCCATGATCTATCTTCTCAGTCAAATTTTATTTCTATACTAAAAATCTCACAAACGGGAATTTCAATATCATTAGTGCTTTTTAACATTATTAATTAGGATACTAATCAGTAATTAAAAATCACCAAAAATTCTTCTTCTGTTTTGTGTTGCACTTATCTTAACCTTCTATGGATGGCCAGCAGCTAATTTTGTTCTACTCTACCTAACATTTATTCTTGAAAGCAGTTTTATCCATTCACACTGCTTAATAGATTGCAGATGTGTGCTATTTGAGTTTTGACCAAATAAAATCCTTGCTATACAAAAGCATAATTGATGGAAAAAATGAAGAGAAATAAAAGAAGGTTTTAGACCATCATTGTCCTTAGTGTAGGAGCCAGGTCCTGTCTGAATTGAGTCTTACTCAAACCATATGATTAGATTAAAATCCCCGCAAAGTTATAGACAGGATGCAAAAATTCTATGTTTTAGCTATTAGACATTGACTTTGGACCTTAGCAATAAATGTAGTTTCACACACTCATTTTCTGTCAGTCTGCCAGAATTATAAAGATAAATGGAAGTCCCATGTCTTAAATACACAGAGAAATGTAAATGTGGCTTCTGATCATTGCCTTCTTCCACCAGTGTATGCCTCTGGATCCTGAGTAACTTCTTGGCTCGGAACCTCACCTACACTAAGGAAAATGGATTATTTTCAGCCTCTAATGATTGTGACCTGAGTGAGATAAAAGTATAATGCTGTGGTTTGTGTTGGTCCTTTAGTGGCAAATACATAATGAAGTTAGGTTAACAAGTTACCCTCCAGCAAGTAACCCTGCATACATACAATAACATACATATAACATACAATAATATAATCATACAATAACAACGAAAGCCTTGCAGGTAAGATGAAAATCTCATTTAAAACAGCTTATAAAGAACTGTAGCACAGTTAATATTATTCCATTTGTTATATATTTATTTAACCATAGGTATTTATGGAGCCTGTGATTAAAGACAAAAGAAGACACATTGTTCTTGGGGAGTGGGGGAGACATTGTTTTCCTCTCACTTAAACAATGTGCTTTGTGAAGGAGCATTTAGTTGGTTAGAAGTGCTCAAACGCTCTCTTACTCACAGACTTCCTGTGTGTGACCCAGTAACAAGATTCACATTGCAGAGCTGCACAGATGGCTGGCCCTCACCTGCCCTAAGGAAAGTAGAGAGTTCACAGCTCTTTTGGATGTCTATTCAGAATCCTGGCTCTCTGCAGTCAGAACTCAACACCATACTTTATGTATGAATATCCTAAGAAAGGACATGATACCAGGAAAACTCCCTGGAATTGTGTCTTCCTTAACCATGAAGATTCCAAATTCCTACCATAGAAGATTTCAGATTAGAATTTACATGACCGCCTCCCAGGGAGACAGAAGAGGAAATCGCTCTTCTGAGAGGAGTGTGAAAATTGACCTTTGTTTCAACAAGAAACAAATTCTAAAATTTCACACTGACTTTTGTGAATATCCCAATTTCACTTTCACTACATTCTCTTATATTTAGGTATGGAGATAAAATGTCATGTGACAGAATAAACATATTGCCCGTTAAAGGAAGTACTCGTGGATAAGATGAAGAAAGACAGCAATAGGGATATTTTATGACACAGGGATAATTTCTTATACCTTGCTAAGTGAAAACTAGGACCCTATCTCCCTGATGGTATTCATTTCCTCCCTAAGTCCTTCTGACAAACACACACACACACACAAAAACACACAAACATGCATATACAAACAACCTATACTTTTTCCTTTCATTGCTTTCTCATTGTTGATTTAATAATGGATCGATGAACTCAAACCTTTGTAATGGGTACCAGCTTTAACACTCTGGGGGTTGAAGCATAAATGTTGCTTGGCTTCAGATGATGGTGACCAAACTCAGTAACCACAGACTTTTCATTTAAAAAAAATAGATGAAAAACCTATCTTTAGTTCTATGACTTTATATTTTAGAACATAATGAACACAGAAGAATGGAAGAGAGAAAGGCATGCCCAAGAGTGAAAAGAAGAAGCCAGAGCTTTACCCACATACCAGCAGCCAGAAACCACAGCTAATGCAAGCAAACAGATATCTTGAAAGTTTCTAGTCAAAAAGTTAGAACAAAAGACTCTATTGTGCAGAAAGTGTCCTGATGTAGAGACAAGATGCTTTACCCTCTCCTCTTGAATCTACGACTCAGTTCTGCTATTAATTTTACCTTCAAATAATGAATTTATAATGTTTTATAACTAGAAGGATTAATGGAACTTGTCTCTTTTGGGACAATATCTCCAGTGACCTAAGATGTATGAATAAGCAAAGGGAATAATTAAAGGCTTAAATTTCTTTTCTTATACCCTTTGCCCTTTCCTGGTCCCTCCCTCATTAATGTACTCACTATAGAAGTAGTATGACAATTTGTAACTTATTTAGTAAATACATAAAACACAGGAAAAACTGAATTTTCTTTTTTCTTATCAGTTTTGTGACTTTGAAGTGATTTTCTCAACCATCCCACAACAGTTTTGAAGTGTACTTATGTATTACCAATCGTATTACATATGTATGCAGCTTTTGTCTTTTATTTAACATAATTTTAATTCACTTTTTTCAAAGTACTTTCAAAATCATTCCAAAGCTATAACTTACTTTTAGTAGTTGCATTTAATCTACACAATAAATGTGTGTGTGTGTGTTTGTGCATGCATGCTCCACTTAACTATCTTCAACTTCTGGATAGTTATTTATGTTTCTTGAACATGTTTATAATATGTACTAAAGTAAAAAAAATAGAAAACAAAAAGATAGATGGATACATAAACATGTATTGTTATATGAAATACCTTTTAATTTCTGAGTTATCCACATTTAAGACTATATTAAGATGAGTTTGCCAAAGTAGAAATATATTAAATATAAATACTACAATGTGGAAGAACACTATCAAATTTCTTTGTTAGCACCAGTGTCTATGAGAGCAAATTTGACAAATGCTATATATAAATTTATCTAAAAATGTCAAAAGATTTTATAATAAGTTGAAAAAGCATCCACATTCTTCACCAAAATATCACACAAATGATTTTTAGGCGACATAAAAAAATTCTCCTCTGAAACCTCTTGAGCCAGCCCCTCACAGTTAAAAATCACCTATACAACCACTGTCTTCCACGCTCCTTCTGGGACGGCCCCTTAAGCAGCATTTAAAACATTTCACTGTTTCCCTAGCCCAAAGTACTAATTCCAAATTCTACCAAACAAAAAACATGGCCAGACCTATCAAAACAATACCCCAGGCCAATATCTGTCTTAGTTAGTGTTTTAATTGCTGTGGAGAAACACCATGACCATGACAGCCCTTATAAAGGGAAACATTTAGTTGGGGCGGCATACATTTTCAGAGGTTTAATCCATTATCATCATGGTACAACAGGAAGGTGTGCAGGCAGACATAGAACTGGAGAAGTAGACAAGGGTCTTACATCTTAGTTTTCAGACAGCAGGAAGGGGTCTTAGTTTCACACTGAGTAAAGTTTGGGCAAAGGAGGCCTCAAAATCCACCCACACATTGACACACTTTCTCCCACAAATCGACACCTATTCCAATAAAGCTATAGCTCCTAACAGTGCCACTCCCTTTAGGAGGCATTTTCTTTCAACACACCAAAATACCAAAAACTATTTTGACAAATTGCCAATTTAATCTATGGTGAAATATTTTCACTAACTAAGGATAAATGGAATAATCTCGAAAGTTTCAAAGAACTAAACAAGACCCAAAATTCCCACAAGCTGATGTCATATTTAATAGTAACAAAGTGGTTATTTCATCTCTAGAATTAGGAACCAAGTTAATACTCTCACCTTTTCTACTCAATGTTAAACAATTTCTGCATAAGACAATTCAGTATAAAAAAAAGTAAGAGATGAATTTTAAATAAAAGTAAATTGAGTTTGCAGACAATGTGATTATCCATACAGATCTGGGATTTAGCTGAAAATATTTCAATGATTAGTATTCAGTCTTGCAAAGTTGTTTACATTGTTGATACAAGAAAATTAATTGTAATCATGTGATTATCAAAGAGTAACATTCTAAGTAATATCAAAATAGAAAATAACAATAAAACTGGGCTGGACCTGAACACTGATATTATACATCTTAAAAGAAAAATGTGCATGCACTCCTTAGAGTGCTAAAAGGTGAGTTTACTAATGATTGACCTGTGAGTTGAATAAAATCCTAACAAAAACTTTAGCAGGTTTACTGTGGAAAATAGCAACCTAGTTCTAAAATTCTTATGGAAATCCAAAGGTTTTACAATGCCAAAATGTTTGGGGAAAAAAACGATGTTTCTAAAGGTGAAACAGTTACAGCAAAGGTGCATGAAGCTCACTCTCTCCGCTGTCTGTTAGTATTAATAGAGTCACCAGAACACAGGGCAGGCTCACATGTGCCTTTTCCCAAATATACAAACAAAACAACAACTACTAATACAGAGTCATTAATGATATTTGAAGTTCTGGCTTGTTCATTACACAAATGTCATGGATTTTAGTGAATCATGCCCCTGAAATATGCGTGGTTCTTTTTTTTCTTTTTCTTTATTTAATTTATTTATTTATTTTTGTTTTTTTGAGACAGGGTTTCTCTGTGTAACAGCTTCATCTGTCCTGTAAGTAGATCTTGTAGATCAGGCTGGCCTTGAACTCACAGAGATCTGCCTCCCAAGTGCTGGGAATAAAGGTGTGCACCACCCCTGCCTGGCTTCTTTTCTTATTCTTAACAAAACAAATTCCAACAAATGTTGCTAATGATCTCTTCTTCTTGAGGAAAGTTTCCAACTGTTTCTCCATTCACGTGAGTGACCTTACCAACTGTGAACAGCAAACAGATAGGCAGCAAGAAATGCAGCATGACCAGAAAGAACACTCATGATGGGATTCACCTTTAAAAAAAAAAAAAACAACACCATTTTATATATACATAATTTCACACCTGCATGACCTAAAAAGAAAAAAAAAGGAATGAGTGGCATCCATAATTGTATGTAAAGAAGGATGGGAGCTTAAAATTTGAAATAAAATAAAATTTAATACTGACAGAGTTTGAAAACTATTAAGTGTGAGCTAAATTGCCAATAATGATCAAGTTAGCCTTTCAAGAGATTATGTGTTCCTAATTCAGAAAAGGAAGGAAGGAAGGAAGGAAGGAAGGAAGGAAGGAAGGAAGGAAGGAAGGAAGGAAGGAAGGAAGGAAGAAGGAAAAGAGGGAGGAAAAAAGGGGGGATCAACTCTATTCCTTCCTGCCTAAGGAATAAGGAGAGTGTGTGTTGAACATGACCTGAGCTGCAGCATAAAGCTACCCTTTTGCAGGCTTCAAACATAATATGGGTTCGGAGGCCAGCAACTATCTCCACACCTTATGTCTTGTAGCTGATCTCTGCTACCAGAGAAGTGTCTGTGGCAAGGCTCAAACTTATACACTGCATATACACCGCAGCAACTGCGTAATAGTTAAAGACTGTTCCGTGGAAAGATACCAACACGCTGTTGACATCAACAGCAGTAACCATGAGCATTTGTTGGCCACACCCACACAGCTATCATCATCATCATCATCATCAGAGTAATCGTCATCATCATCTTCTCCACCGCCACCATCATCATCAACATCCATTACAACTGTTTGAATCTTCTCAATTCTGTCCCCGGTTTTTATCACTGCAGGAAGTAACATGGTCATTGGAAGGTATAACGAGTTTCTTGGGGCTCAGTAGCGCCCTCTCCCAGATACAGCTTCACTTTCTTAAGGAGACCAAACAGAAGAGCAAAATTTGTCAACAAAGAATAAAAATCATTTCCCCTACAAATTCAGAAATTAGAATCTCTCTAGACACTTTTCCTTTTCCAAGTCATGGACAGATCCTTATAAAAAATTATTCATGGGAGCACTCACAAATTTGTTATTATTTTTAATTTTTTATGTGTATTGGTGTTTTGCCTGTCTGAATGCCTGAGCATCACGTCCATGATGTGACTGCAGAGGCCAGAAAATGGTATAAGATCCCCTGAAACCAAAATTACAGATGGCTGCCAATTGTCATTGCATGCTGAGAATCTAATCCAAGTCCTTTAGAAGGTCAACTATTGCACTAAACCACAGGATCATCTCACAGCATTTTTTTAAAAACTTAACTAAAAGTAGTCATTTTTACTTCAGTAAGAATGATTTTTTTTCTAGTTTCATCTGTGTGTCTTCAAATTTACTGATGTCATTGTTTTTAGTGGCTGAGTAGTACTTCACTGTGTAAATGCACCACAATTTCTTTATCCATGCTTTGGTTGAGTGGTATTTAGACTGTTTCCAGGACCTAGCTATTATGAATAAAACTACCATGAACATAGTTAAGCAAGTGTCCTTGTGGTATGACTGAGTGTCCTTTAGGTATATGTCCAAGAGTGGTATAGCTGGGTCTTGAGGTAGATTGAGTCTCAGTTTTCTGGAAAACTGTCATGTTGATTTGCAAAGTGGTTGTGCAAGTTTGCACTCCCACTAGCAGTGGAGGAGTGTTCCACTTGCTCCACATTCTCTCCAGCATGAGCAGTCACTTGTGTTTTTTGTCTTAGCTGTTCTGACAGGTGTAAGATGGAATCTCAGAGTCATTTTGATTTGCATTTCCATAATGGCTAAGGATGTTGAAAATTTCTGTAAGTGATTGTCAGCCATTTGAGATTCTACTGTCGAGAATTCTCTGATTAGGTCTGTATCCCATTTTTAATTTGATTGTTCACTTTTGATGTCTAATTTCTTTAGTTCTTTATATATTTTGGATATCACCATCTGTTGGAAATGAAGTTGGTGAAGCTCTTTGCCCATTCTGTAGGCTGCTGTTTTGTCCTGTGTCCTTTCCCTTACTGAAGCTTTTCATTTTCATGAGGTACCACTTATTAATTAATTGTCAATCTTAATGTCTTTTCTACTGGGGTTCTATTTAGGAAGTTGTCTCCCATGCCAATGCATTTAAGGCTATATCCAAATACTAATTCACAAGTGGATGTTAGTTGTAAAGTAAAGGGTAATCACACTACAATCCACAGACTCAAAGAAGCTAGATAGCAAGGAGAGAACAAGGGGGGAGTAGCAAGGATCTCCCTGGGAAGGGAAAAGGGAAGAGATCTCCCGAGCGTACTAAAGGCAGGTGGGAATGGGAACTTGAGATATCTGGTTGTGGCTTGATGGAAGGAGAGGTAACTAATAGGGATGACTGGAAAGGGGAGGACATTTCGGGGTTAATTCAGAAACCTGACGCAAGGGAAACTTCCACTAATCTACAAGAATGACCTCAGCTAAGAGTCCTAGAAATAGTGGATATGCAGTCTGAACTGGCCATCTCCTGTGACTAGACTGATGACTACCCCAACTGTCATCAGAGAGCCTTCACCCAGTATGAAAACCAATGAAAACAAATGCAGAGAATGACAGCCTAACACTGGGCTGAGCTTGGGGAATCCTGTTGAAGAGAGGGAGGAAGGATTATAAGAGCCAGAGGGGTCAAGGACATCACAAGAAATCCCTGAGAAACAACTACTCTGGCTCATTGGAACTCACAGAGTCTGAACAACAATCAAGAAGTCTGCATGGGACCAACCTAGTTCCTCTACAAATATGTGTAGCTTGGTCTACTTGTGGGACTCCTAACAATGGGAGCAAAGGCTGTCCCCGATGCTTTGGCTGGCTCTTGGAAACCTATCCCTCATCCTGGATTGCCTTGCCAAGCCTTTATACAAGGGGAGGTGTTTAGTCTTACTTCAATTTGATATGCCATTTTTGTTTATACCCGTGAGAGACCTGCCCTTTTATGAATAGAGAGAAAGGACTGAATTTACGGGGTAGGGAGGTATAGGTGAAGTGGAGGGAGGGAGGGAATGAGGAGAGATGAGGAAGAGGAAGCTGCAGTCAGGATGTAAAATAAATAAATACATTAAATAAAGATATAAACGAATAGAATTTTATAAAAATAATTTTTAAAGTATTTGTAATGATTATAGTGAATGAATTCTTTAGGATAGCAAGTTCAGCCTCTTCATGTTCACTGTGAGAAACCAAAGCCAAGTAGGTGAATTTTCTTGTAATGAAGACACAGTCTTGTAAGAAGTTCCACCCCTGAAGCACTGGGGTCTTGCTGATGTCTAAACCAGGATTTCTTACATTGTATTGAATGGGCTAATGACATTTTCATTCTTTCCTGCTCCTCATCTAAGGTACAGTGAAGACACTGATATGGCTTTCCCTCTGTATAGAATTTAAGAGTCAGGAGAAACATTCCATATGTATAAGGGGAGTTTGGGGTATTTTCAGAGGGTTCGGCACATCTTTCAGACGGAGAGTTTTTATTGCCATCAAAGTATAAATAAACCAAAACAAAAGCACATAGACACACTACTTACACTAGTCACTAGGGGGAGCTCTGCTTGTACTAAGTTATCTTCTGGAAGTAACTCAACATTCTGAATTGAAAATCTAGAAAAAAAACTTTTAAAACTGATTGTTGTCCCGTTTGAACCTTCTACATTCTTATAATAAAAGCAACCCAAAATTTAAGCAAAGATTTTTAACAACTGAACAGGAGAAAGAAATGAGAAAAACTCAAGCCAACTAGTAAATAAAATTTCACTGTTCTTATGATAAAGAAAGGAGACACGCTGGAAGAGATGGATGTGTTAATGGCCCTGGTTTGACCATTAACACAACACAGCTGTGAAGTTTCCAATGAGACTCTTCTCCAAAGGCTTGCTCATTTGAACACTTGGTCCATAATGTGTGTCGCTGTCTGTGGATGTTTGGGAGGTGGGCTGTGCCACTAAAACAGGGATGAGAGTTTCAGGGCTCATCCCATTTCTAGTCTGCTCTTTCTGCTTTGTACTTGTGGTTCCAAATAAGAAATCACAGCCTCTGTTCCTGCTACCATCCCTCCCCACCATGACACACTCATCCCTCTGGAACCATAACACAAATAAACTCTTTCTTCCCTAACTGCATTTGTCATGTTGTTTTATCACAGCAACAGAAAAACAACACAGCATCTATACTCATACTGCCCTGACCCCATAGAATTGTGCAATCTTTTACCTATCTACTCAAATCTATAAGCTATAAAAAAAAGAGTAATTGTGTCTAATTCTTTGTATAATCAAATATATTCATTTAGCGCTCCTTTTGTTTCACAATCGAAATTTGTTTGTATGTATTTAAGGGTTTTTAGGCCAATTTATCATTACAGTAAAGTTACTTCAGTAGAGAGCTCTCTTTCTCCAGACAGCAAGAATCCTCAACAAGAAGCCATTGCAATATACTGCAATGATACTCAAGAAGCAACAGTGGCACACTGCAAGAATACTCAAGAACTCACTGGGACACACTAAAAGAACACTCGATACAAGCCACTGTGATAAACTAAGTATTTTAAAGTGTTTAACAACCATTTACATCAGGGATCAGTTCTTTTGTGTTAAATTTACCATACCTTGTTCCACCCGAATCTGCGCCTCCCTCACCCGGTACGGATTGCGTGCCTTTAGTACCTCTTACGAGCTTGGGCGAAGACCTGGGGATTAAACAAGAGACACACACACACAAAGAGACCTGGGTCATTCGTCAAGAGCCGAATGCCAATTTTATTTAGCTTCTGCAAGGTTAATATACTTTGCCCCAGTCAGACGGGGAAGCCAGGTGCGAACAACCTGGCAAATTCCTCTCAGGCAGGGGGTGGTGGGCAGAGGGCAGCAACAGACAGTTAAGAGGGGAATTAGGAGCCGTGGGAACTCTTCTGGGCAGGTGGGAAGTTACCATTCCAAAGGTTTAACAAAGCCTACAGCTAGATCACCAGGCTAAAAGCGGAGCTAGCACAGGAATTAGCAGGAAGCTTGGCTGGCTAACATAAACAGTCCTTGCATTTTGCGCCTCTAGGAGCAAGGGGGAAACTGGGGATCCTACAATACCTGGCATGATGTCTATCAAGCAGACCTAAAGTCCAATTAGACAGTTGTTTGTTACTGTCAAGATGTAAATACCACAACACTGCACCTTTAGGGATGACTCGCCATACTGGTTGATCATTGATGTGGTTCATAGGTGTTTATTGCTCTTCTCCCTTGAAAGCTTGCACAACATCTTCTGATACTGTCAAAGCTACTCTTCAGGGAGGATATTTGTGCAGTCAGATCAACTTGTTTCTTTTGAGATAGATGTCAAACATGTCTGGTCTCTTCAACAAAAGGCTCTTACCTTCAACCTCTGGGAGGTGACCAAAGGCAATGACATATAATGATTGGGGAGTTGATGGACTGCAATAACTCTAAAGAAAATTTATCATTCATAGAACAGGGATTTACACAGTTCTCAATCTAAGTGGGGTAACCTCATTTGTGTGTGTGTATTTATATATTGTACACAATTTTAGATAAATATGTTTTTCCCTTTGGCTTTTCCAAACACCCTTAGTGTCATAATGTTTTTAATGTGTCATTTCATTCGTTTTGAAAGACCCCCGATTAGGGGAGACTCTCACTCGAGCCTCGGGATGACGCGAACCCCACCCCCCAGTATCTCATGAGAGACCATCCTTGCTGCAATCACATGAGGTTTAATGACAAGACGACAAGACAACAAGACGGAGACCAGTGCACTGGGGCTGGGACTCATAACCCACACAGGGGAAGAGTTCGACCTCGAGTGACTGGGAGAAGTAGTTTTTATAGGAAGAAACCACACAGCCCAGTAATCCGAAAAGGGGGTCAGGGAGGATGTCACAGAAAACTCTGAAAATTCCAGTGATGATTACAAAGGGGCAACTCCCTGCCTCTCAAGATCATTCTCAGGGTCGTAAACAGCTAGTTCCTTTACCAATGATAATTACTAGGGGGTGATAATTACTAGGGGGAATCTCTCTGTTTCTCAAGATTACAATCTACCTTTATCTTCAGCTAGTTCCTGAAACCCTGAAATTGGTTAATCCTAGATTTCTGATTCTTCTCTTCCTGCTAGATTTTTGGCTCTGTTTTCCTGCTAGGGGGATCTGGATTTATCCAGGTCTTTCAGTTTCAAAAGTGTGATTTAACTCATTTTCCATGGCCAACTTGGAACAGAGTCTAAGCACATTAAACTGGCTCCAAAGAGGCTGAAAGTGAGGTCATAAAACTCCAACATACGGACTTCCTCTTTTGCTCATTTTCTAGGATCCTTCCTTCCTAAACATTGCAGTTGATATTGAATTCTAGGTTGTACAGCATTTGTCCTTCATTTTCATTCTCTGTCTGTCGTGGCTTTCTTTCTACAGGCTACATGCAAGTCTCTCAAATCCTATGCCCTCTTTCACAAGCACTAGGCCTTATACACAGCAGGCATCCAATAAACATCTGTCTCCTCTAACGGCTGATGACAAAGTGATTAATAAACAGCAAAAAACAATTGGAATGGTAGGTAGCAAAAGTTTTCTACAAATGAAAAAAAACTGATAAAATCTAAAATATGTGATTTTTCACAAAGTCAGAATGCTGTGTTTATTTGTTTACTTTTTTGGATAAAGTCTGAGAAACTCAGGGTGGCTTTATACTCACTGTCTAGACAGGGCCCACCTTGGATGTCTCCATCTTCTTGCCTACACTACCTATGTGTTGGAATCACAAGCATATGATACCATGTCCAGTAAAGAAAAGTATAACTTTTAAATCAAGAAATTCATTTAAAACATGTGTTAACATAGCAAATAGCCCTAAATAGAAATGTGTCCAATAGGGAAGCATTCATGTAAAGTAGAACTGTGGTGATTCGAAATGTGACTACAGTTTTTGATGTCCCTTCACAATATGGGACATAGTTCCTCCCCACCTGAGGATTTTTTATACCTCATGTGTCTACTCTCCATGACAACAAGAGTGACTGTATATGACCCTGAAAACAAGGTAATAAAAGCTTCTGCTTAAATCTTCCTGGAGCACACTATGGGGAAAGCAGTTTCCAACATGAGAGTGTGAGTAGATGAAGGTGGGTAATTGGAAATGCCCACCCAGAGGGTGAAGGGCAGAGGCCTCCTCACAAGAGGCCTGCCCTGAGCCACTATGCACATTCAAGCCTCATCAGAAGACAGCTGCTCAGTTCACAAGGTAGCAGCAATACCCTGGTAGATCCCGGCTAAAAACTCCATCTAAGCCACCTCCAGTGTCCCTGACCATCTTTGGCCACCTAAAATATTAAAATCTGCTCTAAACTGCCAGGTTCTATAAAAAAAAATGGTTGGAGCAGAATAAGCATCAAACATCATAGTATTTATAATGTATAGAATATATTATAATTTATTGTATATTAATTTATTATATATTTATTATTTTATTTAATTTATTATATAATATAATAATATAATTTAGTAAGTATGCTGCCTTGCTCCTCGTTAGAGCAATTGGGTGGAGTTATTTAAAGCTAATCAATCAATTTGCATCAGAGAAAATGAGTAAATATTATTTCAAAGTGACAATGACGTGAAGTGACGGTCACGGAGAATGCCTCTCTCTTAGATATTACCTAAAATCTTTCCCTGCCCTGCTTTCCATGGTGCTGTTGCTATGCCAGCTTCCCTGTACTCAGCTCTCTTGTAAATACACAGCTACTGTGAAGATTATACTAGATACTACACAAAAGTAATGAGGAAAACGAATGATATATAGAGAAAGGTTAACTAAAAACTTCCTTCATTACATGAAACTGGTGATTCTGCAGTTCTCCTAATGAGGACAGGCTATTATAAGAAATGATGAAGGTTTAGTTACAGGTGCACAAACACCAACAGTGAATAACTCCTTGTTCACAGTCTCTCCAATTGTAAGATGCGTGTTCATAGAATCTATCATTTATGACACTGTGATTAATTTAATCAATAAATGAAAAATACTTCAAACACTGTCTTGTACAAATTAAGAGGGATTTCAATGCCAATTGTTATTCTAAGTGTTTGAGTTGATGGATCTAAAATAAAAACTATGATTTTGAAATTAATGTAATGTGAAACTCTAAATGATGAATCAATCCCAAAATAAAGAATAAATGTTGATATTATTTTTATTTTAGCTAGTTACACATATAGTGCTTTTCCAGAATGAAGAATGTCTAGAATGTGTACAAAATCTGGCTCAAAAACATTTTACAAATTTACGGTCTCTGTTTTGACACTTTGAAACATAGTTCAATGGCCACTTTCTCTCTTGAGAGATAAAAGTCCATAAACAAAACACGATTTCTCTGGATGCAAAGGAAAGGAGGGAACGAAGCTAGAAAGAAAGAAAAAGCAATGTTTAGGTTCCATTAAATACATGAAGTAGAAAGAGGTACATATTGTGGTGATAGCCAATTCGCATGGTTCAAACAGGCACAGAGTACATGGAGCAGAAAAAACAATGGTTTAGCAGACCAAAAATGGAGAAAGTACAGGCATAATTTGAAGAGCATTGCTGAAGTACAAATCTGAAACTCAGTACATCCACACAAATTCATTGACTTAACTGTTAAGACTCTTCTGAAGGAAGAGACATATAGGCAGTGGGCCTGAAGCAGCTCCAAACAAATTCAGAAAGGAATTTCTCCTACTCCTTATCCCCTAAAGGCTGTGCCACTTGGTTCCATACCTTCTTCAGGGCTAATTTCACATCCTTGTTTCTCAAAGTATAAATCAAAGGATTCAAGGAGGGGGGTATAACATTGTTAAACACCTGTACAACAGAATCCAGCCAGGGGCTAGAAGCAGGTCGGAGATAAACAAGAATCACAGGACCATAGACCAAGATGATGGATGTCAGGTGGGCACTGCAGGTGGAGAAGGCTCTGTGTCTGCCTTCTGAGGAACGGATTTTCAAGATGGAGATGACAATCCGAGTGTAGGAAATGAGAATGAGAAGAAAACACATGAGGGCAAGAATGCCGACATTGGTAAAACCCACAGTCTGTGCTAGAGAGGTGTCTGCACATGCCAGGGACAGTACTACAGGAATGTCACAGAAGAAACTGTCCACCTCATTGGGTCCACAGTAGGGTAACTTAAAGATAAGAAAAGTGAGGATGCTCCCATGTACAAAGCCCCCCAACCACGTGCCCACTGTGAGGCAGGTACACACCCTGTGGTTCATGATGACTGTGTATCTCATAGGATGACAAATTGCCACAAAGCGATCATAGGCCATCACTGTATATAGGAAGCATTCAGTGCCACCCAAAGTGTGATAAAAGAAGACCTGGGAGACACAGCCCTGGTATGAGATAGTGCAATTCTGCCATGTTAGGCAGTCCATCATCTTAGGAGAATTCACAGAAGGGAAGAATATGTCAAACACTGCCAGGTTCCCCAGGAAGAAATACATGGGGGTGTGGAGGTTGGGGGAAGCCAGGATGGTGAGGAAGATGAGCAGGTTCCCCAGCAAGGCAGAGACATAGAAGACCAGGAACAGGACAAAGAGCATGTTCTCTAGCCCTTCGCTGTTGGAAATTCCCAGCAGGATGAACTCTGTCACAAAGGTGTAGTTCCTCATGTTCATGACACAGATAGTCCTGGAAACGTCAAACAATATTGTCCATGAGAAAGTGAGAACAGCTTCCTGACCAAGGGATTCCTATCTAAGGCAGTGGCTGGAATCTCAATAAAGTCAATGAGGGTAAAGAGGACCAGAGATGAATTTGCCCTTGCCATTCAGTTACGTGTTGTGCCGCCTTTGGCTTCAGTATCCTCATGTGTTAAATTATATAAGGGAATAGCTCATCTTTGTATTTTAAACTGTCTTAAAGTCATCAACACCTGTCACCAGTTCTGTTTACTGTCTTCAAATCTGGCCTAACATCAAATAAACTGGCATAATTCAGATCTTACTATCTTATCACGGAAAACATTGTTCCCAGAGACAATCCCATACTAACATCAGACAACTCAATCTGTAATTAGACTAGTTACTCAAGTATGTGTGCATAAAACTTCAAGTTAAAACATGAACCCACACTTCCCTTCTTAAGATAGCTTCAATTTTTATTTGAGGATTTCATCCCTTAGCCTTGTGCATACATCATTCCCAGTTCTAATCTCCCCCTCCAGCTCTTTCTGTGTCTGTCCACTATCTTGTAGTTTTGCTTTTAGTTGTTATATATTGTTATGTCCTCAGGTCTTTCACTGAATTCATATTTCTACATTAGCCTTCCCAGTAGCTGGGGCAACAGACATGTGCTCCCTAGGAACCTAGTCTTTAGAGAGCCTTAAGGGATTTAGCCTTTAGGACTCCCATACAGTATTCTACTAAAGATGCCACAAATAGCCATGGCTGGGGGAGGGGGGAGTAGTAATCTGAGAGTGGAGAAGTCTACACACAGCAAGAATCATCTGTCTGGGTTTCTTTATTCCTCTCTCGATCCTTATTCTTTCTTGCTCTCTCTAGTTCTACGTTGTTCTGAGTCCTACATCATTCTTCCTTGTCCTTAGTTCTACCCATTACAAGTGTTCCCACTCATATATATCCTTAAAACCAGCAATTCTCCAGTATACTCCTTAACGGAGAAAGTTAATTAAGAAAGAAATTAAATCACCGTGGATTTCTAGAGGAGAAGGAGAGTGTGCTCTATACTACATTTTTAGGTACTATAGAGCTAAAACGTTTATTTTTAGCGCATCACTTTTTCCTCCCCCAGCATGCATAGAATCAGATAACCAAGCAACCTACGTAAACAGTCAGGTAGAAGCCATGGCTCTGGATCAGATAGCACACACACCAGTTCCTAAGGGCCTAGGTCTGGAGTTAGACTTACTGCTCTAAGTGAAGAAGAGATACAGGCCTCTAAATTATCAGTCCCTGAGCTATGTTATTATCAGTTGTTCTCGTCGTGGGGTGAAACCAGAACAGCAGCTTGGGCAGGTAGTAATTCGATGTCCTAGGAGATCTGTTAAAGTCTTAAATGTGATGCTCTTTGCCTATACCCTAAACTGATCAAATGCCTACTGATAAAGATAATTGCAGAAAGGCAGATCTCTGCACTTACCTAGGAGAAAGGAATGAAGTCCTGGTGGTGGGAAACTGTTTTCACTAAACAGTTCTGAATTGTGGGAATTAATCCCTAAATATGTAACAGAAAGTGAGTCAGCTACAGTGAAAAATCAATAGCAAAAGACAGACACTTAGTCACAAAGCAATAACACACACAAAAAAGTCTTGCATTTAGGTTTAGCCTTTACCAGATCCCCTGGTTCTGATAAGTCACCTGTGAAAAATATGGCTGAGAAATTACTGTATAATGTTATGACTTGGAGCACCAGTCTACTTAGGTATTTGGTAAACTGAAACATCAAAACTGTGTGTTTGTTGGGTCTGATTATTATTGAAGGTCATAGGATAAGGTGCACAAGGTCAGGAAAAATACTATTTCCCTCAGATTCTACACATTAGTTGTCAGTATGCCAGCAGAAGAGAAGGTCACCGTATGTGCTAAAAGTTCAGAAACTCTCTTTAACTTGACCCTTTCTATTTCTAATTCAATGCTCAAATTCACAATATGGAATGGCATGGGTATCTCCTGCACATTGCATTGGGCAGGAGCAATTACCAAATTAAACATTCCATCACTTCACTAAATCCTCATCTCCTGAAGTCTGATTCAATACTGCACCCCCATGCACACCCTTCTCAAGAAAGAATCCTATGTCCTTCCACTGGAAACACACCCCAGACCTGCTCTCCCTGAGCTTGAGAGAGTCAATTGAAAATGTACTGGGTATCCATCTCGGATGACTCAAACCTGCTAGGCTATCACGGAGAAACAGAAGAGTTTGGCATTTTCTACAAAGAGGGTAATCAAGTCTGACTTAGAAAGGTTGTAAGTTTCACTCTCACCATAGTCACCGAGTTGAACTTGTTCTCTTGGTGTTTTTGGCTATAAACAGACTTATGTAAGATGAGTATGTTCTGTAAGATGAGCACATGCATAAGGATACCTACTTATGTAAGATGAATAGAAGTTAACAGGAGAAATGATTTCTAATTTTATAATTAAAAACTCAGACTCTCAAACAAAAAATCTACCTTATCTCCTTCTTTATCTCCCACTTTTCCCTATTAGCCATTCTACACACACACACACCACTTTATTCCCAACATATCTGCCTTCTATGCTTTGCCTGTGAGGGTTTGATAATCATTATACAATCTGTCCACCTGTAAGAGTTCTCTGTGGTACTCTGAGAGGAGATAAGGTTCTCATCCTTCCATTGTTTACATAGGTCTAATGACCAGCCACATGCTGTGTTCCTGTATTACAGAGGAGAATAAAGAAAGAGCCATGTAAACAAAGCAAGAGTAATAAGAAGAAACAGGAAGAACTCTAACCACGTACCAGCTTACTGCAAACAAATAGATATGTTCTTCCTATGGCTGTTAAGGTAGAAAAATATGTTTCTAATCAAAAGCTTTATTTTGTATAAGATAAAATAGCACAGAGGCAAGAGGTTAAATCTTCTCCTCTTGAACCCAAGACATTGATTATACATAAACCTGCTATTAATATGATCTCAAATGTCTGACTTTATAATGCCTTCAAGTTGCAGAGTATTATAGTACATAATTTCTTTTGAGACAATGTCCCCAAGGGCTCCATCCCTAGATGAAAGAAGCTTGAAGGAACAAAGGGCATAATTATAGGCTTCCATCTTTTGCCTTATGCTGTTTCCATTCCCCTTTTCCTAATTTTATAATCTGATACATTAATCATGGAAGACTATGAAAATGATTTTTTCTTTTACAGAAATATACAATGAGTTAGTATATAGTCATCCTACCACCAATAACACAGCAGAACTCATCTAATTATACTTCAGTTGTTGACAAAAGTTTCTGTCCCACCAGGTCACACATCCATTTAGTCCCAAATAATCACAAAGAGGTCTACATTAATTATAAATTGATTGGTCTATTATCTCAGGCTTCTTCTTAACTCTTATAACTTATATTAGTCCATAATTCTTATCTGTATTAGCCACGTGGCTTGGTACCTTTTTCGGCAAGGCAGTCACATCTTGGGTCCTCTGTATCTGGGAAACGACTGCAGACTGAAACTTCCCTCTTCCCAGAATTCTCATTGCCCTGTCCCACCTACACTTTCTGCCTGGCTACTGCCCAATCAACATTTTATTAAAAATAATACAAGGAACAGAATAAAAGATCATTGTCCCATAGTACTTTGCCCTTTTTGAAATAAGAAAACAAGAACTCTGAATCTAATATCTTTTGTTTAGATTTTCTTTTGACCATTATCCATAACAACTTGTAACCAATATTCTAAACAAAGGCAAACATCCATAATCCATTTTTGGAAATGTGGGCATAATTTTCTAGGCAACTTACTGCTGATATGGGGCACTGATAATCTTATGGGGACCTAAAGAAAATTTAGAATTGTGATCAAGTCCTGACTGGAATATCCTGTGAGGCTTGATCATCTCAGGCAGCAGTCTTGAATCTATTCTGGATGTAGAACTCAGACATCTGGGTCATCTGCTCCTACCAGAAATTTCTCAGGGGGTCTTCCTTGATCACAACTTATTTTTCTTAATCCAGAATGAATGCACAGCCCCTCAGATCCTGTGGAAACAAAAACAAAACTTCTTCTCCAAAGTAACATATCTTTTGACTTCAATTTTGAAGTCAAAGTATTTCCAAAATACCTATCTTGGATTAATTCAGAGGATTTATAAACAAATGTCTTTTAGCAGCTGTTGCTCCTTCCTCAGCCATCAAACAATTCAAAGACAACACAAAAATATACAGTATCCAGACACTCTGTGTATTTTATATCTTTATGTGCCTTTATCTTAAACTTCATTTCTTTTATTTTTAATTTTTGGATTTTTGAGATTAGGTTTCTCTTTGTATTTGGCTGTCCTGGAATTCACTCTGTAGACCAGGCTGTTCTTGAACTCTCAGATATCTGCCTACCTCTGCCTCCCAAGTGTTGAGATTAGAGGTGTGTGTGCCACCACACCCAACTACTCTCTTTCTTATTTTAAGGACTTTATCCTTTTTCTTTGTCTTCCAAGCCTACATATATTTTTAAACACACTGCAAACCATTTAGAGGTTTTCTTTGCTTTTGAATCTATCTTTACTGTTTATCTCTCTTTTTCTGACTACACAAGTCTTTAATTTGCTAGGAACTATGGCTTTCTGAGATTCCAGGCTTATGGTAGAGCAATCAGCCAGAGCTATGTTATTAACGCAACTCAATGGCATTTCAAGGTCCCTACTACCACCAAAAAGCGTGTGGTCAGGTTTTCATCAATACCATATAAGTGTTTCGTGACAGAACCTCTTAAAAGAGCTGCAAGGTTTTACAGCTTAAGCTGAATCAGGAGGCCTTTCTTAAATGAGAGCACTTGCCTCTAGTAGTAAGAGCCCACATGAGAAAGTGCTGCTATCAAGAAGCCATGCTTAACTCTATTCTTTTTCTATCTAGAATAGCTTCCCAAGCTCTCTCAAGCTTTATGTGGATGCAGTAGTCTACACGTTGGACACCATTTGTTGACCAAGAGGTTTTTCTGTCCCACCCAGTCCTACAACCATTAAGTCCAAAGAATCACACAAAGGTCTACATTAGGTATGAACTGATTGGTCCATTAGCTCAGGCTTCTTATTAACTAATTTTTATAACTTACATTAGCCCACAATTCTTGTCTGTGTTGTCTATGTGGCTTGGTACCTTTTTCGGTGAGGCAGTCACATCTTGCGTCCTCTACACCTGTGTCACAACTACAGACTAAAACTTTCCTCTTTCCAGATTTTTTATTGTCCTGCCCCACTTATGTTTCCTGCCTGGCTACTGGACAATCAGAATTTTATTAAAAATAATATAAGTGACAGGATAAAAGACCATTGTCCTACAGCATTCAATAATATTATTCAACATTTTACCATGAAAAAATGAGTATTTATTATTAAATAGATTAAGGAAAACATGTGCTAGTGAGGATACTCAAAAGACAAAAAGAAAAAGAAAAACATTGTACATTGCTGGAAATAAAAATTAGTACAACTGTTACAAAAAAAGTGGTTTGGAGGGTTATCATAAATTAATAATAGGATTACCATATGATCTGGCAATCTCATTCATAGGTGCAGACACAAAGGAAGAAAAGTCTATGTCAAAAATATATCTGCACTCCCATGTCCAATGTACAACTAGTAACAAAAGAATCACCATATAATATCAAATAGGAAATATATATATACATATATACACATATACATATATATATACATACATATATACATATATACAATGGACTAGTTATTGTTGATAAAAAATAATAATGTATGTGACTCCATGGAAGGAAGTGAAGATCATTATGTTAGGTGAAATAAGCCAGTCACTAAGAGATAAGTATTGCCTGGGTTCACTCATACGTGAGGCCTTCAGATGTCAGTCTCAAGGAGTACAATGTCATTTGCAATTAACCAAAAGACAGGAGAAGGTATAAGAAAAAAGTCATCAGTAAAGTCTAAATTATAGTTAGAGAGCAAGACAGTCTGGTGTATTAGTGCACTAAAGTAAGACAACTGAATAAAAAAAAATAATCGCTTAACATTTCAAAGAGCTAGTAGAAAATAATCTGCAAGTTTCCATCATGAAGAAAATAGATATGCTCACTATGATTAAATATTATGTAACATATACATGCAACAAAACATTGCATAGTACTCCATTAATATGAAACTTTGTATTTTGTGTACCAGTTACAAACACTTTTAAACTTAAAAATGGAATTTGCTCATAATTAATAAAAGTAGTAGGTCTGTATATCTACTTTTTTGCTGATTTCCACATAATAAGCTCATATGCTTATTAAAACTATTGGCTGGCTTGCCTTTAAAATAATGAAGGTATAAAATGTCACAAGGGCTTCAAAATTTAAATCTAAACAGCGCTTTTATAATCATTGTCTTGGGTAGGGGAAGAAAAGATGCAGAATGTACCTCCCTGTCCCAATTTTGAATTATTAATTACCATATTTCAATAATCCTTCTTCTAATCACATTGTTAAAGACACTTTCATTTTTTACTTGCACCTTTATTACCTATTGCTTTTATTTTTAAACAGAAAATAGATTCCAAAAATATAAATAATTAGTTTCAAGTGGTTATATCAAAAGTCAGTCATAGTAATTAGATTTGAATATTATCTTATATGAGTTTAAATTTATGCTCAACTCTAAGGAAATAGAAAATATCTTGAGTCTTAACTTTGAAAGTAGTAACATGCTTAGTCATTAATTCTTATCCATTTTATTATCATTTAACTTTGTTTTCTAAAAGGGTGATTATTTTTAATACTATATCTATTTAGCAAAATAATAATAGTGAGGGTTTTTTTTTGTAGGAGCTATAAGCTGTCTGTCCATGGGTTCTTGGCCTAAAAATGTTTCCAAGTATGGATTTCATATTATGGAATATAATTTTAATCCAATCAGTGATTGATTATTCCCACCATGTTCATTCCACTATTGCTTTAGTGGTCATATCTTTCCGTGGAAGCAATTTTTGTGGTTCACAGTGTTCATAGCTGAGTAAAATTATTACTTTGGCCCCCCCATACATCCAGCACTATGAAAGCTAACCAGTAAGGAAGAAACTTCCAGGACAGTATCAGTTGGATTTCTCGACGCCCTATGACTCAAGTACACATTGTCTTCAGCAAGAGAGTTTTACTGACAACTTTTGAAGGCAACCAAAAGTATTTGTAGTAGCCTGAATTCTTTGGGGATCTATGGGACCTCGCTGGTCAACAATTCCAAAGGATATGACCTATTCTTAAGACTGAATTTTTAATTTGTTAATCTGTGGGGTCAAGTATGAGTATAATTGTTCTCTTCTATGGGAACTCTATTTTCACCTTTTATATGTATCAATGTTCCATATATGTAGAATCTCCTCCAATAGTAGATCTCTTTAAGAACCTCTTCTTTATGTAGAAAAAAATGACAAGTATTTCAAAAATCTTTGCTAACATATAGTTTACAATACCATAAAACTAATCTATTTTAAACATAGAAATGGGATTGGAAGATACCTTGGCATTATCTACAAGTTTGATTGGGAAACCTTGCCTCGGTGACTATGGTTGAAGATCCATCAAGAAAAATTCCCAACATCAACATGCAGTCTCCACATGAAAACACATACTTGGGGGCCTGGGTGGGGGGCAGCTATGATAAGCTAAGTATGGACAGGTCACCCAAAGGAAGTTCTTTATTTCCACTCATTATCACCTGCCAGTGTAGAACTCCGGACCTTGATAAATTTAATAAGAGGCCCTAGTCTCAGTAGTTTACCCTGAGGCAATGCATGACTGCAAGAGAAACTGCAAACTGAGTTACCCAACCCCCCCCCCCCCCCCCCCCCCCCGCCCAAGAACAGACTATTCAAAGGAAATGCCTAACATTCCAACCACTGTAGATAGGATCACCTGCCAGTGCACCTCACCAGGACACCCCTAGACAAATGTCAGCCAATCAGGGATCCTGAACCTCAGAGACCCCTCACTCCCACCTTTACTGCTATAAAAACCCAATTCTTATTGAGCTCAGGGCTCTCTGGTTATTCCAATATGTTGGATATGCGAAGAGACTGTGTTTGCAAACTTGATTAAAATAAAGGCTCTTTGCTTTTACATATGGGACTCGGTTTCTTTGTTGGCTTTTGTGGAGACTTTGCAGATTTAGGCATAACATATGCACCACACACACATGCAAATGGAAAGAAGAAACATGTAGAATTCACAAAACTGAATTTATAATCAGTGTATACTTAGAAATATATACAACCTAACTGGAAAAACATTTTCTTCACACTAACAAAGGTCACTCCCATTAACAATCCTTCACACATCCAGCTTTAGGTAATCATCAACATAATCTGACCTTCTTTGTACTGCCAACTCCTAAATAATGACATAGAGACCTTTTATCAAATATGAAATCTTGGCCTTATTTTAGGCTTGTTCTCAACAACTAGCTCTTAAAACTTAATCTACATTTTGCCATATGGCTCATTACCTCTCCTCAGGACCAAACATCAGACTTTCTCCAAGTCTGGCTCATAAATCCCCCATGCCAGATTCTTCCCAGAGTTCCTATTTCTGCCTGGAAGACCCACTTATCTTCTCCTGCCTAGCTACTGGCCATTCAGTTCTTTATTAAACCAATCGAAAGGTGCCTTAGGTAGGCAAGGAAAGACAGAGATGCATCTTTACATGGTATGATCAAATACCCCACAACACAATTATTCATTCTCAACCTCTACACACTATATGTGCTTCTTTGAGCTGACTTCTTTAACCTTGGTTTTGCATATGCTGTTTTGCTCTTGACGATGAATAATTTCCGTTTCTGTTTCCTAGACCATATGCTAACACTGTAATTCCATTTCTAGGTCCCAAGAAGACTCTTGGTACAAACTTAGAACCATTTGCTAATTTCAAAATCATTAACAATATCTAGTCAGAAAAAATTATTTTGGATTGTTGTATTATATATTAAACATTACATGAGTGATTGCAGAAAAAACGCATGCATATCATTAATTATCCAGTTCCATCTAATCATCTCAATTTCTTCCCTCTGGATCACTATAAAAAAACAACACTGAGTTAGGAAAAATCATCCCAACACTAATACAATTCGTAATTTATAAACATCTCTTTTTCAGTTGCTTTATTATAATTATAATTATGTTTCAAAATTTTCCTCTAAGCAATTCTAAGAAACTAATTCAGACATAATAATTGCTGCCCCAAACAGGTTTATGTAATTTCACACAGACAGAGAGAGAGAGAGAGAGAGAGAGAGAGAGAGAGAGACAAGCAACTATGTTTATCTGTTTTGTCTTTACTATTTCCCAGAAACAGAGTTGTTGGCAAAACCTTGAGCCATTAAATAATGTGGCCCAACAGCTGGAAATAGTATAACTTGTTGCAATTTTGTTTCTCAGGCTCAAATCCTTCACACATTAAGCAATTCTCCTCTGCAAATGTTTTATTTGTCAGTCAGCCAAAATGAAGCAGAGTTATAGCCCAAGATCATTGCTTACCAAGACTTCTTTGTAGTTCACGCTAAGAATTAATGACTATGTCACTTGTGAATTATATAGATTGAAACAAATAATGAATTAACAAAGATAAATATGATTCTGTGCTCCCAAGCACACATATGTTAGTGAGGCCCTATAATTTATTTTGTGCAAACATGAAATGTAGAATTGATTTCTGGGAGACTTCTTTGAGTATATAGTTAAGGACTAATGAAATGGATTATTATATTCAAATATTACCTTCCTAATCTGTTTTCAGTTTAGTCTTTCCTTCACCATCTTAGTGTGCTTTCCATGAGGCAGCATGCACAGGGCCTGCATGGGGTTGCACCAGGTCCTCTGCATACACATTACTATTTTCAGTTTAGTGCTTTTATGAAACTTCTCGGCGTGTGAAAGACTGGGGCTCTGATTCTTATGCCTTCTTCTAGTCTTTTTTCCTTCTATTGGTTGTCTTTGTCTAATTTTGATGTGATGGGTTTTTTTATCTTAGTATTTTTTTTATGTGCTAGTGTTTTCTGTTAGAAGGCTGTTCTTTCCTAAGGAGAGACAGAAAGGGAGTGGGGCCCAAATGACCAGGGAGGTGGAGAGAAACAAACAGGAGTGGGAGGAGGAAATCTCTTATTCAGGATATATTATATGAGAAAATAGTCTGTTCTCAAAAAAAATTGGGGAAAAAGAAAAATACCTGTTATCATGCATCTCTCCCCAGAACAATAGCTGTGTACTCTCTGTGCACTAACAACTTATTTTTATTATTAGCAATTTTTGAAGAATAATTTATAAGCAATAAAATTTACCTACTTTAAATGGAAAGTTGAATCATGTTTAGAAGATTTATAGTTTCCTGCAAACATTGCCCAGCCCCTGAGCATTTACAACACCATCAACCTTCTTGATACCTGCTAGCAGTCAGTTCTTATTCCCACTATCTTCCCCCAAAAACAGTAGCCTGCCGGGCAGTGATGGCGCACGCCTTTAATTCCAGCACTCATGATGCAGGAGCAGGTGGATCTCTGTGAGTTCCAGGTCAACCTGGTCTGCAAGAACTAGTTCCAGGACAGACTCCAAAGCTACAGAGAAACCCTATCTCAAAAAAAAAAAAAGCAGTAGCCTGCCTAAGTCAACAACAGGCATCCGTATAAGCCAAATAGTATAGCACCAGTTGAACAGAGGCTTTGAGATTGTCATGGCATTACCAAGATTCATCTTGATATAGATAAAGCATAAAAATGAGGTATCTTTAGCTGCTAAATAAACTACATTTTAAGACAATATCCAGCTTCATGTATCTGGAGATGATGGTAAAACACACAATCTGTGCTAGAAAGGTGGCTGCACATGCCATGAACCACACCAGGAATGTCACAGAAGAAACTACCCATCTCATTGGGACATAACAGGGACATAATAGGGCAATTTAAAGATAAGAAATGTAAGGATGCTCCCTTGTACGAAGTTCTCCAGCCAAGTGCCCACTATGAAGCAGGTACTCACCCTATAGTTCATGATGACTATGTAACATATACATAACAAATAACCACAATTTGATCATAGACCACCACCGCATATAGGAAACAGTATCAAATAACCTTTTCCTTCTTCATTGCCATACCCTATTCCCCAACATGGGGGAGACATCCTGCTGGACCAGAGGCTTCAAGGCCAACAGAATTCCAGGCCAGCCACCTGCCTGCAGACCTCCTTTACTCTCTTGGTGTACCCCTCAAAAATCACTGTCTACAATCTCCCTGACTCCTCATTATCCTGAAACTTTCTCCAACTCAGGCAGAGACTCTTTGTTGGATAAGAGGTCAAGCAGTCCACCAGGACTCAAGCCCCTGATAGGACAGAGATTCCATGCTCAACCACGGGCAACACTAGCCAGAAGATCAGAAAGGAAACAGAAACCAAAAAATAAAACACCCATTCAACAAAGACAAAGGCAGAAATCAGAACCTAGATCTATAATCACGACAACCCAGATGCCTAACTACCAGTGCAGGAACCCAATCAACACCAGAAAGGTGTTATCAACAATATGATATCAACAGAGCCTGACTATTCTACCATAGCAAGCCCTGAATATTCTAACACAACTGAAGCATAAGACAAAGACCCTTGTGGTTCTCCTGCTTCCTCAGGATCTTTGGTCTCTGGTCTGCGAGGGTGAAGGGAGCAAAAGCTGAGAACAGGGTGCAGAAGACTGTGAATACAATGGACACAATGCTCCTGGAGCCAACTTCAGGGAGCCAACTCAACTTTATTCCAGAGTACAGGAAATACATAGGATTGGGAACAGCAGCTGAGGAATCACCTAATTTGCATTAAACAGCATCCTTTTTCCTAACATAAAGTTGTGTTAATGGCAACATGTCCCTATGAAAATAGCTAGAGCAAGTTATTTAATTTCCATGTGGTCAACATGGGAGAGCATTTGCAGGGAGCTATGTCAGGGGTCAGGCATCCAGGCTTTAAGACACTTATCAGTAAAGACAATCCTCAGTGTCTAGAGACATTCTCCAGAATAGGGCAGGTAGGGAACAGGCCCTCTCACTAGGGAAGGAATCCCTCATGTTACTGAGCTTGTGCTGCCAGGCCATGATAGTCTGCAACCTCTGACCAGCAAGACCTTCCAACAGACCTTAAAACCAACTTTATGAAGATTATAGAGGTCTTTTTAAAAGAAGTGAATAAATCCCTTAAAGAAATAGAAGAAAAGGCAAACAAAGAATTGAAGGAAATGAATAAATCCCTTAAAGAAAGTCAAGGAAAACATAAACAGTTGAAGGAAACAAACATGATTTTTAAAAAAATAAAATGAAGAGCTGGAAGACTCAGTTCTATAACAGATGCTACAGCTCTACTTCTTAATGCAGAACATCATCCTGAGGGAAATTCCTGATGGGAAAACATGTCAAATACTTCCAAGTTCCCCAGGAAGAAACACAGGGGATGTGGGGGTAGGGGAAAGACAGGATGGTGAGGAAAATGAGCAGGTTCCCCAACAAGGCAAAGACCTAATTTTGGAACAGGATGAAAAAGCATATTTTCTAATCCTTCACAGTTAGAAATTCTCACCAGGATGAATTCTGTCACAAAGATGTAGTTTCTCATGCTCATGGGACATCAACCATGGAGAAGTAAAACTGTGTTGTTCATGAGTAACTGAGACCATCGTCCTGACCAATGAACTCCTATCTAAGGCAGTGACTGCAAATGGAATAAGGCAAATGAGGGAAAGGGGGCCAGTACTGCTTCACATTTAGCCTCAGTTTCCTCAAACAGTAAGCTAGATGGCAGAGTAGTTTGTAGCTAGTAAATATAATAATCACCTGTCACCACATGCTAGTATCTCTAAATCAGGCTTATCAGGAATTATGCCTACTACTTAATTTCCATGAGTTTTTTTTTTTTTTTGGTCAGATGACAACTAAAGTTCAATATCAGACTATCAGACAACTCACAGTTTGTTCATATTTAAACAGCTACTCAGAAATAGGATTTAAATTTAACACACACATATGTGTGTGTATGTATGCATAATTTCTAAATATTGCGATATATTTATATAAATGTATATTTAACTACTTTTGAAAATATTCTCTTCATTCCTCATCATTTATAGTTAATAGAAAAGTATGCAATTTGTCAATTTTTTCTTATAATCCTCCCACACAAATACCAAAAGAGAATAGAGTCGAGGAGGAGCACTGTTCATAGGGATAGAAGTACCTTAGACACCATCAGATGCTCTATCCACAAGTTTTGCTTGGATGCTATAGATCTCATTAGTCAAAAATACAGCAGCATTAATATTACTTAAATGTAGCAAGCAGTATAAGTACTAGATAATCCTAAAGACTAACTTGAATTATGATTTCTGATCCAATTTATTCTCAGTTTTATCTTAATCCTTCATGTAATACCCCAAAAGATAAATGACCTTCTTTTTTTGTAATCGGGTTTTCTGCAAGAAATAATTGGATCAGTCTATTCACATTGTGTTGTAAATTGTTACTCTGATCATTTCCTGCTTTATTTCACTTTGACCTGGATAATAGCTTTTTCTCTGGATAAAAATCTCAGTGTAATTACTAGCAAGTTTGAAGAAGTGGTGAAAGAAGAAATTCTTACACATGTCAAATTCCAAGATCTACTAGTAAGTCCTCACTGAGGACACAATGGAGTGGAGGCATGCTGGGGATAAAACTGTATATGTGTGTATTAAGGGAGGTGTGTGTGTGTGTGTGTGTGTGTGTGTGTGTGTGTATGTGTGTGTGTCTGTGTGTGCATACACGCACACACACATACACACACACACTTGTGTTCACAAAACAGGAATCTAGAGGGAAGGATGAAGACATGGATTAAAAAATATTCTTTGTTTGGAAATCCAGTCTTTAAGTTTTTAAAAATTAGAAATTATCTTACCCTGTAACCCATTTTCTACTACAGGAGAGTTTTCTTCAATAGGCATATACATGCTTATGCATTTCTATTTTCTCATTAGTTCCTCAAGTCCCATATGTAGAAGATTTGTTTTCAGCCAATGACACTATGCAGAGGTGGATGTTTTAGAAGGCAGTGCCTACTTTCAAGGAAGAGATCACTAAGGGTGTTCCCAGGAAGGGTATATTAATACCTGAATCACTCTTTTGCCTTCCTGCCATTTGAGGCAAGCAGTCACATTGCTATTTCTGACCACAGAGATCAGTCATGCCACAATCACAAAGCAATGAAATCAAATGACCGTCAAATAAAATGTCTGAAATAATAAACAAAAGTAAATCTTTCCTCATTTGCAGTTTATCATCTTAGCTATTTTGTCTCAGCAACAGAACATTAATACAATATATCAGCTTATAAGTGTCTTCAAAATACAATGTCAAGTAACAGAAACTGTGTGTTTTAATGTTGCCTTATGATACCACTTAATTAAATTTCAAAAATACACATTTTAACTATATGAAATAGCAAAGCCTTGAAAAGTGTTTGGGAATCATGATAAAGAAATCATAAGAATGGATGAACAAAGACAAGTGAGATCAAAATGGAAATGAAAACAAAGTGAAAATGAGATGTCCAATGATAGTTGGCAATGTATAACATTCTAATGTCAATGATAATTACAAGAGTGTTTAGTTCATAATAACTGTGAACTATGTAGGTATCCTTATAAAATTTTATGCATATGCTTTTATGTGATTATTTAAAGCAAATGACAAAAATAGGTATGCTATAGCTTTTATATCCTGGTCCACACATTAACAGGGTTATATTTAACCAACCAACCCACAGAAATAATAAACTGTTGACTGAGCTTTATGTACTGCACAGTTCCCATAGTCATTAAATCCCCAAAAAAGTCACACAGAGGTCTATATTAATTATAAACTGATTGGCCTAGTATCTCAGGTTTCTTATTAACTCTTATAACTTACATTAGACCATAATTCTTGTCTGTGTTAGCCACGTGGCTTGGTACCTTTTTAGGCAAGGCAGTCACATCTTACTATCTTTCTTCCTCCATGACTGGGTCACAACTGCAGACTGCACTTCCTTTTTCCCAGAATTCTCATTGCCCCACCTCTACTTCCTGTCTGGCTGCTGACCAATTAGCGTTTATTTAAAATATAAGTGACAGGGTACAGACCATTGCCCCACAGCAATAAACTGGACCAAATACACACAAACAAGTGCTTTCAGATATGAGATAAGTGCAGATCACTGAAATTTCTAAGGAAGGAATATTTAGAATCTGAACAGTTTTGTTTTGGGAAATTTTCTGGATTGTGGTCTCAGAGGTCTCAGACAGAGAACAAGCAGACATCATGATCAGTTAATTAAAAAAGGAATCTGATGCAATATCTGAAATCAGTGAATTTAGCGGAACTGATATAGTACTGAGATAAAACATTTATCATCCTTCTACATATAAAAATTTTCACTTAAAATATCAAGTCAGGAAATACTTAATGATAAATCTGGGAAGCTGAGCTGGGTATGAGTACTTGAAATCACAAGTAATAATGAGAAACATGAAAGACATGTGTGGTATCCAAGAATCAGATATGGTGCTTCCAAAATGTCAGTTCCCCCACAATTACTCTATACGTTCAATGTAATGCCAACTAAAACCTAAACAGATCTTTCTGTAGAAATTAGAAAGTGGATTCAAAATTAACAAGGAGTGCAAAGAACATTGAACAGCAAAAGCTGTTGTTTAAAAAAAATAAATATTCAAGGAGAAACACAGGCAGAGCAAGCCCAATGATGAATATGGTTGCTAAATACATGCATATAGAACCCTGCCCTTATCTAGTCATTTGAAGAACATCAGAGGAGGACACCATCACATGGGAATGGTCTGTGGGTATGAAACATTACCTTATACAAAATCTTTAAGTGAAGAATTATACATAATTTTAATTTTATTTATTATTGTCATCATTGTTGTGTATGTATAATGCATGCGATGCTGTGCACACATCATGGTGGACTTGCGGACATCAGAGGATAATTTTGGAGTCCAGTTCTTTCCACTGTGTTTGCCAAGGTTCTTCAACAAGTACATTACCTACTGAGTCATCTCACCTGCCTGAGTGCAGAACTCTTACTGATGCTGGAAGTTCAAGTTTGTGTATCACATAGATTCTTGCCATAATCTAAAGTCGAGCCTAAAATAATTGAAATTCCTTTCTTTTTATTAGAAAGATCAAACTCATCCAATGCCATCATTGAGATCCTCTGGCTAGAAAACCTATACAGAACAAGATGTACATCTCTCATGAGAATCAAATATCAAAACTGTGTGCGTTTTCTAAAGTAATATTGAGATATACTAAGTAGAACCAAAATGTCAATGATTATTAAAATAAGTATTCTAAAATATGTGATGGGTTATGTAGATCAAATTTGTCTTCATTTAAATAGACACCCAGGCGGAGCTCTCCTGATTCCAGTCCCAGCCTTTATCCAGGTACACCTTCCTCTCTTCCCCCCCCCCTCCCCTCTGGAGACGCAAGATCTCCCCAGAGCTGCTCCCTTGCACGCTGGGCCTGGACTGTGGGCTCAGTCCGGCAGGGGCAGCTCCGGTGCTTTGAGAGCCTGTCTGAGGACAGGCAAGCCCTGTCTCAGCTCAATCACATTCCTGGCCAGCAAGAGAGAGTGAACTTCTAGCAGACTTCCATTGGAGGAGGGGTGAGTTTTCTCCTGGCCAGAGGGCTTCCTCTAGGAGGAATTCAGCCTTTCCCTGCTCCCCTCGACAATCTGGTCACCAGGCAGAGGCGACTACTCCCTGAGGAGCTCTCCTGATTCCAGTCCCAGCCTTTATCCAGGTACACCTTCCTCTCTTTCCCCCCTCCCCTCTGGAGACACAAGATCTCCCCAGAGCTGCTCCCTTGCACGCTGGGCCTGGACTGTGGGCTCAGTCCGGCAGGGGCAGCTCCGGTGCTTTGAGAGCCTGCCTGAGGAAAGGCAAGCCCTGTCTCAGCTCAATCACATTCCTGGCCAGCAAGAGAGAGTGAACTTCTAGCAGACTTCCATTGGAGGAGGGGTGAGTTTTCTCCTGGCCAGAGGGCTTCCTCTAGGAGGAATTCAGCCTTTCCCCGCTCCCCTCGACAATCTGGTCACCAGGCAGAGGCGACTCCTACTTGTGGAGCTCTCCCGAATCCCGTCCCAGCCTTTATCCAGGTACACCTTCCTCTCTTCCCCCCTTACCTCTGGGGCCACAAGATCTCCCCAGAGCAACTCCCTTGCTCGCTGGGCCTGGGTTGTGAGTACAACCCGGTAGTAGGGAGTGCCTGTGTTTCAATAGACTGCCTGAGGAAAGGTAGGCCTTCTGTCAGTGAATTCCCTGCCCAACAAGGGAACCTGACCTGGTACTAGAAGATCCAGTAGAGAGCATTTGAAGGAAGAGATGGGCAGACACCAAGGCAAGAACTCCTCCAACAATCTAAAAAACAACATGAAAACGCCAGAACCCAATGACCCTACAATAGAAGGGCTTGAACCTCTTAATTCAGAAGAAGCGGGAAAAAATGCCATTATGAAAGCAATAGAGTCCCTTAAACAGGATATGAATAACTCCCTTAAAGAACTGGATGAGAAGTATAACAAAAAGATTGAAGAAATGAGTAAAGAAATGGATGAAAATATAAAAAAAACATCGAAGAAATGAGTAAATCCATGAATGATATATTGGTAAACCAAGAAAAAACAATCAAACAGGTAATGGAAACAGTTCAAGAATTGAAAACTGAAATGGAGGCAGTGAGGAAAACACAATCCGAGGGCCGGCTGGATATGGAAAATCTAGGTAAACGAACAGAGACTACAGAATCAAGCATAACCAATAGGATACAAGAGATGGAAGAATGAATCTCAGAGTCTGAAGATACCATAGAGAAAATAAATGCTCTGATCAAAGAAAACAGCAAATCCAATAAATTCTCATCACAAAACATTCAAGAAATCTGGGACACAATAAAAAAACCAAATCTAAGAATAATAGGGATTGAAGAAGGAGAAGAACTGCAGATCAAAGGACCAGAAAATATATTCAACAAAATTATAGAAGAAAACTTTCCCAATCTAAAGAATGATATTCCTATGAAGGTTCAAGAAGCATACAGAACACCGAATAGGCTTGATCAAAAAAAAACATCCCCTCACCATATAATAATCAAAACACAAAACATACAGATTAAAGAAAGAATATTAAGAGCTGCAAAGGAAAAAGGGCAAGTAACTTATAAAGGTAAACCTATCAGACTCACACCGGACTTCTCTATGGAAACCATGAAAGCCAGAAGGTCCTGGATAGAGGTACTGCAGAAACTAAGAGACCATGGATGCAAGCCCAGACTAATATACCCAGCCAAGCTATCATTCACTATCAATGGAGAAAACAAAATATTCCAGGATAAGAACAAATTTAAACAATTCGCAGCCACAAACCCAGCCTTACAGAAAGTAATAGAAGGAAAATTGCAACCAAAGGAGTCCAACATTGCCAGCAATGCTTACAATAACTCAGACATCTAGCGACCCTTCACGAGCTTAACTCAAAGAAGGGACACATACAAACTCTATTAATCAAACAAACAAAAAATAATAATAACCGGAGTCAACAACCACTGGTCATTAATATCACTTAATATTAATGGACTCAATTCACCTATAAAAAGGCACAGACTAAGAGACTGGATACGAAAACAGGATCCAACATTCTGCTGTTTACAAGAAACACACCTCAACCACAAAGACAGACATTTACTCAGAGTAAAGGGTTGGGAAAAGGTTTTTCAAGCAAACGGACCTAAGAAACAAGCAGGCGTGGCCATTCTAATCTCCAACAAAATTGACTTCAAACTAAAATCAATCAGAAGAGATGGAGATGGACATTTTATACTCATAACAGGAACAATTCATCAGGAGGAAGTCTCAATCCTGAATATCTACGCCCCTAATATAAAGCCTCCTACTTATGTAAAAGAAACACTTCTAGAAATCAAGGCAGTCATCAAACCACACACACTAATAGTAGGAGACTTCAACACTCCTCTCTCACCAATGGACAGGTCAATCAGACAGAAACCTAACAGAGAATTAAGAGAATTATTGGAGGTATTGAATCAAATGGACTTAACAGACATCTATAGAACATTCCACCCAAATAGGAAAGAATATACCTTCTTCTCTGCAGCTCATGGAACCTTCTCGAAAATTGACCACATACTGGGTAACAAAGCAAACTTCCACAGATACAAAAAAATATTAATAACCACCTGTGTCTTGTCAGACCACCATGGATTAAAGTTAGAATTCAAGAACAGTGCTACCCCCAGGAAGCCAACAAATTCATGGAAGTTGAACAGTCAACTACTGAATCACCCCTGGGTCAAGGAAGAAATAAAGAAAGAAATTAAAGTCTTCCTTGAATTTAATGAAAATAAAATACTCAAACCTATGTCCCATACTCAAACCTATGGGACACTATGAAAGCAGTGCTAAGAGGAAAGTTCATAGCACTAAGTGCCCAATTAAAGAAAACGGAGAAAGCACACATTGGAGACTTAACAGCACACTTGAAAGATCTAGAAAAAAAAGAAGCTGATTCACCCAGGAGGAGTAGAAGACTGGAAATGATCTAACTGAAGGCTGAAATCAACAAAATAGAAACACAGAAAACAATCCAAAGAATCAATGAAGCAAAAAGCTGGTTCTTGGAGAAAATCAGCAAGATCGACAAACTCCTATCCAAATTATTCAAACGGCAGAGAGAGATCATGCAAATTAATAAGATCAGAAATGAAAAGGGGGACATAACCACAGACACAGAGGAAATTCAGAGAATCATTAGATCTTACTACGAAAATTTATATGCCACAAAGCTGGAAAATGTAAAAGAAATGGACATTTATTTAGATAAGTACCATATACCAAAGTTGAACCAAGAACAGGTGAACAATCTAAATAGACCTGTTAGTCGCGAAGAATTAGAAGCTGTTATCAAAAATCTCCCTACCAAAAAAAGCCCAGGACCAGATGGTTTCAATGCAGAATTCTACCGGAACTTCCAGGAAGAGCTAATACCTATACTCCTTAATGTATTTCACAATATAGAAACAGAAGAATCACTGCCAAACTCTTTTTATGAAGCTACAGTTACCCTGATACCAAAACCACACAAAGACACAACCAGGAAAGAGAATTACAGACCAATATCACTCATGAACATTGACGCAAAATACTCAATAAAATACTGGCAAACCGAATCCAAGAATACATTAGAAAAATTATCCATTTTGATCAAGTGGGCTTCATCCCAGAGATGCAGGGCTGGTTCAACATACGCAAATCTATCAATGTAATCCATCATATAAATAAACTGAAAGAAAAAACCACATGATCATTTCATTGGATGCTGAAAAAGCATTTGACAAAATTCAACACCCATTTATGATAAAGGTGTTGGAGAGACTGGGGATACAAGGATCATACCTAAATATAATAAAAGCAATATACAGCAAACCGTAAGCTAACATCAAATTGAATGGAGAGAAACTCAAAGCCTTTCCACTAAAATCAGGAACACGACAAGGCTGTCCACTCTCACCATTCCTCTTCAATATAGTGCTTGAAGTTCTAGCAATAGCAATAAGACAACATAAGGGGATCAAGGGGATTCAAATTGGAAAAGATGAAGTTAAACTTTCGTTATTTGCAGACGATATGATAGTGTACATCAGCGACCCCAAAAACTCTACCAAAGAACTCCTACAGTTGATAAACACCTTTAGTAATGTGGCAGGATACAAGATCAACTCCAAAAAATCGGTAGCCCTCCTATACACAAAGGATAAAGAAGCAGAGAGGGAAATCAGAGAAACATCACCTTTCATGATAGCCACAAATAGCATAAAATATCTTGGGGTAACTCTAACCAAGGAAGTGAAAGATCTATTTGACAAGAACTTTAAGTCTTTGAAGAAAGACATTGAGGAGGATACCAGAAAATGGAAAGACCTTCCCTGCTCTTGGATAGGGAGAATCAACATAGTAAAAATGGCAATTCTACCAAAAGCAATCTATAGATTCAATGCAATTCCCATCAAAATCCCATCAAACTTCTTCACAGACCTTGAGAGAACAATAATCAAGTTTATATGGCAAAACAAAAAACCCAGGATAGCCAAAACAATCTTATACAATAAAGGAACCTCTGGAGGCATTACCATCCCTGACTTCAAACTGTATTACAGAGCAACAGTATTGAAAACAGCTTGGTATTGGCATAACAACAGAGAAGTCGACCTATGGAATCGAATAGAAGACCCGGGTATTAACCCACAAACTTATGAACACCTGATTTTTGACAAGGGAGCTAAAGCTATACAATGGAAGAAAGATAGCATCTTTAACAAATGGTGCTGGCATAACTGGATGTCAACCTGTAGAAGAATGAAAATAGATCCATATCTATCACCATGCACAAAACTCAAGTCCAAATGGTTTAATGACCTCAATATTAATCTGACCACTGTGAACCTGATAGAAGAGAAAGTGGGAAGTAGTCTACAAGACATAGGCACAGGAGACCACTTCCTAAGCAGAACCCCAGGAGCGCAGACAATAAGAGAAACAATAAATAAATGGGACCTACTGAAACTGAAAAGCTTCTCTAAAGCAAAGGACACTGTCAGTAAGACAAAAAGGCTACCTTCTTACTGGGAAAAGATCTTCACAAACCCTGCAACAGATAAAGGTCTGATCTCCAAAATATACAAAGAACTCAAGAAACTAGACACTAAAACTCTAATTAACCCAATTAAAAAATGGGGGTACTGAACTGAACAGAGAATTCACAACAGATGAACTTCGAAGGGCTAAAAAGCACTTAAGGTCATGCTCAACCTCCTTAGCGATCAGGGAAATGCAAATCAAAACAACTTTGAGATATCATCTTACACCTGTCAGAATAGCCAAACTCAAAAACACCAATGATAGCCTATGCTGGAGAGAATGTGGAATGAGGGGAACACTCATCCATTGTTGGTGGGAATGCAAACTTGTGCAGCCACTGTGGAAATCAGTGTGGCGGTTTCTCAGGAAACTGGGAGTCAACCTCCCTCAGGACCCAGCAATTCCACTCTTGGGAATATACCCTAGAGATTCCCTAACATACTACAAAAGCATTTGTTCTACTATGTTCATAGCAGCACTATTTGTAATAGCCAGAACCTGGAAACAGCCTAGGTGCCCCTCAATAGAAGAATGGTTAAAAAAGGTGTGGAACATATACACATTAGAGTTTTACTCAGCGATAAAAAACAATGACATCTTGAATTTTGCAAGCAAATGGATGGAAATAGAAAACGCTTTACTGAGTGACGTAAGCCAGACCCAAAAAGAGGAACATGGTATGTATTCACTCATAAGTGGATTCTAACCATAATTAAAGGTCTTTGAGCCTATTATTCGTGATCCTAGAGAAGCTAAATAAGAAGATGAACCTGATGAAGATTATTTAGCTATCCGCCAGGAGGTAGGAAATAGACAAGAGTCCCAGGTAACCTCGGGTGCATGGGGGGGTGGGAGGGTTGTCAGAAAGGGAGAGGGTTAGAGAGAAGGGAGTAGGGGAGGATTGGGGAAAGATCGGGGGACTGGGATGGGGGGGAGGGAGGAAGGATGGATATGGGATCAGACAAGTATATACCTCAACTAAGGGAATCATTTTAGGGTTTACAAGAGACTTGATTATAAAGGGGATCCCCGGTCCAAGGAGAGATCCCCAGATGGTTCTCTGGACAGAGGAGAGGTTGCCTGAACCGGCCTTGGCCCACAACCATACTGATGAATATTTTGCATGTCACCATAGAACCCTCATCTGGAGATGGATGGAGATGGAGGCGGAGAACCACGTTGGAACACTGGACCTAGCTCCCTAGGTCCAAATAAGAGGCAGAAGGAAAGAGAACGTGAGCAAAGAAGGCAAGGGCAGAGGAAACCTTCATCTGACGTTGGATGGCGATACAGATGGAGACCCATATTGGAACACCGAACTGAGCACTCCATGGTCCAAATGAGGAACAGAAAGATGAAGAAAATAAAAAAAGTAATCAGGACTGGGAGGGATGCGATCACCCACTGATACAAGGGAACTGATATAATGAGAGTTCACCAAGGCCTGTTGGACTGGGACTGAACGAGGTCGTGATCCAACCAGATTCTCTGAATGTGGCTGGCCCGGAGCCTTTTTGAAAAGCCATTGACAATGACACTGGGACTTGCTTCCTCTGCATATACTGGATTTTGGCGCTCCAGTCTGTTTGGACTCTCACCTTTCCTGGACCTGGAGGGAGGGGGGAGGAACTTGAACTTCCCACAGGGCAGGAAATCCTGACTGCTCTAGGGGATGGAGAGGGAGGAGGAGAGGGAGTGGGGGGGATTGGGAGGGTGTTGGGAGGAGGGGCTGAAATGGAAACTTTTATAATTTAATAAAAAAAAAGGAAAATAAATAAATAAATAAATAAATAAATAGACACCCAGTGTTAGAAAATTGAGTGTTGTGATAGGTTAATTTGTTAATTTAAGGGACTTCGAGTATTCACATCTCTTTCACAAAGAAGAATCTTGTCCATCTATAGTTGCTGGTATTGCTTTTAGAACTGTGTGGGCTTTAGATTGTCATTTAGTTTATGAGAACCCTTGTCCTAGTAGTTAAGATATGCATTAATTCCAGAAGGAAACGCTTTCTTTTTCTTTAGTTTCATTAATTCATGTGAAAACAGGAAAAACACTTTCACATAAAATACATATTTTAAATGTAAAGAGGAAATAAAGGCAGCAATTTCAGAGAAATCTGTGAACCAGCAAATGTGAGTTAACATCATTCCAGGACCAAAGCCCTGGGGAGGAGGGGCTTAATTAGTAAGATGTGTCTTCAGCAATAACCATCTTAAGATCCCTGGAGCACAGAAAAGTTAAAGAGTCATCAAAGAGACAAGGAGTCACAACAGAGAATTGCCCCTAGGGCATGAAATCCCTTATTTTCCACTTGTGAAATCCCAGAAGAAATCAAGACTAGTATTAATCATTCCCTGCAGAAGTCTTGAAGATGACCTTGATGGTTATTCATTACATTTTGGCAAAATTGAAAGGTTAAAAGAATGATGGCCCATCAAAGCAGAATCAGCTTACACATACACATTTTGCTAGAATTCTCAGTGTTTATAATAGTGTTGAAATATGTTTGCCTATGAAGAATGTAGGGTCAACATTTTGTCTCCTGAGATATCACCCCAATTTCAATTTCTACATCAAAAGGATATTGTTTCTATAGTTTTTCTTCTGTGTTTTTAAACATGCAGGGGAATAACTGTTACCACTCATCAAGGACGTGGAACTTCTTTAAACCTTAATATCTGCCTTGTGATCCAAAACAGAGATCCATAAGTGGTAAGCAGTTGAAACTAACTGTCTAAACTCAACACTCCTTCCTGGCTGGCCACTTTGGAAAGTCTACAAAGTATTTAAGATGTAAACTCTTGGGTTCTTTAGTCTTCTTTAAAATCAGTTCATATTGTCTTAATTGTGCCTTAGTTAATTAACACTATGTAGTTTAATAAAGGTCTTTTATGTAATACATCAGTCAATTAATTACTTTCTCTATACCCACAGCATAACACCTCTGAATATCCAACTGAGTTCCCGCTGACTTCCACACAGAAAAGGCTATTTCTGACAGAGAGGCAAAGATGAAAAGGGCAAAAGTGCCCTAATAATTGGGTAAGTGATGCTCCTTTTTAATTGACTAGCTCTAGATTTCTGCCCTGGTTTCCATTGATGTTCCATGACTTTTTACTACTTCTTAAATGTAGCAATATTGTTTAAAAGACACCCAGTCTTCTCTCTGAAGAAGAAATTATTTCTTTTCTCTGAAATAATAGGCAACCTGCAAGCAAATAAAAGTGATTTCAGACTGTGTATACAGATTGTATGTTTAAATTTCACAACAAAATATATGATTATATTTAATTCACACCTGATACTCAAAGATGAAGGTGTTTACTTCTCTTTACAATTTAAGCACAATTTTTCATGAGTGCCTCAAAATGCACAGAGATCATATGACTACACTTCAGTAGAATAAACATGAGCTTAAAGTCCTGGCGAAATAAGACCGGATGGAGTAAATGTGCTCTGACCATCACTGTAATAGTTTCCAGCTCTTCATATAATAAGGAATACAGAACACAGGGAAAAAACAGGCTCTTTGTAATACAAAAATATTGCAGCCACACCGAGTCCCAGTATCTGACCAGAGAGCATCCAGGAGGAAGGTCATTGTATAATTTTCATTTAAATGAAATTATTTAATGATCAAAGGGGAAATGAATGACTGAATATCTATCTCTCTTTCTCTCCCTCTCCCCCCTCTCTCTGGTGTGTGTGTGTGTGTGTGTGTGTGTGTGTGTGTGTGTGTGCACATGCACATGCTAAAGGAAACAATAAAAGGCATTAGAATGATGGCTGGTTGTGGGAGAAGTTTATCAGCACTAGGTATTACTTGAGCATATTTTTACAATTTTAGAAACAAAGAACTATAACAAAATTTGACCCTTTTGTTATAAGTCAACTATTTCATATAAATTTCACACTCTTGCAGAGTATGGCTGGAAAAAGGAAACAACCATTTCTTTGTATGGGTGACTATATAAATATTTTAAATATTTAATATTAAATATATATAAATATTTTAAAAATGTATTTTGTGTTCTCCATCAGTGGAAATTCAGTGACCATATATCATATGAAGAAATGTCAAATGGGACTCTAGTGACGACGTTCTTCCTCTCAGGTATTCCCCATGCACCAGCCCTGGACACCATGCTCTTTGTAATCTTCCTGGCGATTTACATTCTCACTGTGTTAGGAAACCTTCTCATTCTGATGGTGATCAGGGTGGATTCCCACCTCCACATACCCATGTACTACTTTCTCACCAACCTTTCCTTTATTGACATGTGGTTCTCCACAGTCACAGTGCCCAAAATGCTGATGACCTTGGTGTCCCCAGAGGGTGGCGCTATCTCCTTCTACAGTTGTGTGGCACAGTTCTACTCCTTCCACTTCCTGGGTAGCACTGAGTGTTTCCTCTACACAGTCATGTCCTATGATCGCTACCTGGCCATCAGTTACCCACTCAGGTACAGCAGCGTGATGAGCGGGAGAGTGTGTGCCCTCCTGGCTGCTGGCACCTGGCTCACCGGTTCCCTGCACTCTGCTGTCCAGACTACACTGACCTTCCATTTGCCCTACTGTGGACCCAACCAGATCCAGCATTATTTCTGTGATGCTCCTCCCATCCTCAAGCTGGCCTGTGCAGACACCTCGGCCAATGAGATGGTCATCTTTGTGAATATCGGGGTGGTGGCCTCAGGCTGCTTTATGCTGATTGTCTTGTCCTATGTGTCCATTGTCTGCTCGATCCTGAGGATCAATACTTCAGAGGGCCGACACAGGGCTTTCCAGACCTGTGCCTCGCACTGCATTGTGGTCCTCTGTTTCTTTGGTCCTGGTCTCTTCATCTACCTGAGGCCAGGCTCCGGGGATGCTGTGGATGGAGTTGTGGCCGTTTTCTACACCGTGCTGACACCTCTGCTCAACCCTGTTGTGTACACCTTAAGGAACAAAGAGGTGAAAAAAGCCCTGCTGAAATTAAAATATGGGTCAGTATTTAATCAGGGTAAATAACCAAGTAAAGAAGAAAATGTTTAATATCTTCAAAATATGTGATTAGATTGTGCTTCCAATGCCATCATGAGACTTTCAAAGAGCACATCAAACATCAAGCCCTAATTTCTAATGAAGGGACTTATAATTTTTTTATTCTTTGGTAAACACACATAAGAATCCCAAAGAAAGCTCCCTGTGAATATAATAATCTCAGCAAAAGGGTCATACTGCTGCTTTGTTTTTGTGTCTTGAGGAAATCATCAGAAAAACAATTTAATTTTACTACCTATACAAATATGTTCCAGAATTGCAATTCAGCGTCATATTCTTACAGTATGCTTTATTCAACTGAAGTGAGACTTTTAGGAATCTCTTTCTTTGAATACTTTAAACATTTCATATTAAAATTACATGTAATACAGTCCACTAAAAGACATGGTATGCTTATGAAGAAATGAACATTTAAGAAAACACTTAATAAAACATTTCTATTATTCAAACCATCTTTATTCCCTCTCATGAGCTAAAACTATTGTAGGTCTTTACTTTTTTAATACTCTGGCAAGGCCTTGAGAGTTGCAGTCATGAATGCAAGTGTACATCAAATGTTTCCCATTCATTATTCATAACAGCTGTCAGCTGTCCTATGGAAAATTTCTGACATTTTGTCCAAATTCAAAGTGTCCATTTCAGAATTAATAAATTTAATCCTGTAAAAAAAGGACCAGCATTAAGTGTAAAAAATAAAACAAATGTCCTTAGAGAAAAAGAATCAAAAAGTATTCATTGAGTTTATTCTCCAATTTATGCTTGTTCTGCAAGCCATGCTTATTTGACTTAAGTTGTAATATGCATTTTAGATACTTCCTAAGAGGTAAGATTTGTGTCATAAGCCTCGCAATCAGTCCACACATATACAAAGACAGAAAGTATGAATTCTATTTCCTAAAAAGACATTGCACTTACATGTCACGCATCATCTTAAGGCATTACATGCCACCCTTTCTAGCAGATGCAGAAGATGGAGCTAGGAAACTAATATGAAGTGTATCCAGACTCCTGATATTTGTTCCAACTGCATTTCAGAGGTGTTGGAGAAACAACATCCTTTGTGCTAGCCTGCCACAGCTTGTTAAAGGAAGTGGTGACTCTATGCTAAGAAGAAAATCCTCCTAACTGTGGGAGTCCAGCACGCAACATTCATTAGGTTGTGACCTATGCAGAAGGTTGTGCAAGGTCCCATCATATAACTCATCTCATTTTGCAAAGTCAAAAATCAGTGTGCAGAAGTACTCAGCCACTAGGCTGACTTTGATTCTAATCCAAAATTTCTAGCATTTATCTGTCTTGTTTTGTTCTTCATTTATTTATCTGTTTGCTTGTGAGATAGCATCTCACTATGTGACTCAGGTTGGGTTTGAAATTTCAGTTCTCCTGGCTCTGTCTGTGAGTTACAACTGTGTACCACCACAGTGCGCCCAGTGAGAACTATTCATTAGTATAAAGCACACTCTTTGAAATTTCTACCTACTTTACCAGGAAGAGAATAAGGAATGCTTTTGTTTTATAGATAACTATTCCCACAGTGTAAACAGCATTACATCACACTGTAAGCAGCCCAACTGGAACCACCCTGTAGTCTAACCACAGGGACAAGCAAACTTGATCTTCTGCCCAGTTAGATGCAGGTCCCTGTCAACTAATAATATGCCTAGCCTGGACATTGACATTATTAAGGAATAAAAAGAAATGTTGAGTGTTTTAGTCTGGGTCTCTAGTAATCTATTTTCCTCTCCTTAAAGTTAAAGGATTCATGCACAATATAATTTGGCACACAGATCCAAAGCTCTGTGAGTTTAGGACATACGATATAAACTTTAGGCATGGTGTGTGAAATTTTCATTAAAAACCACATGGTAACATATGCCTTTGTTACTTATAAGTGCAAATAATCACCTTTCCTGGCTGTGGATGACTAACTGCCTC